>NW_026916220.1:5387500-5815000 GCF_034315485.1 Pezoporus occidentalis
TAATAAGAGAGGATTATCTACTATTTCTTGTGATAGTGTGCCTTCATAAAATATCCAATCAAGTTATTGAAAACTTAGTTTAAAGTAAGAAAAGAATTGTCAATTTTACCTTATGCCATCCTTCCAAATTTAATTTCTAGTGGTTCTTGAAACATCCAAGAAAAGGTGTTGGATGATATTTACACTGGTAACTATTAAACCAGTTGTACAGTCCAACTCATAATGTTGTGAATCTCTGTTATCCAGAATCTGAGATCTTATATTAGGCTAAGTAACTCTCAATTTAATCTTGTTATATTGTCCTCCAAACAAGTGATGCTACTGGTCTCACATATATAAATTTAAGTACCATATCATCTGTACAGAACTAAAGTGATTACTGAGAAGCTGAATATAAGACTCTCAGTCAATTGTAATTAAAGTCATGAAATGAGAGTGATAAAATATCATTGAATACCTATAATGCTAAGGTCAGTAAATATTGGAGTTCAGTTGCTATAAGCATAACTTTTGACTAGATTTTTGCCTTTCTATTTCTTAAAGTGGCATTTTATTTGAACTATCTTGAGATAGGGGAGCTGCTAATATACCCTGCATAAAATAATACCACATGCATGCCAGAATTGCAATGTTTAGCTCGTAACTTTAAAGAATACTCAAACTGGAAGATTCATGCACTGCTAGTTAGTTGTCATTATATTTTAATGAGTAAAGTCCTATGATGACTTATTCATTCAATGATTGCAGTTACCCTTCTTTAGATTTGGAAGGATTTGATGGCAAACAAAGAACAGTGATCTGATTTTAGTTTTATCTGCCTTTTACTGAGCCTGTATATTTTCCCCCTACAAGCATCTCTTGTCAACTTGTATCATTGTTCCCCTTACCAAGTGAAAGGCAGCTGTACAACTGAGCTTGTAGAGTCTCAGTTTAAACAGAGATAGATACCTAAAAGAATGACTTCAAAGAGGGATCCCAGATGTCATTTTTGCTTCAATGTACGTGAGGATTCAATGTTTTGGGAGTGGAGCTGTTAATTTAGGTACAGTTTATTTGTTTTAAAACATTTTGTGGACAGAATAAAAACCAACAACAACCGTTTCTGGAAGAGCATATCATTCCTTTGTGTTGGCAAATGGTTCATTGACCACTATCTAGAAATGTTATCCATTGAGAAGAGATTGGCAGTTCATTGAAAGAGTAATAATTTAGCAGAACTGATTGTTTTCTGAAGTGCGCAAATGACTGTTGATTAATTGTGTTTCTATGGCAATACTTTGTATTAACAAGGACAAGAGCATGGGAATTGTTAAGAATGTTAAAAAGTCATTTCATAATTAGACATCTGCTTTTGCATATCCTGAGACAAAGACAAAAGTAAAGAAAACTAATTTCTTAACTATAAATGCTTAGATTCTGATACTGTAGTCAGTAATGTGAACAGATGTTAGGAAGTTTTGGCTTTCCTGATCAGACATCAGAAACACCATTTCTGTTTGCTCTCTCAGAAAAAAACAAAAAAAACAAAAAACCCCAAACATTATTTTCCTCTACTTTCTGCTACAGCTTGTGACAATTCTGGAAATATGGTCATACCATGGTTAACATGTTGATGATTCTTAGATACTGGTACAGAGGGTTGACCAATGTACAGGGGGTAGTACAGGGATATTGTACAAGGGGGTTGTACAGGGGGGTTGTACAAGGGGGTTAGAGGAATTTGCTTGCTTAAACAAAAGTATTGTCTGTTGTAAATGCCTGCTAAGCAGAACCAGACACCTGGTCCTATTGATAAGCAAAAGCAGACACCTGGCCCTATTGGTAAGCAGCTATTGATAAGGAAAAGAAGACACTTGGTCCTATTGATAAGCAGCTATTGATAAGGAAAAGCAGACACTTGGTCCTTTTGATAAGCAGCTATTGATAAGGAAAAGCAGAATCTACTAACAAGGGGGAGAAGCAGATGGTTTATGGCTGGGATACCGGGCCAAACCCTAAGGCCATATGTGAAGACTGAAAGGTGAAAAGTGCAAGGAGAGGAAGACTCATTTACTTCATCTTGAAGACCCCTACCCACAGGAGGAAGACTCATTTACTTCATCTTGAGACCCCTGCCCATGACCAGAGGGGGCACTGCGCAGGCGCAGAGGACCTTCTGGCTCATTATACTACGAAGCGGGGATAGGACATGAATATGTATAGGCGTGTTGTGCAACCTTATGAATATATATAACTTTAGAGAATAAATGTAGAGGGAAACAACACTGAGGTACGCATGACTTTGAGGAATTATCCCTATGCGTCTCAGCGCTGAATAAAAGCATACCTACTTTACAACTTTTAACGAGTTGTGGAGCTTATCCGCGCATCAATACTTTAGTAAGCACTTGATTAATTTTTTCCTCCTTCAGCAAACTGAGGATAAGTTGTAAAAATTATCAGGGTTTTTCTTTGGATGGAGGGCAGCAAGTATTAATTGTAGTGCAGCAAGGATTTCTGTAGAATGGGGTGTCTTACTGTGCAGGAACTATGAGAAAGCTGAGTACCATGAAGAGCAATGGATGGAAGAAGACAGAAAGACCTGTAAAAGACCCAGGAGAGTGGACTTCTTGAGGGTGCTGCCGCTGACAACTCATGATCTGTCTGAATTATCAAGCTACACAACAGGTATTATTACTGATTCCCAAAATCCTGGAGGAGGCAATAAATCTTCATCCAGTAGAAAGATCAGTGAACACTGGCCTTGGTTCAGTGTTCTAGGAGCTATTCTGCTACAAAGAGCAGCATGACAATATAAATCTCATTTGTACTTAAATTCAAAATCCTTCACCTGTACTATCACCACAATCTTAAGGGATTTTGTTACAGGTTCTCTAGCTGCACTAGTTGCCTTAGTTTTCAGTCTATTGTCTCAAGTGCCTTTGCAGAGCTAGAACATCACCCAGCTTCCTAATTTTCCCTTAAGCATTACTATCTTTCACTGAATAAATGAATTTTCTTATCTTTTCTGTATTGAAAGACGACCAAGCCTTAATAATGAAATATTAAGTTAAAGTTGGAATCCAATGAGCTTTCCAACATTGTGCCTGTTCTTTTTTCATCCAATAATTTATTTTTTTTAGTGATGTCTCAGGAAGTCTACAATCCTCACTACCTACGCAAAATTTATATGCCATTTCTTATCAAAGCTAAATGAGATCCTAATCTACAGAGATATTTTCATGAGCTTGAATTATCTTTTTTGTCTTTTCTTATTGACAGAATGCTGTCTTTGAAAGAAAATGAATACTGATGTGTATGTCATAGGAAAGTATTGATTTTTTCATTTGGGATGACATAATAGTGCCTGAATCAAAATCCAGCCAAGCATATATACTCAGGTCATGTGTTTCAGAACAGAGAAACACAGAACTATGCAAGATACATTTCAGAAGACAGAGAGAATTGTTTAATTAATGTAGATGTTCATGAAAGCTTGGGTCATTGCAAATCCGCATTGTTAGGTCTTTAAATCCTTTTGCTTTGTAGAGATGGTCAATATTGCTGAGTGGAGTACATGGTGTTTTAATAAGAAAAGGCTATTGGAAAGCAATGTATTCTACACTTGCTATTCCACAGAACTGAATTAGGGCATTAATGTATATAATGTATGCTATACATGGTCGCTTTCTTTGTTGTTTAAAGACTCTTCATCTTGTGCTGTAGACACTTTTTTTTTCCATGGTTGATCTTTTCTGAGCAAAAGTAGGAAATCTCCAGGGATCTTGTCTAATTTAATCCTCAGACTAGCCTGAAATCTAACCATAACTACAAATTTTATGCAACTTGAAGCCAGTACTCCCCAAAGACACTGGGAATTTCTTCACTGACATCAAGGAAAAGAGCTGTGTTGGCTGTAGTTTCTTTTGGATAACCCATATAGAGGTTTGGGGATAGGGCTTCTTTCTTCCCTTTGACTTCCTTTCTCACTCCTTGTACTGTACCTGTACTTGAAATCCTGTCCTTCACAAGCTGCATGACCCAATTCTTTCCTTTTCATCCCCAAATTCTTTTAATTTATATAAAGATCTCTCAAGTAATTAATTTATAAATGCCTGACTAAATAAAACCTGACCCTTAGTTAATTCAGAGCTTGCTTTGATATTTTCTTGTCAATGTAAATCACTGAACTATGTCTACGGAAGGCCGAACAACTTTAATAAATTTTATTTACAATCTGCTGTATCTATGAAATTTACTCCTAATCGATGTGCTTTGTAAATTGATCTACTACTTTTCGTTTTAGACAGACATATTCCAGATTATCTTTCGTTTTAGAATTGTTATTCTTCCAACAGGCATCCCTTGCTAATCCAATGCATCTTGTATTGTAATGTAGAACTGGCAGGATCTCTGCTTTTAAGCAAAACAGTGTCTACAGGAAGAAATGCAGATGGGAGATAATGTATTGTTTGCTCCATAATAATCAAGCAGGTTGGAGTTTGCTTGAGCAATACATTTGCTTAGCAGGGCTAAGCATAAAATTATATGAGTCTATTAGATAAGTAAGAACCTGTTCCTTAATTGTGCAGAGGAAACACAAGTTTTGATGACCTTAGGAAGAATTATTGTATTAATAACATTTTTGCATCAGGAAATTACTTTTATGTGTTACCTTGTTAAGGGTAAATTTATCACTGCTGGTGGGAGGGGTGCAGAGTTTGGGAGAAAACAGAATAGAATGAGCAATGTAATAATTGAAATATTTCATATAAAAGTATTTGTAGTTGGAATAGTAATTGTTCCTGATTTATTTGGGTTTTATTGTTTATTTGCCTTCTAGAATTGCTGTTGTTATTGTAAATGTGTCCCACTTTCTGGGCAGCCTGTGCAACGTTTTTCTCAAATAGGTTCACAATGAAGTTGTGCAACTGTTGTTTCTCAAATGTAGATCACCTAGAAATGGAAAATGCAAATTTTTATGATGCTTAAGTGTGTTGGTAAAACAGACACAAAGCAAGGAAATTTTAGTATTGAAGTTTCAGTTTAAGGAGTGTAAACTGCAGATTATTTTTCAAAACGCTGGTTATTTTTGTTTAGCTTGATCATTACCAATGCAGATATATATTGTTAAAGCAGTCCTGAAAGAGGGATATTCTTTCCCTCTCCTACCTCCAGACTTCCACCAAAACTTGGAGTCTATAAAAGGAGCAGGGTAGCTCCTTACACTTTCTGCACAGAATACTCAATACTGAAAAGGACTACTAGGTTAATTGGACTTCTGTTTGTTTTGGCTTGGTTTTTGTTTTCCTCATGTAGTCTGTTCTTGTAGTTTGAGCTGATTGGTCAGCTACCTACTCCAAATGGTGAAAGTGATTTCTTATCCAGTTATTCCAGCAGGAGCTGTAACAACATCACCGTTTTCCACATCATATATCTGTTTTCCAGACAAACCAAAGCTGATTCTTTAACATTTCCCCCCAGTTCAAGTTTGTTGTCATAATTTATTTTCAGGATTCTCTCAATTTTTTAATCAGAGGGCCAAAATCTGGGACAGCACCTCATCCAGTGAGTTGCCAGTGCTGTGTATGGCAGAATGGTTATCTGCCATGTCTTCCAGATAATACTGCTGATAATGATTTATTGGCTGAGATCTAGTCTTTCTGAAGAAACATCATTAACTTAAAATCAGTTTGCATGCTAGTATAAACTGGAATGGTATCTTTTACAGCATTATTGTTTCCAATAGCATTTCCTTTCATATTTACATATCTTGGACTTTCTCTTTTTTTTTTCATTTGGTACTTTCTGCTTGACATAGGGAGATTTTTTTGTGCATTTTCTGCATCAGCTCTGAAACTAATTGAGCTTCTCAAAATTACACGTTGTTTTAAAGTATTGCATCATTCAAATCATAAACAAAAAATTGAACTTGTCTAGGAAAGACGCTTGAGACATCACTTGTATATCATTTCAGTGTGGTAGCAAACTACTGATAACCATGCTTAGAGGATTTAATGGTTATTAAGCTATGTCCAGTTTCTAAGTTCTCCCTGGTGGAATCAAAAGTTCGACCTTATTCATGGGCCTGACCAACATGAAGCCATTACACAATGACCATGACTTAACAACCGCCTATTTTCCATATATTTGTATTAGTTTGTTCTCAAATAACTCCATTGTTCTCAATAAAGTTGAATATTTGTATATTAAGATAATTGATTTACTTGGTTTTTAACTTAGATTTTTTTCAAAAATCCTTGCCTGTGCTCCTCTCTGTGTTAAAATAATAAATTGCATAATTAAATTAAAAAAATAAATTGCATAATTGTGTTTCAAAGCTCCAGTCACAAGGCATTTAATGCTTCAGATTTTTCTATTTCATTGTTTTTTTGCCCTCCTTCTCCTCAATCAATGGACCTATACTTGCCTCTTATTCTTTCCGGATCCTGTAAATGCAGTAATTTTGTTCTTATTGATAATTTCTTTGGCCAATTGTAATTCATGCTGTGCTTCATTATTCATACATGTATGCACTGTTCTTTTGTTTTCCAGTGCTAGCTTTTTGTTACATTTTAATTTTCGGAGTTAGATGTCATTTAAAATTTGGTCGTAATTGTGTCTTGCCCTTTGTCTTTTTCACTACTTTCAGAAAGATTTTCCTGTCATGCTTTCTTATAGTATCCTTTATAATCTGCCAGCTCTACTGAATATTTTTGTCTTTTACATTATCTAGTCAAGATACAGTGCCTATCCATAAGGCTACTTTACTTTTTAAGTTAACTCTCCTGAGTTAGACAAAATTGAGTTATTTTTCAGAGGATAAATTATGAGACTATTAAAGACATATACTAAAAGAGCTCATTAACTACTCTTCATGTAAAAGCATTGTTTTTGACTCTTATTCAGAACAAACCAGCTGCATCTCTATTATTTTCAATAACACTGAAGTAAGGCATGCTCTTCACTGCTCAATAAAAGCCCATGAAGTGGAGTTAAAGTGTCAACTAATTAGAAATATTCAGAAAAAAAGACTTGTTGATCAGAGTGACAAGCTTGGTTTACTCAGATTTTGTTAAAGTGAAGCTTTTTGTTGTCTACAATTCAGTGAATGAACTGCAGGTAACCAAATACAATCACTATATGAAATACATCTAAGTGATCAAATACAGCAGATGATGCTAACTGTAATTATAAGAACACTATCCAGATATTTTATGTATTCCATTTATCAGTATAAGAACACTATCCAGATAATTTTATGTATTCCATTTATCAGTGCAACATGATAAAGTCATTGGTTAAAATATCATGTAATTGCTGGTAATACCTTCTGTGTCCACTGACACAAGCATATATGCTTCATTCATATTAAGGTTTGAAGCACAATTTTAATTTAAAGTAAACAAATAATTCACACCTCTTACAGCAAGATCTAATTGTATTTCTTTAGGTATTGCAGCTGGGCTTGCTTCCAAGTCAGAGGAGTAGAAACTTACAGAACTATCAAAACAAATACCATGACCTACATATGCATGCTGCAGTACTCGCCTTGTGTAAGCACGATCCTGTATAAAACACTGAACTTTGTATTTCTTTACTGGATGTGACTGATCTTTAAGCACCTTGCCTTTGTGCAGACTGGCTTCAAACTCACCAAAGTTTTCAAGTGTCTTCCCATCAGTTCTTAAGTCTTTGTGTCAGAAATATAAGTTAAGCTTCTCCTTTCGAAAAACTGTTCTTATAAGTATGCATTAAGCCATTCAGTCACTTCACAAAGCTGTCAGTGTAACTTTTGAGGTGTTTGTTTAGGAATGGGCAGAAGTTGCAGGTGTGTCTGTTTTTTTGGTGCCTCATGAATTCTTGCTCTCCAGGTGATGAAACGATACAAGGTAAGGGCTGATTTGACTCTTTAATCTCTAAGTCTCTTATAAGGAACATTTTTAGTTTTTTCCAGATTTTTCCAGCTCTTACATTTTTCAGCTTTTTGTCTCAGCTCATTTTTTTTTTTTTTGCATTTTTCAGTGCAGTTTTGTGATTATTCTATGACTTTTTATTTTCGTTTTTAACTGGTTGGATATGTCGTTTTCCAGAAAACCCCTTTCTTGACTTATTGACTGTGGATGAGGATGTGGTTTTCTTCTTTCTGGTACAAGAGTGGTTTCTTTCCACTCACATTATCTTGAACCTGGGATCTAATTATTTATAAAAGTATAAAAGGAAGATGCTTTCCACGCAACTCACATTACACTTCTGCATGGAGCAGGTCAACATGTTGTGCATCTGCTGTACTACATGAGTTGACCCTAATCAGAAAAAATGACAGTGGAGCAGACAACAGACTCATTTTATTCACAGGTCAATATGTGTGGCAAAGTGTGCTTTAAGATGCTATAACTAAAGAGTGGATGAGTCAGGAGGCAGAAAACTTCAATTGTTGAGTGCTGCTGAAGTTTACTCATTTTGTAGCTAAAAATAACTTGAAAAAAATTTCACTGGTCTTTGCACTGCTGGAAAATGTGACTTTTTTATAAAAATAAAGTAAAAAGAAAAAATCAGCTGGAAGTTTATTTTATGTTAGTTAAGATTTGATGTATTAAGTGGTGTGTGAGCAAACACTTTCATGTGGGTTGTTTTGGTTGATGACCATAGTTTCCTGACGGGCAGACCCATATGAAAGTGTAAAAGGGGAAGCCTGAGATGGCACTGGCATGAGTGGGAGGTGTTCCTTTATGGCTGGGATAACAGTAGGCTGCATGGGAGCACTGTTGGTGGGAGTGAGTAGCAGGAGGGAGATGCAATGATGTAGGAGAGCATGGAGTAACATGACACACCAGGAAGAGGCCGTGTGCTGTCAAGGATCCCACACAGGCCCAAACCACTGCAGGAAAGAGGAAGTACATGAAAGGAGAATGAGTCTGGGGCTGCATGTGACGTGTGGAGTAGGGGCACAGGTCCCCATCCAGAGAGGTCTTTCTGGAGGCTTGGCTGTGGCAATGTCAGGTATCTTGTAAGGTGTGTCTTAGCACCAGAAATTCAGAAAATGAATGACTTGTAGAGGAGCTATCAGAGCTGTGAGGTTAAGCATATGTTCTGCCCTTTCCTGGGGTTTATGATGACTGAATACAGTGTAAAGCCAGTGTTGAAATAAACAGCTCATCCCTTCTACATTTTTTTTATTATTTGTCACTGTAGAGATATAGATAATTTTTTTTTTAGTCTCCTGCTGAATCAAGCTATGACCTCTCCGTCCCCAAAGGTTCATAACTTCTTAATGAGAATTTTTGGGTTATCCAGATGCTGCTGCAACATAGATAATAAGTGGACATATTGACCTTGTGGCAGCTTTATAACAAACGTGAAATGAAGGAAGCTTTATGTAATTTTTGATCTTTGAATGACCTTAACATGAAGCCCTGAAAGCTTAGCTTTAGGAAGTGTGATTTCCCATCAGAATACAAGTAAATAGGACATCTTTTGGAAAGGAGAGCTCCTAATGATTTAACACAGTCTTCACTTTGGCTGCTGTAAACTGTGGAGGTTCACGTATAAGGAAAAAAACAAGGTTATAATATGCTTCACCAGTTAAACTTAAGGAAAGAATCTGCCACAAAAATGGAATGAGCTTGAGAATAACCATGTCAAAATCAAATCCATTTTGCATCCTATAGGTATGAAATGTCTCCTGCTGAAATGTTTAGCAGTGTTCTCAAAGGATATTATTTGAAAAATGAGAAGTCAGGAGCTTAATCTGAGTATCATGGAACATTCCTTCCTACCAGACAGGTTTGACTTGCGTATATCTCATTAAATCCTGTGTCTAAGTTAGGGTACTTCTTGTCTTTTGTACCTTTCTGGAAGTGCAAGTGTACCAAGCACTAAATTATAACATTTTCAAAGAAGCCTGTAGTTCCTCAAATTCTGAATTATGCATATTGCATATTTGAAATGTCCCACCCTTTAAGTATAGATTATTTGTATTTTTGTCTAAAATGTGTTTTCTTGCCAAACATATGTTTAGATACAATAGGAATTAAGTGAAGAACTGTGGAAAGACAATTCATAGTCATTATGTTTATTAGCACTTTTAATGACAATTGTTTTACTTGAATAATGTTACTAATTGTGCATGTATACTTAGCTTCTGTCTCAGCGGTACTCTGTTGCTCAGTAGAGAGTATGGGTTTGTCAGTGGTGAGCAATGGACACACAGAAGATGCACACTTGCAAGGAAAATGCAACAGTTAAAATATCAGGTCTGAGAAAAGCAGAAACAACAGGTTCCAGTGAAATGGAATTCACATAGTGGCTCATATAGCTACCTTGTACTTAGTGACACATTGGATTATCTGCTCTTCCAACGGAGGGAGCTCTTAGAGATAATCCTAGAAAGACTAGGCCCATAAGTAGCCTTTACATTAAAAAAGGTATGTTTGTTTTTCTGAAGTTCTGTAAAGCTATGGAACAATTTGCTTGAGCTGTTCTGGTTCAACCTCTTGCAGGAAGAGTAGGAAGTCTTGCAATTAAAATTTGGAACAGAGAATTAGGAAGTTGAGCAAATAAAAGAAAATTTTGTCACGGAGACCAAAGGATATATTAAGAAGGTACAAATGACAACTCCATGGCATGCAGAAAGAAATGTGAATGATGACATAATCTCAAACAGGACAACTTTAGCAATTACAGCTGAAATTTAGGTTTTATTACAGCTTTTGGTTGCAGAGATTATGATGAATGAACAGCTGCTGGTTTATGACACTAAAAATGTCTCAAGCCTCCTTATAAAAGTTTGTGATACAAGTTTGATGGTATGAGTCCAAGGGGAATGCTTGACTAGTCACAAAAAACACTGAAGGCAGAAAACACTACTTGTCCTACAAATCTTCAAACTTTACCAAATCTTCAGCTTTTCCGTGAGCCCTTCTCTTAACTGTGAAGGTGTGACGCCTCAGGTGTCACTTTGTGGTTTTCATTACCTACCTTGTTTCAAAACTCCAAAGATCTGTGAAGTTGTATGATTTTGGGGTCAGTCAGCCCAGAGGGCTACAGAAAGCTATGCAATCAGGATCTGTACCTGGGTGATATAGGCTGCACAGCTTAGCTGTTGTAAGCACAGATGAATCAGTTCAAGACTTCCTCAGTCAGAACATCACAAGAAACTTCTCATTTTGTTAATTTCCAGATCCTTTCTGAAAGCCGTCGTACTTGTTAGCTCGGGAACAATCTGCTGTCATTAGGTTGTACTCTGTCAGTACCAAGGTGTGTAAACATTTGGCCTCAGGATGCTGAAAGGTACTTCTGTCAAGCCCTTTCATTTGCTCATTTTTAACTTGCAAAGAAGCATTCTTGTGTTGATTATGCAGCATAAGTCATGCTTAAGTTTGTGGCTTCTACTGCATGTAAAAGAATTTGAATACTATATATATTTAGGTACTTTGCATTCATATAACTGCAGAATAAAGCAAGTAAAAATATGAAGGCTCAGAGGAGGCTGTTAACTGTTGAACTAAGTTACACAGAATACAGACTACTATGAACTTCATATGGGTAAGATGTATAGCACTTATAAGGATCAGAACATTGACATTTTTTATTCCCAGTACTTTGTAATAGAAAAAGGAATGTTCCTGAAAAGTATAATGGAAAAGACTATAAGCTGTACAAAATTATACAAGCTTCCCTCTACATATTGGCCTTTTTTTTTTTTAACAGGTTTTGAAGCGTTGTGAAGAGGTCAATTCAGAATTGAGCAAAGATTCTTTCGATTTTTTACCATCACAATAGAACTTTTGAAGGTGGTAAAATCTGCTTTTACTTATACTAGTAACCTTTTTTTTTAGTTGAAAACTGATATTAGAATCTACACATGATTTGTAATGGACTATGTCACTCTTTCATACTTCCTCTTTTTCCTTTCTTTCTTATACTCATCCCAAAAGGGCACCCTAAATTAAGTAAAAACATTATTCAAGCCTCTATCTAAAAATAAGCTTCTTCTTCCCTTCTTTAGGTTATTACAGTCATTTACACCTGGGCAAAGAGGTAAGTAGACACAGCGAAAGTATTTTTTTTTCCCACTATATTTGTATGTGTTAAAAATCACACAGATTCTGTAATTTTTGACATATAACTTAGAACTGAAGATATAACACAGAAACAAAAACAATCTGATTTTGTAATAGTAGAAAAATTTGCACTTCATTTTTTTCAAATTTTGTTTCTGTGTGATAATAGGTCCTTCAGCTTAAGGGGAAACTCTTACTGTACTAGGAAATGGGCAGCTCTCAGTGGCAAAAAAAGGCCTGCTTTTTAGGCCAGCTGCCTGCCAAAGAGGATTAATTCACTGTGCACAGTAGCTCATGCTCAAGGGTTTGGGTGAATTAAGCTGTTTGTTTGAAATAAATTGTCTCTGTGAACTCCTATGCTTTTGCATTCCCATACTCCTCCGGTGGACCTTTTAATGGCCAACTGAGACTCGGAAACATCAGAAATTTAGACAAAGATTTCATGTAGAGGTTGATACTTGAATGAATGCTGTTGAGGAAGAAAATTCCGAAAAAGATCTTGTTGAACAGTGGACTTTCTCCAGCATTTCCTAATTGACCATAGAAATGGATATATTTTTTTCACTGATTTAGATGGGAAAAAAGTGAGACAGTGGCAGAAAGAAAATAATAAAATACTGAATTGGTAATTAAAATATCATTCTGCCAAGAAAAAATGTTGATCAGAAAACATTTCCAACAGCTCCCATCTAATCTGAAAAAGAAAAATGAAGAGATTTTCAGTATAAACAGTGGCAATACAAAAATACATGAAGGAAAATGTTTTACAATAAAGTAACTCTTAAAAGAAAGGATTTGTAAGGTGTTCTTGATAAGGACGTGGTAGAATTAACTTCCTTACTAAACCTTACCTTTGACATCTAACAGTTTTTTTAGCCAAATGCTTACAAAACTGGGGGATAATTTTGTGCTTTATAGTTCTGGAAGAGATTTTCTTCTGCAAACACTTCTGCTTGACTTTGAGCATATTCAGTTTTGGCATCCATCCTATGGGATGGTAATGATTCATAATTTGGTTCTATGTGGTAGAAACAGGAGTATTTCTTTCCTATTTGTGCAAAGCTTTTTTGTTTAATCTCCTTAGTTATTCCCAATTTTTTTTCTTGCATTTTTTCAGTTATTAATCATTCTTCCCAAACACCTTTTGTTGCCTAGTCTTGTTCAAAGCTTCCACGACAGTGGAAAACACATTGTCCATAGCATCATATGAATATTGACTATTTAAAAGAATCTAACATATGCTCATACATTTCCATTATATTGGAATTATCTGTTTTTTTTTTGTTTGGTTGTTTTTTGTTTTGTTGTTGTTGTTTTTCCCTTTGGATGTGTTTAAAGAAAAATAATATTAATATAGTTATATAATAATAATGAATAATTAATAGATACATATGTTATAAATAGACATATAATTTCTCTAAGGAATGGGAAATACAGTTAAACAAATAATTTTTGCAAAAGTGGGCACACTGATGCATAATTATACTTCCCCCTTTTGTTAATGTCTTTTGTCTCAAGCCTTCTAGATGAGTTTAAAGATTATTACATGATTTTTATAAAAAATATTCTGTTTTGTCAAACCCACAGTAAATTTAATTTGTTGCCTACAAAGTGAGATGTATATATGAGAATAAAATGTGGTAACACAGTACATCATTAAAAATTTATAACGAAATGTTGAATTGATTATTGAGTGAACAGCCTATTCTCTATATATTATCTAGCTGAAGTATTGCAAATACTTTCAATCATTTAACAGATTCATACTTAGCAGAGCTTGCCTATAATTATCTATGAATCAAACACTGTATCCAATATCTGAGTTTTAATACGGAAAGGAGAGGCATCCTAAAAGTAATTTCTTTGAAGAGTAGAAAACCATTTTCAATAACACAAACAATGAGGCTATGATGGTAGGAAGGAGATATGAATATACAGGCAGCAGCTGCGACTCCCTTAAAACCCAGGATGCAGTACTTCTGGTCAAATTTGGCAATGGACTTGTTCTTCTTGCATCTTTGTCTTTGGGTGACTTGGAGCAATTGACTTTTCAGAAGCATTCATGCAAAGGTAAATAGGTTATGCAGGTTACAGAACAGCATAGCTTTGCTAGAAATATTGTTTTGGAGGGTTATCAAAGAAAAAATTTATTAAAATTAAAGTTATTATTATTTTCAAATTAGAAGTAAGAAATCCTTTCTTAATGCCACTGTATACTTTCCTTTGACTTACCTTTAACTTTCCTAAAATTTGTGTTTCATGACTTTTGCTCCTAAGGAGGTAAATTATCTTATTCTAAATGACTTGTGTTAGACATGCCTGAGAAATCCCTCCTTCCAATGGAGCTAGTGATACTGCTTTAAAAATGAGTTTTAAAAGTCTGGCTTTTTTTATTTTATTTTATTTTTTTCTCCTAGAAAATTTAATGCATGGCTGAAAATAAATCGCCCCTTGAATAGGGCATTTGATATATGGTCAATTTTTATTTCATGGTCAATTACAATATCTCTATCCCATCTTTTTTCTAGTATTCATTCTTAGATTTAAATAAATAATACGTAACATTTAGGCAGATATTTTTCTATAGACAGAAGAGAAAAACAAAGGTTGGGGTAGAAATACAGAGTTTAGGAATGTTAAGAGTATAGGTCTGAATGATGATACCATATTGGATAGTTCTGCTGTCTGCTCAGTGTATTGCTTATATTTACAGCGTTTTATGAATTTTCTTTTCTTGAAGTTATAATGCATAGTTACCAGTGAGATTTATTCAGAATCTATGTTATTTCCATTTCATAATATTTCATTAAACTTTATTTATGTGTCATTAAACCCACACCCTCTCTGCTCTTGTGTTGTAGTTATCTTGTCACCATAAATCCTCTGTTAACAGGATTTTATTTCTGAACTAACAATAAAAAGTAATGGAAAAATGAAAATTTTGTAACAAATGGTTGTCAAATGAACAATTTGAGCCATCAGGCTGGAAAAATAAGTATTTTTTTCACTTACAGAGCAATGCATTAACAATTTATGAGCTATTACTTCAAATAATCTAATTAGATTGGTGGAATCTGGACAATGAGTCTGAAACATTGTCTCTGAGGGGACATCTATGTTGTTTTTTTATTCTAACCATGTTTCATACTCTGTCATAGCAATGGAAAGGACGGGATGAGTTCAAAAGAATTAGTCTCAGTTACTTTTCAAATTTAATTAAGGCTTTTAAACGCACTGTTTCTTACTTTTCATACAAAAATTAGAGCTTCTTCTGGGAAGTTTATAATCCATACCAGGCTGTACTAATCTATCATAATCTTTATTTCATGTGTTTCTTACTTGAAAAAAGAGATTTGTTTTTTGTTTTGTTTTTTTTTTTGTTTGTTTCAGATGTTTCCCAGAAGAAATTTAAAACTGCCATAGGATCATCTTCATGGCCTATTTTGGACTCACTTTAACAGGTCCACATTCCTCTTGTGTTGGGGGTCGCAGAGCTGAAAGCAGTACTCCATGTGGGGTCTTCTAAAAGTGGAGAAGAAAGGTAGAACTAACCTCCATTGTCCTGCTGGTCACGTTCCTCTGATGCAGCCCCGTGTATGGGTGGCTTTCTGGGCTGCAAGCACACACTGTCAGTTCATGTTGAGCTTCTAGTCAACCAGCACCATTTACCTGTGCAAATCCTCCTGGCAGCACTACTGAAAGTCCAAGCATGTTTTCCAAATAAATTTGAGAAACACTAATCTAGAAAGAGAATTAACTGTCTCCCACATTCTTTGAAAAGACTTTTACCAGAACTGGTAGCCAGGATTATATTTTTCTTTCATTTTGTGAAAAGTAACAATTTATAAATAAACATCATAAGCAACCCATATAGAAAAATACTACAAACTTTAGCACACTTTCTTTTTCAGCAGTTACTCTGATACTATAGGTGAACCCATATGAACTTTGGTTGAGTATAACCAAAATCACAAAGTTATTTAATGAAATCTAGAGTGTATTGGGGAGATACTTGAGGTGAGAATTTTCCTTTTTGGAAATTGGTTAAGTGTCATTAGGATCTTGCCACCTTTCTATACGTGAAAAGTCTGGACCACAAAGGCCAATTTGCAGGAGTAGTTGCTACCCTGTGCACTTGTGAAGCAGAAAAGCCTCATCTGTAGAGCACAGCTGTTAATTTGCATTGCCTTTCTAAGACAGTCTCCTTGACTTCCTAATGTTTCTACACTTTTTCTCCTGATCTTGAATGTTCATGGGCTGAGCGGTTGGCACCCAAAGGAGGAAACTCACATTTCTAACATGACTGAGTAATAGGCAAAGTCACTGAGGTGCCATGTAACAAGTATGATATAGCAAGCATTGTCAAATGTCTTCGGTTGTAGGAACATGGAACAGGGAGAACAGCTGGGTAGATGGGTAAAGGCTATAGGCTGATATTACATCTTAATAAATACCTTCTATTGCCTTTTGCTTTGGGGTTTCAGGAACACCTTGAAGTTTTGTCATCTTTTGTGTTATGCATGTTAATGCATATCATCCACTGTGAGCCCATAATTATTAATTTTGAACCAGATAACTATTCTGTAGTAAAACGATTAACTTTTTAAGTGATAATTACCTACATTTTCTGGAGTGAAAGAAAGGCAACCTTAAAGCACTGGGATTACCTGAGCAACAAATTCAGTAGTGCTATCTTGTAAGACTTTAATTTATTTGAAGTTGGACTTGAATTTATTTGAGGCTGTGCAGTATATTGTCACTGATTAGCCAAGAACCTGGTGTAGAAATGTAATATTTAGGTAAGGAATGTATTTACTTTTCCTTGGGCAGTTGCATAAACTGATATTTACTAATATATGACGCAGAAGAGAAAACAAGGCCCATGCATTTCTAAGTCCTAGTTAAGCCTTAGTCTTGAGCTGGATTGAGTGACAGTCTTTCTGGAAGCTTGCTTCATAAGGATGCATTTTAGCAATAAATTTGTTATTTTGTGGGTAACGAGTAGCAAAAGCACCTTTGCCTAATTGGAGATGAAGTCACTTTTGATATTACTTTCTGAAGCAGTTAACACGCTTACCCATTTGGACATCTCCTGGCCTCCTAGTGTTAAGTCAAATTGCTTTTGTGAAAGCCTTTTCCACTGGGTTTGAATCAGTGTTAATGACAGGGTATAAAAATTATGGATAAACCACTCAAAATAAAAAAAAGTGATCATAAAACTATCCACTGGTATGTTTGCCTCCCCTGGCTCTTGCTGTATCACTTTCACATATGGGCAGGCATCAGATGTAGTTAGTAGAAGCCAGGTTCAAAACAATGAAAAGGAGGTGGCTCTTAAAGCCATAAGTGACAGAACTGTGGATGATTTGCCATGGGATCCCTTGGACTTCTAAAGGTTGAGAGTGAGACAGGACAAGTTCATATAAGAGAACTCTACTGAGGTCTACTATACACACAAAAATTACATCTAGCCCAGGAAATCACTGAACTAAATTATTTGAAGGCTGTAGAGAAGAGGTTAAGTTTTTGCTGTGTTTGAAGGCCAGTATGAAGAGATGATCCCTGGAGACAATACAGTTGCATCCTGTGCAGTCTTTTGTAGGTTCTTATGTTCGCTGCGTTTTATATCGGTCTGATCCACCCCAAGGATCTTCAAGGCTCATTAGCAAAACAGCATACTCATGTGGGGTGTGTGCTCATTAGGAATTTTTTGGTTCTGAGTTTGCAACTGATTTGTTGGGTGGATTCAGGCAATGTATATGTGTCTTTGTTTTTATGTGTTGCTCTGAATATGCATATTTTGGTTGTTTTCCATAATTGGGAAATTAAGTAAGAATATGACCTGGGAAATTGGAGAATTGCTGCTGAGGGGCAGGGGTTGCTAATGGGCATTGGTTTCTTGAGTTAGAAGACAGCTGTGCTGATCTTATCAGTGCTATTGACAAAAGTCCGTAGAAGACCATCAAAATGGCACTGGAATATTCTCAACTCAGCTCTTTCCTCATTCCTCTGTATCACATGGCTACAGCACTATTTCCTTCTCCCTTTAAAAATTCAAATTAATTCCCCTTACTTACAAAACAAAACAACCCACACAGTGTATTTTCTTTTTGTTTATTTTTGTAAAAGTTGTGGGGTTAAAGATGATGTTTGGTAGGCTGGAAGAAAGAGCTTATCAGAGCCTGTGGATATATTTCTCCTTCTGGAGAGATGATATGTTTTCTGAGATGCAGTATGTTCCACAAAAGGTAAGTAATGCATGACCTTAAATTTTGGCACAATATTCTGGCTGCATGAGGTTCTAAACAAGTGCAACATAGGCAGTAGAACATAAAGTGTATTATGCTGGGCAATGTCCTATTTTAACTGTTAACTGTCATTTCTTTAAGTGTATATGTCTGTTTCCACTTGGCTATATCAGGCACTGAGAAAGGATGTGGCAATTAAAAAGCACAGACAAGAAATTTAGAATAAAACTGGAAGAAGTTGCTAATGACTCCATTTGCTAATAACTCTGGACCTTCTGAAATGTCCTCAGGTCTCAGATAAATACCATTTTGTAGCATCAAAACTCTAACAGCTGAGGCTGTTATGACTGCAGAATAGTAACAACAACCAAAAAAAAAAAAAAAGGCTAAACAACAGTAAACTTGATACCTATAGTGAAAAATACAAGAAACCTGTATTTAAATTCAGACTTCCAATCAGCAGCCTCAAATGCAGAGAAAAGAAGATGCATCTTACTGATCCTGTCAGACTGTCATGGACAATGAGCTCAGAGATTTCAAAGGATGTGAAGCAGCTTAAGCAATGAATCACTGATTTAAAATGCAAAATAAATTCCCTCTGTACAAGCAGCACCAAGGAATGAAACTAAATGAATGTGAGAAATTGGAATTGAGGTTTGCCACTCTATATGTATTGTTTTGATGCCCTAGGTAATAAAGTGTCCCAGCTTGCCATTATTTCAGCATTTTTTTTTCATTAAAAGTGGTACAAAATGAAGTAATAGATATCAGGGAGAAGAAATAAGTGCATGTTTCTCATGGTTGATCTTTTTTTTACCTTATTTGAAGATTGGCTCCTTTCCAAACAGATAATGATAGCTCTATACAAACAGGATAGTATTTTTATGACTAGCATGGTGTACGCGAGGCAATAAATTGCACAATAATGTTTCTCTGGCTTTGCTGGTCAAAACAATCGTAATGTCCTCTGCTTTTAGCTGTAGGCACTTAATCATTTTACAATAGCCATAGGAGGCCGAGTGTTTGAGTTTTTCTCAGTAATAGGACCAGAAGTCTGACCAGGGATAAAAAACCAGTGAATTTTATTATATAGTATCCCTTTGCATGGTTTCTGAGCAGTCTCAGCTATCTTTTTACTGCTGTTCAAAAGACACCCTGAACAGCAAGTTGTCAATGCAGCTTGGCCGTTCAGCAAAGCTTAGCTTATTGCTATTAATTCACTATATGTGCGGTGCCCTCATTTTGTTTAGGTGTCAAAACAGAAAATTAGGCAACCAGCTGTTAAAAAGCAAGCAGTGCTGAGACCAGGCTTTCTAAGGCACATTATTATGCTTATAAATGTTGAATTTTTTGTAAAGATCTATTTATTTCCCAGAGCTGGTGGCAGACATAATGGATTACCTTCTGCATCATTATATTCTTCCCAGTAATGCCAGCACTTGTACTTCCATTTCCACTTTGAACATTGGATAGAGAGCTCATAGTGGGGGTGATTAATGGTTGGACTTGATGATCTTAAAGGTCTTTTCCAACCTAGTTGAGTCTATGATTATAAAACCAACATGCCTACAGATCTTGGAAATATTTCTGCACCTTCAGGTCCTATGAGGATTTCTCTAAATGCTGCTTCACCTCAAAATGAACAGAACAACTGCATTAGTCAGAAGATCTGAGACAATTGATTACATATATGCCTTCTGGACTTAAACTTTAGAAACATGCATTTGTCTCTATTTTCTCATGCCCAGTAGCAATCTTAAGAGTCCTTTGGGGGCCTGCTCACCTGTTACACTGCCCCAGAATGGAGCTGTGGTACTATCAGGTTAGCACATTCAGAGGGAATTTTGCCAAACTACTGAGCTCATACCTGATAAAAGAAATTTTCCATGCATCAAAGAACACAAAATACTCCAAGACAGAAGGTGAATTAGCACCTTCATTAGACTGAAGGGTGTTTTACATCCTTTTTAAGGTTTCTGCTCATATGCAGCTGAAAGGAGTCTTTCTGCAGATTGCAATAACAGATCCACGTGCAAATATGTATTCATATGAATTTACATTCATAATTCAATAAAGGGTTGTGCATTGCCTTCCTGGAGGCATGAAGAGCACTATGGAGACAATGCACTTGGCCACCTGCAAAAATCATCTGACTCAGTACAGTCACGCAACTAAAATAATTCCTCTTAAAATTATTATTATTTATTGTTGTTGAGAATGAACTGGAGAGGGCTGGAAAAGCATTACCAATGCAGATTCTGGGCTTTCAATAGCTATTCTAAAAACACACTATGTCCTGTGTAATTTACATCTTTGGCACTGCAGCCAAATTCATTCTTGTGACCTGGAAGCCTTTCAGTACTGCATGAGTGTTGATAAAATATCCACCTCATCATACGAGTAAACAGAAGTATAAACACGTGACCCTTTGAAATTATTACCCTGAAAGGAAAGCACAGAACTCCTGATAACTTCACATATTGTGAGAGTCCTTTAACAAGATATAATATGGTGATGTTGGAGCACAGAAATTACATGGCCTACGAGAGAAATTTAGAGACAGCCAGCTTTCCACAGTTAATAACACAGAAATATTTCAGAATGAATAAGACTTTGGCAGGATGTGTTTCTGGAACACTGCTGAAGGTTTAAAAGTGAAGCAGTGTGCTTCTCCCTTTCATCCTGGGGCCTCATTTTGTATACATTTCAGTGAGAATCAGATCTTTGATTCATGCTTTAAGCACAAGAGAATAAACTGTCTCAGTAAGGCATTAGCACCTGACTGGATTTTGTCAGATGTTCAGCTTAAAGAGTTTAATTTTTTTTTACAGTATGGGCACTCGTATTCTAAATGTTAAAAGCTGTTATCTGTGTAGCATTTGGAAATTGGCAGGTTATATTGGCTGGCAATTTCACATGTTCAGATGAGAATATTTTCTTGCAATTTTAACTCAATATAAAAGTGGCTCATGGAACTGCTCAGCTAGCACATCACTGCAGTATTCTGCAGGGGTTTTCATTAGCTGGATAGAAATACACCTGCAGACTATTAAGTGGCAAGCTATATTACTGTGAAGCTGTATCTGTAGTGGTGACTGTCCCAGCAGAAGGCATCCACTGATATGAAAAAACTGCTGTCCCTCTTCTAATATCCATACGTATTCAATGGCAGGTTTGAATTCACTCCAGCAGCTACCATACACACCATCTGGGCACGGTGGCCTCTTTGCCATGGGTGTTGCTCACTCTTCCTGGTCTTGTTTCCAGTTAGGCACAGGTGCTTTTTCAGCTTTGTTCACTCTTGTGACATTCCTGATGTCTTTTTAGTTGTGTGATATGACCCAAATACGAGGGATAAAAGGGTGAGGAAAAGGGAACAACTACTTCAATTGCACTGGCTATGAAAACGATTTAGACGTTCACCACAAACCAAGGATTTAGAGCCACCATGACAGATGGCTTTTTTCTTGTTTTATTTGGCACAGTAAAGTCATGTTTCCATGCTGCTTGCTCCAGCAGATAGTTTTTCCTTTTCTTTCGTCAGTTTCTGGGACTGTGAACAAGGAGCCATGTAGCTGGTGTGCTGCCTGCTGCAGCCAGCAGAGCATGCCAATCCTCACAGCATTTATAAATACAGTGAAGGAGTTTTGTTAGCTCTCTAATGTCTATCCCTGGGGGAGATGTTTCACTAATCTAACATTAAATTAGATCTTGAATTCCAGCTACTACATAACCAAAGTTAATTTGGGAAAATAATTTAATTACAGTGCTGGGTTACATATGAGCAATAGGTAGTGTATGATGAATATTACATGAATTTTATCTACAGAAAAAATGCCCAACACTTTAATTGTAAAACTTGTTTACCAAATTTTTGAAGTAGATGTAGTTGAAAAAGGGACAAGACATTGAAATGATTTAATTAAACAGAAAGAGCAGAGACAATAAGGCAGTAGCTAGTTCTGAGGCAAGTCAAATGGGGAAATTAGGCATGCCATGACAAATGTGTGGCATTTTCATGTCACTGAAATGGAAAAGGACTTCAATATACAGAAAATAAAGGTGAAATTTAAGGATGTATTCTCTAAGTTCAGTACTTCAGGATGAACAGGAGAGTTCAATATACTGAAAGGTAGTTGTAGACTACTGCTGGTGAAGAACAAGCAAAGACACTCTGATGGAGACCCCAAACCATGCTACCCTCTAATGCAACTCAGTGCCCTTGTAGATACATACTCTAAGAGCCTCACAATGAAGTGCTGTGTTTAAATGTTTCCAAACAGTTGGGATTTTTTTTTCTTTCCCCAGCTGTGTTTTTCAGTTGTATTTCAGCTGTTAAACTCACTTTTACGACTGTTTCCTCTGTATTTGTAATTTTATCTTGATGAGTGCTGTCTGCCATCATTAAAGATATGCTAAGGGTGAAGGCATGAGGTCTGCACAGCAGTAAGTATTTAGAGCTGGTTAGATGTGGTTTTATAGAACTGGAGTTCAGCTAACACAACTACACAGGCTGCCTAAGGGTGATATCATGATTTCAAAACAGGAGGGAACAATATTTTCAGGGTACAGCCCTGGGCTTGGAAGCATCACCAACCAGACTGAGAGACCTGAAGGTGACAGTTACATTTTGTTGTGTTTTCTTTTTTTATTTTGTGGTGGAGAGAATTAGCATGAGCATATGAGGCTACTCATGTAACAGACATTTGTTGAATTCAGCTGCTTGAGAAGGTAACTGGCCATCATTCACCACCAGTTGGCTAGTTTTCAGTATTCTGTTTCTGGGAGTTTCTTTATAAAGCTACAGAAAAAAAGGTTATGTTTATATATTTTATATATATATAATATATGTCACTTATAGATATTTTCTAGATGATTCTATATGAATCAGATGCACTACAACATTACAGTGACATAAAGTTAATGATAATTACAAAGTCAGTGCTGATCGTTCCAGGTGTGATACTTTTAGCAATTAGCTATCTTGGCATAGTGGAAAGAGTTAATAGCATTGTTATTTGTTTTTAACCTTCACTGTGCTCTCAAAAAATGGTCTTCATTTTTCATTTAAAAGTAATTCTTTGAAATTTGGAAATGTAAGTACAAGAGCCTAAATAAAAAGTAGTAATAATTTCTACTATATCATACAGTCTTATCTAAAAATGTACTTTCAGTGGAAACCCTGGACAACATTTCTGGAAGCGTATGTTTGACTTTGGATTCTAAGAATAGTTTGAAAATAGCCCTCCAGAGTCTGTCCCCCTGAAAAATCAATTCACATTAAACTCAAGTAATTTAAGACCATTCTCTCTCTCTCTCTCTTCCTCTTTCCTCTCTTTCCTCTTCCTCTTCCTCTTCCCCTTCCCCTTCCTCTTCCTCTCTCTCTAACACCTTGGAAAGGTAGGACTGCTGGAGGTGAAAGATTTCTAGCTGTAATCCACTGCCATGTATCTCCAATAAGTTACTTTGAATGCAGAGTTAGGTAAGTCAGAGAAAAGTTTGAGGCAGCAGGTGCTGCAATATACATTTGTCTAGGTTATTTCTGAATGTATATTAATCCAAATGATTTTTTATCCATTTGGTTAGAATTATCTAGCTAATTTGTCCACAAGAAATAAAATTAGAAATAATGTGTTAATAGCTTTTAAACACTTAATCTGTAATCATTTACACAAACGTGTGGTACAGTTAGATGGGAAAAAGCCTTTTCTTGTGTTTGTGCTGACTCTGTGCTTCTGAACAATGAGAATACATTCAGTAAAAATGCATGGAATGAAACAGAGGTTAAGAAGGTTTCTCAAGAATATGGCATTATATCCATGTCCTTCACTGGAACATTAAATTAAAATTAATCTTGTTTTTATTATATATAACACAAGTCTTTAATGTCCTGGGAGGGGGAAAAAGTTGGTTAGCTTAGCAAGCAGTTACTTCTCCCAAAACACGAACATAAGTAAAATGTTTTACACAGTTAAAAGACAAAAGGTCTCCTGGCTGAAATGTGTTCTTGAACAAAACCCTTCATGATGGAAGTGAAAGATCTGTGGCACTGACTGATCCAAAAAAAACCACTGAAATAATCTTCCACAAACTGTCATAACTGCATTTGTTTTGCTACCTATTTGTTCATTCTTTAAAAGTAATCTTTATGGCTATTTATATTTCCCATTGACTTCAGAAGCTGTACTTCCATTGTAACCTTTTTAATGTGATATTTTTGAGCAGATTGTAAAGCTTGGGGTCTGAACCCAGGATCAGTTTCCAAAACAATCTGATCTAAAGAGTAAAACTCAGTTTTCAGAAAGTCAATAGCAGATTCATTCCTTCAGTGAAGTAACCTTGCTGCGAGAGGGAGACAAAACACAGTTGATATTATATTCAACTTTTTCTTACAGAGATTTTTTTTCTTTATATCCTTGATAGCGGTGTTTACATCCTTTTGTCATTCCTGCTCCTGTTTTCCTCAAGTAAAAAGAAAGCTCAAAAGCACAGCTGGAAGAAATACCTGTGAACTTGTTTTACAAGCATATCTCATTTCTTCATACTGTATGATGAAAAAAAATAAAAAGATATTGTTTTTTGATTTTCTAACATTATTAATTTGGATCAAGCTGAGATGCCTTTGCTCCACATCTTGCTCCACTGAAAAGTAGGAATTAATAGTATTTTGGAATTTGTATAAGGTAACATTTTGTAAAATTACAGTCCATTTTCGACAGAGACTGTCACCAACATAAGCATAGAAGGATGCCTGGGAGACCACTAAGTATCTTTTCTTCTATGTTAAGGAGATTCCTTGGTGAATTTAAAGCTACTTTTTGTTTGATGCATGCTGGTAATGTTCATACTAGTAGTTCCTTTTTTTTTTTTCCGTTGAGAAGGGGAAGTTCCCATTTAGAAGAAGTGTTTATGAAAGCATGAATTGAAAACTGCAGACCTTACCAGCGCTGTACAAACATCTGAGCATTTTAAAAGTGAACTTTTTTCTGAGATAACCCAGCCTTACCGTGGGGCAGAGTTCTGAGCTGCCTGTGGTGGTGCTGACTTACCTGGTCCAAAAGAAGCACAGATGCATAGTCATGGTGTTGACTGGTGGTTTTGTAAGCTGACTTGGGGGTGTTGTGGCACAGTCCTGGGAGTGCAGTTCAGAAAGCCCAGTCACTGGCAATGGTATACTGATGGTAAAGGCAGGAGTACCAAAATGAGTTTTCAAAAATATGTCAGATTTTAACAAGACTGCGCTTCCATACAAAGGCATTTATGAAACTGCTGCCTATTACAAAGAAAGGGCCAGCATGCCTGTAATGTCTCAGGAATCTAGTTTGATTAATTCTGACCTACAAAGAATAATATCATGTAATGCAATTGGACATAAGTAACTGGAAAGGAGAAACAGAGTAATAGCATGTGCTGAAATAATTTCAAGAAATGTAGGAAGATCTGTGCCTATGAAAATCTTTGTAGGCCTAATTTAATTATTTGAGTTATGAAAACAGGCAAAATAATAATTAAGGCAAGGATGACTCTGTAAATCTACTATGATTCTAAGCCAGAAGCAGAATGCTAATCAGTTTTCAGAATTAACAAACCCTTTCCTGCATTGCAGGCTACCCACCTGATTAGTTTCTTATGTGGCATGCTGGTTTGCATAATTACTGTTAATGAAGGAGTCCCTGGTGCAGTGGGTTGCTTTATGAATGGTTCTGTCTCAATATTTTAAAACTTTCTGGAAAATGAATTTGGCTGATGACCTGCTTCAAAGACGGATGACAGATGTATGTTAATCTTATTTCTGTGTAAGGAGGTAGAGTGAAAAAAGAAAAAAAAAATTGTCACTAGTGCTTGAATTAGCTTTTCAGACAAAATCAAGTCCCATGGCAGTGCTCTTTGCTAAAGGCTGTTGAGTGAAAGTTTTGTGGCTGCCCAAGTATGATAAATACTCAATTCTTGTTTTATAGATATGAAATAAGGAGAAGCACCAGCTTACCCAAGGGTCTCTAGGAAAACCTCTTTGCTTTGGTCAATATCTTCCTGTTGTGATATATGCTTGTGGACATCGAGAGACAGACACTTGAGAGTATCTTGTGCACCCTCAGTAAGTTGCAGATGACACCAAGTTGGCTGGGAGTGTTGATGTGCTGAAGAATAGGAGGGCTCTGCAGAGGGATCTGGACAGGCTGAATCACTGGGCTGTGTCCAGTGATATGAGGTTCAATCAGGCAAAGTGCTGGGTCCTGCCCTTGGGCCACAACAACCCCATGGAATGCTACAGGATGGGGGAGGAGTGGCTGGAAAGCTGCTCAGCAGAAAAGGTCCTGGCGGTGTTGATTGATGGAGCCAGCTTGTGCCCAGGAAGCCAAGAAGGCCAACCGCATCCTGGCCTGTATCAGCAGTAGTGTGGTCAGCAGGGCCAGGGCAGTGATCATCCCCCTGTACTGCACTGGTGAGGCTGCACTTTGAATTCTGTGTTCAGTTCTGGGCCCCTCAGTACAAGAGAGATATTGAGGTGATGGAGCTGGCGAAGGGTCTGGAGCACAAGGCTGATGAGGAACAGCTGAGGGAAATGGGAGTGTTTAGTCTGCAGAAGAGAAGGCCTGGGGGGACCTTATAGCTCTCTACAACTACTTGAAAGGAGGTTGTAGTGAGGTGGGGTTGGTCTCTTCTCCCAAGCAAAAAGCTATAGGACAAGAGGTAATGGCCTCAAGCTGTGGCAGGGGAGGTTTAGATTGGAGTTTTTGAGAGGTTGGTCAGGCACTGGAGCAGGCTGCCCAGGGCAGGGGTGGAGTCACTGTCCCTGGAAGTGTTAAAATCCGTGTAGATGAGGCCCTCAGTGATATGGTTTAGTGGTGGTCTTGGCAGTGCTGGGGTAATGGTTGGACTGAATGATCTTACAGATCTTTTCCAAACTGAATGATTCTATGATTCTATACTTTTATATGATAAAGAGAAAATGAGATATCACCTAGAACTTCCCACAGGCAATGTTAAAACGAAACAGCTACCAAGTAGGCTACCAAGTAGTCAATTAAACAATATTAATTTTTACTTAGCAAGAGGTAAAATATCTGATTATCACATACAAAGATATTTTAATTACAGAGATTACACAATTTGTATTATCTATTCCTTTACATTGAATATGCTGTTTTATCTGTCTTGTTATGTAATCTGCTACTATTCTACATATGAAGATAGCAAAAGAAACATCCAACACCCTGATTGGGCTCCTTTGCACTGGAAATGATGTATACACAATCATTTCCATAAGGAGGAGCCTACACACTTCTTCATAGTCATGGTCATTAGAAAAGTTAACTAAGTTTGCTGTCACAGCAGATGGCTTTGTTAGAGAGAACCACTGCTTTCTCTGAAGAGAAACAACCTTGGTTTTACAAATCTACTTATCAATGTTTTCTGCATTTGTTTTCTATTTGCATTCAGTGTCTATACAGCAAACATTTGCATATGTTTCCTTTATATACTCTATTGTATATACAGGAAAATTTTTTTGTTTTTTTTTGACATACCACATTAAAATTGCTTCACCTTAACAGGTGTTACACACACTGTATTGCATGATTTAGTTGATGGTTAAATTATTATTAAATAATCTGGTGGATTATTTAAACGCTTGTAGTTTCCCAACTCATTCCTGTGATGCAATATTTACTTCAGATGCATTCATTCTCCCAGCAGTTGTGGCCATATCTCCTAGGGAGGCTTATGTGTGAAAAGTGTATGCTGAGTTTGTATCTATCTGGTTAGTTATTGTTGTATATATGTGGAATCACACAGAAAAATAAATCGTTAAGAAAAAGTTAAGATCGTATAAGATCTGGCTGCAGATCCACCAACAAAAAATGGGGCTTTCCCTTCAAAAGTCTAGAAATAAATTCATCTGAAACTAGACTTGTATGAAGGTGATGTATCCCAAGTACTTTCTTGTATGGGAGAAAACGGAGGCATTCTCCACAAAACAAAGATCAGATGCTTGCAAAACACTGATGCAATAATCAATATATATTTTTCTGAGCCCTGTGGAGCGAGATACTAGTTTTGAGCTTAGCTCATGACATGTTTCACTACACAAACTGTAGAACATATTGTTCAAATATAGTTTCGAATTAATTTTAATCAAGGAAATTAAGGTGCAATGTAGAAGCTCCATGAGACAAGACAGAGGACAAACTCTTGTTCTTTCCAGCACAGACGTGATTGAACCCAATCTTTCATCTGTCCTGACAGTCTGTTTCCACCCAAATATAAAAGACTCCTAAACTACACACATAGGCATGGAGCTTACAGATCTGATTGCCTGAAATACATATCCTATTCAGTGTCAAATTAGTGCCCAGAATACAAGAGGCATTACAGTTTCATTCAAAAACTTTGAGAAATGGCAAATGAAGCGCCACTGTGGGAAGAATTTACATATTTATCATTTCCATTCTGCAGAATATTTTTTTCTCTTTGCTTGTGGCTGCTTGAGGCCAGTAACTGGTGTTACATACACTCATTGGTGACAAATACATGCCTATTTCTCTCTAGGCCTGGCCAATAAAACAGATTGGTTGGGAATTGCAGGAGCATATACTGTTAAATGATTCCTGCATCCCCTAGTTACAGTCACTTATTTCTGTAATTGGGGTCAAGAATAAAAGTTGGAACCCTGATCATAATTGTGCTAGACTTTGGGACTGACTGAAATTAAAAAAGTCCCTTAATAAACTAAAAGCCAGGCAGTGACTGTGAGGAATGTTTTTTAACCACATGCTTTTCTTTTCTTACCTCTGATAACACTTCTTTCAAACTGAGGGCTTTGACTGTCTCATGGCTGGAGTTCAGCCCTGACAGCTACCTTTGTTACTGCAACCCTCCCATGCTGAACTGTTTCAATTTAGGAGGTGGAAGTAATGCAGAAAACAGTCTTTTCCCATTCAGACAGCTGCCTACATGGTGGCAAAATATTTCCCTCACCAAAGCAGCTGGAGCATTCAATAAACTGTTAAGCAGCATTTTTGTAAGAGGAATGCCATCACCTTCAGAACCCCTAGAATCAGTGCAGCCTTCTTGCAACTAGTCAATAAATTCTTTCATTGTGACTTTTTTTTTAATTGGCAAAATTTATTACTTTGAGGCGCTTTACAAAATATCTGAACAAATGACTATCAGGAAATAAAATCTTTTGCTTTGACTAGCTCATCTTGACAGATCCTAAATGAAGCCTCTTCAGCCACACAGCATGGCCCTTCTCATTTTTTTCCCTCCATAACCTCATGACAACCTTGTAGTCCTCCTGAGCTTCCTGTCCCTTCTTCCAAAGGTCATAACCTCTTTTTTTCTTTCACCCTGAGTTCCAGCCAAAGCTCTCTGTTCAGCCAGGCCCTTTTCTTCCCCACTAGCTCATCTGTGGGCACATGGGTATGGCCTGCTTCTGCACTTCTAAGGTTTCCTTCTTGAGAGTGTCCAATTTCTTGGACTCCTTTGCCCTTCACAACTGCCTCCCAAGGGACTCTGAAAACTGGTCTCCTAAACAGGCCAAAGTCTGACCTCTGCAAGTCCAAGGTAGCAGTTCTGCTGACCCTCCCATTATTTCTCTGAGAATTTAAAATTCCATCATTTTATGATTGCTGTGCCCAAGACAGCCTCCAGCCACCACATCACCCACAGGTTCTTTGTTCACAAACAGGTCCAGTGGGCCACCTTCTCCAGCTACTTAAAGAATATTTCATCTGCCTCTTCATCATGGTTGTGTTGTGTATAACAGACTACCACCATGGAATCTGCCTTGTTGGCCTTCCTCCTGATTTTCACCCATAAACACTATCATCACCATAGTTAAGCTAGACAGTCAAAATACTCCCTCAAATACAGGGCAAGCCCCCTGCTTCTCCACCCTTACCTACCACTTCTGAAGAGTTTATAGACATCCATTGCAGCATTCCAGTTTTGTAAGTCATCCCACCTTGTTTTTTCTGTGATGGTAACTATACCATAGATTTCCAGCTGCACAATGGGTTTTAGCTCCCCTTGTTTCTTGCACATGCTGTGTGCACTGGTTAGGTGCACTCCAACTGGTTTAGTTGAAGCCTTAGTGATCCTGCCACCTTTCTGGGGGGGACAAACCCTCATTCACAGGTGATCATTCTCAGGAGTTCCTGTGTTTTCTAACCCATCAAAACCCTTGTGTCTTTGCTGCCACATGGATCTCCATCCCCTACCTCCACTGTGATGGCAGACCGAAAAACCTTGCTAATGCACTCATCCCTCAACACTGGTGTGCTGCCCCAGGCTTATCTCCAGTGACCCTGGTTTTATCACTCTCCCCCTTCAAATCCAGTTTAAAGGTCTTTCAATGATCCCTGCCAACTCCAAGCTTTATCTCTCACCTTTTCTCATCCCCAGAGGTCTGACAAGCAGTTCTGACTTAGCCCTCCTTCCTCTGTACTTAACACACTCCCACTTTGAAAATCTTGCTGAAAAGCAAAAACTTGCTTGTAATAAAATGCTTGGGAAAATGATTGCTGTTAAACACCTCAGAGGGAGCGATTCATTCTGCCACCATACATAATAACATCACCTGCTGCACTGCTTCTGAAATCCTTGAGCTATTTTTGCTGCATGGAGGGAGAAATGAAAGGTAATATAAAACATAGCAGACACTGATTAGTAAATTGATGTCTCAGCACCACTGAGACTAGATCAGTATCTGAGTCCATGGATAGGCTGGCTGCTTTATGAGCACTTAAAAAAATTAGAAAATATAGTGCAAAAAGTGTCAGAATGGGTGGGGTGAAAGATAGTCCTTCAGCTGCTTAGTGCCAAATCCATCTGAAATTAGCCAGTGTAGTGCAGAGTTTCCACCAGGGACACTGAAGAATTACTGCTGATAATGCGTCTTTTTTTTCTTTTTTAATCACTCTTCCCTGATTTGCCATCAAAATAATTTAGTTGAGGGGAGGGATTTGATTTTACTAATAGACCCAGACTTAATGCTCACAACAGCCTTCAACCTTATACACAGTTGCTCTCAGTTTATCAGGTTATAATTTTCTCTCTTCTATTTCCTGTGCTAGAAGCATTTTTTATCTGTTTTTGTTTTCTTTTGCATAGTGGCTTTTAAGAGAGGGAGCTCAGGTTCAGTGTTATATGAGGTAACACAATAGGATGGTCTGAAGAAGACTGCATAAAAGATTGTTCACTTTTCCTGTTATGAGTTTCTTCCATATAAAATAACAGAATTAAGTGAAATTTCACAGGTAAGTTGGGAAAAGAAAGATACAGAAGAAGAACAGTACCGTTGCTCCTTGATGAATGTCACTGGGGTGCTGGCAGCAGGTCAGTCAGTGAGTCCTGTGGCACAGTCAGAAATAAATAGCAAATTCACTTAACTGAGGTACTTTCAGTAATGCTAGGACTTCTCAGCTGAGAGGATGAAGTCTTGTGTAGAATGGGAAGATGTGACTGCTGCAGTTGGTTACCATGCTTAGAAAACCCTTTGCTAAGATAAAACTGTGCTGTGCTGGACTCTGGAAAAAGAGGGCAAACAGACAACTGCTACCTTGTTTGATGGCACAGCCTTTTTATGGCATGCTCCTAAATACAGCTTTACTGCAACTGTACTGCTACATGTAGAGCATATTGCTGTTCAATATGCTGGATTTAGATACTAGCAACAGAGAATGCAATATGAAAGGAAAGTTCAAACAAATAAAGAAGCTTAATATTACCAACAAAGCTGAAAACTCCACAGACTCAAACCAAACCAGACAGCACAAGCTTTTATATGAAAACAATTTTGGAGGGCCTCTTTAAGAAGATATCACCTCATGTGTTAGGCTTACAAGGGCTTAAAATGTTTTATTGTAAATCTTACCTGTATCAGTCTGACCATGAGAATTACTTCAGCTTACAGCTGCATCTCTTCTCCCAGGCTACTACATTTTCTTGTTGGATATTGATGTTAGAAGGGCGGTACCTTATGCAAGGTAAAGTTGCATGAATTTGTTTAGCTCATCAGTTTGAAGTTCATAAGAAAAGAAGCAATTCTCAGCACGAATAAATTATGAAATACAGTTCCAAGGACACATAAGAATTACAATTGACCTTCTGAAAAATAATTGAGACTGAAGACCTTGTACTATAAAAAAAGTGAAGACCAACAATGTAAATTGAAAAGTGAGAATAATCAGTCTGCTAGAATTAGAAAAATGTGTTTTCCTTTCAAAGCTACTCCCCCCTAACATGAAAGTGTTATTTTGGAAGAAGCAGCTATTTAAAATAACAGCTTGCCAATGACATTGGCTAAAGCCCTCAGCCTAGTAAACCAGCAGATTTCACTTGTTCCAAGGAAACCTGGCAAGACAGAAGCTATGATGTTAATTACCAAGACAGGTAGAGCTGCCCATGTCTAATCAGCGGTGATGTATATCTGTACCGTGGTCAGTGAACAGTTAAACCCCTGTGCCTGAATTTGTCCTGCTGCAGATTAGAAATGGGTTCAGTCTGGAGTAATTAAAACAATCCCACAAATAACCCAAGTTTTATGGCAAGGGCAGCTTTTTGGTTTTTTTTTTGTCTGTTTGCTTCTTTTGGTTTTTGTTTTTGTTTGTTGTTTTTTTTTTTCCCTCCATTATGTCTCTCTCAGGAGTCAAATCTCTCCATTCTTGGCTTAAAGGATTGATTTTATCTTGCCAAATCTGGGATAGCTGTACATAGTCTTCTACAGCCTGGGCTCTTCTGAGCTTAAACAAATGAGGGGAGTCATCTGATTTTACAGAATTATTCCCACAACAGCAATTCTGAAGCGTTTCTAAATACAGACTTTTTCTAAACTAGAACAAACTAAAATGTACTCTAATTTTACTTGAATAGAATGGTCTGCACTGCAACATTATTTCAGCATGCACCAAACAAGTGTTCCACCCATCTTTTCAGGGTAGGAGTACATGTACAATATGTACTACAGGAGTACATGTACAGTATGTACTACAGGAGTACATGTATCAGTAGATGTACCCCACATACTTCTAACCAAAACCTGTGAGGCAGACACCTTTCTCATTAGTGGATTTCATCTCAGCCTCTAGCCAGCTTTTTGTGAATCTGCTGGAAAAAAATAGCTCAAAGCAAGTTTAAACCGAACAGCAACAAATATGTTTTCCACAGTTTCTTTCAAACCCTGACCAGCAGTTCATGGATACCCAATTACCCAGAAATACAAGTTGAAGACTATGAATTACCCCATGACTTGTAGAGAATTTTTTAATTCAGTAACATCTGGTTTTATGAAAACTGACAACAGTTTCACCATTAAAGAGGATACTGTTACAGATAAATAAAACATTCTTAAAATTCTGCATATTTTCTAAGAAATTAAAAAATTAAGGGGAAGAATAACTGGAAAGCTGCTCAGCAGAAAAGGTCCTGGCGGTGTTGATTGACGGAGCTGAACATGAGCCAGTTTGTGCCCAGGCAGTCAAGAAGGCCAACAGCATCCTGGCCTGTATCAGCAGTAGTGTGGTCAGCAGGGCCAGGGCAGTGATCATCCCCCTGTACTGCATTGGTGAGGCTGCACCTCAAATCCTGTGTTCAGTTCTGGGCCCCTCACTACAAGAGAGACATTGAGGTGCTGGAGTGGGTCCAGAGAATGGCAGTGGAGCTGGTGAAGGGCCTGGAGCACAAGGCTGATGAGGAACAGCTGAGGGAAATGGGAGTGTTTAGTCTGCAGAAGAGAAGGCCTGGAGGGACCTTATAGCTCTCTACAACTACTTGAAAGGAGGTTGTAGTGAGGTGGGGTTGGTCTCTTCTCCCAAGCAAAAAGCTATAGGACAAGAGGTAGTGGCCTCAAGCTGTGGCAGGGGAGGTTTAGATTGGAGTTTTTGAGAGGTTGGTCAGGCACTGGAACAGGCTGCCCAGGGCAGGGGTGGAGTCACTGTCCCTGGAAGTGTTAAAATCCGTGTAGATGAGGCCCTCAGTGATATGGTTTAGTGGTGGTCTTAGTAGTCCTGGGGTAATGGTTGGACTTGATGATCTGAAAGGTCTTCATAGCCACCTTTACAGCAATTGGCAATGGAGTTTGTGTGGAGGAGGACATCAAGCAGTCCAGGATCACCCCCCACCTCAAGGAGGCCCACTGTACTCAGTCCCTCTGTTAGGCATTTTTGATAAGCTGAGATCATTAATTATCTTTCTTGGTGGGGATATCCCCTGGCTGTTCCTGCTGTAGTTAGGAACAAATTATATGCAGATTTTAAACACTCAGTAGAAACTGCTCCTGTTCATGCAGATGGGGTCCCATAAAACAGTCTTCCATATGCAGTTGGACTTAATCAATTAAAAAAAGATCATGTGTATGCTGGAGGACCATAGGTGATCTGGAACAGAACTACAATTTGGCACATCTCGTTTAATCCTGCTGAAGATACATCCACTACAAGGATGCTTGTAGTGGAGTCTCCTGTCAACATCTGGGTAGCGAGTGGCACATGTATTGAGACTTCAGTTTATCATATAAATATTATCCTATAATGTAAATAAATAAATAACTTTAAAATAAAATAAAATAAAATAAAATATTTTTTTTTTCTACGTGTGTTCTGTTTGTGTGTGTCTGTCAACACGTCCTGGTTACAATAAGCCCCAGACTAGCACTGTATTTTCAGGAAAGTCAATGTAAAACATGATCCAGTAAGAAACTGACAAAACTCTTTCCATTGTCCCATTTGAAATTATGTGAATAGGGGCAAAATGGAAACCTCCACAGAGGAAGAATGATCCAGATGTTAAGGTGTTACCACAGAAGCCAGTGTCATGCCCTGTTTTATCACATTTATCTTTGTGACCTTGAGCATGTTATTCTGTATCTTGGATAATGAGGACAGGATAAGTGCCATCAATAGAGAAGTACCTCTGCAGGGAGAAGATTAATAGTACTTGAGGGCTCCTTAATCTCTTAGACAAAAGTAAAATGAAGTCTAGTGGCTGGAAGAAGTTCAAAGCAGGAATAAAAGGTGGAATTATTTGTAAGTTTTTGGACTCTCTCAAATTGAACTCATGCCTAACCAACCAAAAAAATCTGTACAGCTTTTTTTCGTTTTCTCTTTTCTCTCCTTTTTTTTTTTTTCCTCAGGAAGAAGCTAAGGAATATAGTCTCTTCTCATAACAACTCAAACTAACATTTATTTAAGTGTTCTAGTGAAAGACTTCTTTTGATATTACATTTTCCTATAGCTCCTGTTTTAGCCAGTAGAAACTTCCAACCACTTTGAGAATAATTTCATTAAAAATCCATCTAAAATGACACAATGAAGTCTATTTTGCTGAAAGCAGGAAAAGACCATTTAAATCCATTTCTACTTATACATTCATGCTCAACAGTTATGGGTAGGTCTAGTTACTAACTAAACATAGCTACTTTCCTTCTGTCACTCCAGCAGCATTAATTCAGACCTATTCTCATGCAAATTCTACCTTTTAAAATTTAGGAAGGGGAATTTATAAGAAAGAATTTTTATAAGATATAAGGGTTTGCATCTTTGTAAATTTATAGTATAAGATGTTATAATTAATCTTATTTAATTTAAACAGAAGACCATAAATCCATTGCTTATTCTAGCATAAACAAAGTTATTCAAAACAGGTGGCCTAGAATGTAAGGTATATGGACAGAAATAGGATGATTGTCATAAGAACTTAGATTTGCAACATTTGACTAAATCAGCTGGTTGATGTAATTGCAGACAAAACAACTGCACTTGCAAGTATTTACCATTATTAGTGAATGCAGGACATTCCATTGACTCTAGTTTTCATGCAGCAAAACGTAAGAAGAATATAGATGAAGGTGGAGTACGAAAAATGCTTGCTGTGTTTGAGGCTCATTAGTTAACTTGATACAAAGTAGAAGAGAAGGATGACTTTTGCATGTTAAATATTTTCATTTCAAGGCTTAGAATTTTGTGTGAAATTAATATAGATGTTGGTTAGTGAGTATCATGCATGAAATTCTTTTGGCATCCAGAAGATGTTAGCCTACAGTTACTAACTCAAACAGAAAAATATGGCCATGAGGAGTCACATTCTGGAAGTGTACACACAAACTAGAAAAAAAGCATATATAGGCATGTGGAAAGGGGAAGCTGTATAAGGCCATTGTAGTGTCAGGAGTATTGGAGTGAAACAACAGGGTAGTTGAAAGGAAAGATGGCTGGCAAGAAAAAAATAACCATACAAATAGTCAGTGTAAGTAAGTTTGCAGCTTATTAACAGTTCTAATTTCAGGTCATGAAAACTTGGGAGAACTGAGTAATGGGGTACCTTTCTTTAGCTTGAAATTTACTCAGGGAGAGGGAACTTATATAAAGTCAAAAGGATTTTCTTATTATTTCCATCATATGTTTTAATGCTCTGCAGCTTCCTCTTCTATGCCTCCATGCATCTGACTTACTGTGCCATGCATCTGACTTACTGTGGTTCATTGCAGGTGTCTGGAGGGCCAAGTTCTCAGAGGCTGGGCTCAAATTTTGCAGAGTTGCTGAGGAAAGGAGTGACAGATTGTGAACTGACATATTCTGTAGCAAACTGGCTTTGCTGAGAAGGCTTCAATCCAAGTACTATAATGAGTTTTTGGGGCTCGATTCTCATTTTATGTTAAATCAACTTTCATAATTCCAGCAGGCTAAGGAAGCCTTGAAGGGAGTACAAATGTAATTTATGCCCAATTTAAAACCTGAGAGTCCGCAGGAGCTTTTTAAAATGTTATCTATGTAATTGGAGAATCTGGCCCTTGGTATATAACTGCTAATTTAATCTGTAGTTATGCTTTCATTGGTGACAAAAGCAAACAATCTACACTTTCTATCTGTGAGTGTTCATGAGTATCCAAACAGTAGGATGTAAGAGTGTCTGGCATTGACTATTTTGTACAAAAATAACTTTGCTTTCATTGTGCTGTATGCTAAAATAAACTAACAAAAAAGATCCTGGGGTTTGGGCCTTATTTACACAACCATCCTTGTTGTTCTTGACCTTTCTGTAATATGACTGCTAGATACTGTGAAGTGCTCGTCATAATCTTTAAGCTGGACAGATTTATTTTATAAGGTGGTTTCCTCACCTAGTAAAAACATATGCTTATAAAACTCTTTTCTGAAAAGCAGATGTTTCAAAGCAGGTTCTGTGCTGGATGATTCATAACTGCAGGGTAGTTAACCAACAATGTAGTGAGTTCTTTGTGCATGTTCCAGTTCTCTTTGCCCAGCCCCTTCAATGATGGGTTCTCCTTTGGCCAACTTGGGTAACAACACAGAAGAGAGATAAACATTTTGGATGTCTTCTTCTTTGCTGAAATCTCTGAGACCTATGAATACGCCAAGCTTCCGCCTTGAGTTTGAGACCTCTCAGTCAGTGTCTTTGAAGGCTGTTAATATTGTGGGGCTGGTAAACAGCACAGCAGGGTCTTGAACACTTCCAGACTTCTGTGTTATGCTGTGAATATGATTCATTTGATCCTGAAACAGTTTTGTGTGCTGTAGTAATCTTTGAAACAACACTGTACATGTTTTCCAGCTAATTTCCAACTTTGATTGTGCTCCTTTGTATTAAACTGCCTATGCAGATAACTGGCAGGTTTTCATGTGAGAAAAGCCATGCAAGGATTACCCACCTTTTTGGAATGTTTCTGGTTTTGCGTAATTTTGTTTTAAAGCTTTGTGTGAGAAAAAGGACCATGAAAAGCTTTGAGCAGCAAAAAAGCACTTGGTACTTTTTCTGTGTTGTTTCCACCTGTTCTCTGATAACTTGCAATGTACATAAAGCATATTTCCTCTCCATGCAGTTAAGCTCGATATTCTTGTTTATCAAGCATATTTCTGTTGAAGACATTGAAATGAAATGCTGAGCTTCACAAAGCTGTTGCTGAATACTATAAAACTTTCTGTGGACCAAGGTAACACTATGCTGTATTTGTCACTGAAAAACTGAATTATTATAATTCCAGTCAAGTCATTTAAACTGGTGTGCTGATTTCCCTCCTGTAAAACTAAATTAATATTTCCATTGTCTGAGCTGGTTAAAACTTGTGTAATTATTCTCAAGAATCCTCTCTTATGTATTTGTACAACTCCTACCATAATAAATCTTAGTTTAAATAGCTTCAAGTTATAACAAAATTCAGTATAGAGTGTACTTCACATACATATGGAAAAGTGCACTTGTAAGCCTTTAGTACCAAAGCAATATTTTTTTTTATTAGAATTTAGAGCTGTGTAGATATTTACATATTCCATTTTTAACAAAAAAATATTTTTTGGAAACTAATCTTCAATAAATAGCTTTTAATTAACTTTTAATTGAAGTTTATGCAACTTGAAACCAAACATTTATTATCTTTTTTTTTAATTCCACAACAAATAAAACATTATTTCAATGTTATAAAAAAAGCCCTCACTTCAAACAAACCCCAAAATACCATAAAATAGGTGTCAATTAGAAATTCTCCAAAATAGTTTTATAAATCCAACATGAGTTTGTCAAATATTTCAAATAGTTTGCATCTCTAATTTTCAAAGAGGAAGATTTTAACTTGGTACTTTTATTCAGACCTTTCACCCTCATCTGATTAAATGTGTCAGAAAAGATTTTTAACTTTCCCTTGAATGTTAGCCTTGTAATACATGTAAGCATAACAAGCTTGGAATGACAAGGAATACACTGTATATATGCAAAAACATAAGGAAAAAATCAGCTTCTACAATTAAGTTTTGACAGCAGTCAGGAATCAGCACACTAGCACTACCACTGAAGACCCCAGTCCGAAGCAGAGCAAGAGGCAGAGTTTAGTAGAGAGTTTATTAGCATCGTTGTGGCTCTATCAGTAGGTGGAAATTCTGACCTTGGCCATTCTCTCTTCAAAGCATACGTTGTGGTGCTTGCTCTCTTTAGATGAGCTGTTATATATAGGTCCATGGTGTTAAACTCTATAAGCATGGCTTGATGGATTACAGTTTGTAAACAATTTCTCCCCAGTAGTCCATTTGGCTTGACTAAAGATAAGACATCAGTGTGTTGGGGTATATTTCTCCTAAGGTGTGCTGCTATTTAATTAAATCTTTTTCATTTCTTTCACATGTGAAATATGAGCTCCCTGGTATTAAAAAGGGGATAGATCAGAGAAAGAGAAAACATTTTCCTGTAATTACAGGGCATAAACCCTGTCAGAGAAAAGATATAGACCTCTCATTATATCACTTTTCCTTTCCTGCTTACCTATGTTTTTGCAATTATTTTTCTGTATTGCCGATAGCTATAAAACTTCATAGATACATTTTTCTACCTTCACAGTGTTCAAGTAAAATCTGGGTCTCAGATGACAGGTTTAAATGATTCAGGACACACATCATGTGAGGCAAGTTCAAATGGGTAAAAGCATCTCAAGCAAGTTCAAGGTAAGCACACAGGATTTGAGATCACAGGTGTGTTAAGGGAGCCAATGCATATATAATAAAGCCAAAGCGTTAGCCCTGCTGGACAAATGAAGGTCAGCTATACATCTGATGTCAAACCTACTGCCTCCTGGCAGTTGGGAACGAGTGTATGCTTTAGATGACTTTGAGTCCAGATGTGAGCTGTAATGGTATCAAAGACATCCTTGCATGCTTCTTTGAACACCCCCTAAACTCAGAGTGACCTGCAGCAGGACTGCATAGGAATGTTTTCTGGAATGCTGTCTAGACTGAAATGACTAAGTACTTATTACTTGTGCTGCAAAAAATGTACATCTGGAGGTGTATATATGCATTACTTTAAGGTATGAATCCATTGAAATACCTTTTACCATACTTATTTCTCTTAGTGGCTTAAACTTTAGCATCTTATTGATTTATCTTCCTTGAAGCTGTCTGAAGAGTAGATTTACCAGAGAAGTGGAATCTGAGTTTTACAAGCCTTACTGTTGTAAATAAGCAGGTTTCCAGGGTCACATGGGACCTTATAATTAATAGGGGTCTGATCTAGACAAAGTGCTGAATGAGATAGCTGCTCTCAGGACTAGGAGGCTGTGTTCCATGGTGAAGATTTCTGCCAGTCATCCTCACAGGGCTGGGCTTGATGATTCTACTGGTAGTTCCTAAGCCGTCCTTTCTGAACACGTATAGTTGCATCTTGCTGCAGTCTGCCATCATGAAGCATGCTAGGCTGTAACGCATATACACTTTCATTGCAAACTGGACACTCCTGTGAAACATTTAAGACTGTAATATTACTTTTCTTAATTTGAGTTATTTCATTGATTTGAGATACCTGCTTGAAATAAGGATTCCCACTGTGCTTACTGCAGGGAGTTCTTATGTTGTAAACAAGATAGACAAGTAAATGGATAGAAAAACCCATACATAAATAAAGTTTTGATTTGGTGAGGTTCATCTGCCTGTCTAAGGCCCAAAGTAATCTTTTAATTATTACAACTTGAGATATTTTTCTTTGTGTGTTGGGCGTGTCCCGAATCCTACAAAAGCAGATGATTTCAAATCCTAGCCAGCTAAAGCTGGATTTTTTTCCTGACAATATATCAACAACTCCCCAGTGCTACAAATATAGCATAAATATGTATTTATGTTTATATATATGCAGCCATAACTGCAGATATGTTTAGTGCTTACAGGTAACATTTAAAGAACTGGAACTTTCCTGGTCATGCGAGATTTGATATTTTTCAGAAGTATTGTTAAGTGCTGAGAAACTTCCCAAATTCAGTGGATTTTCTTCTGCCAGTCTGCTGCCAAGACCTTGGATTGCTGGCTCTTTCTGACCTGTGCTTTAAGATCTTTTCCTCTTGTCGTGTCGTTCTCTGACATTCATAAAAGTGAAATTCTATCTCCAAACCAGCAATTACACATAAAAAAGGAATCATGACCTGTCAAGAAAATGACATTCTTTTTTCCTTATCACATTGTATATATGAAAGTGTTGGGTTTTTTTTCAGCCTTATTTCATGTATTAATTTCTTCACTGCATTCAATGGTATTTTGCACATAGTGGTTTTCAACCGAAGATCACAAAGCAGTTGGGAAGCATATAAAAATTCATATTACCTGTTATGTAACATCTGAGACAAATGGGCTGAAAATAATTTAAGCCTAGCACAGGGGCAAATTGCCAAGGATTTTGTTCAGTAGCAGAAGGGACTTGATAGAAGGGGATTCAGAAATTCACGAGCTATTTTTGACAGAAGATTTCAGGCAGCTGGTTTGAAGCATCCAGATCTCAGTGATGAACATGTGATCCTGACACCTTCCCTTCCTGCACTCTCCCTCAAGTTACTCCTGTGTACCTTTACCCTGAAGACAAGAAACTGGTGCTTCCTGACCTTTCCCAGTTCCCCTGTAATACGTGGGTTGTAGATTTGAGGTGAGAAGATCAAGCACCCATCCTGCAGTTCAGATGATTGTGGCAGTCAATGTGAAGTGGTTCTAGCAGAGCCATATATTTCACTGGCCTTAATTAAAAAAAAAATAATATTTTTTTTCTCCCTTTTTGCTTCCATTTAACAGCTAGGGCTTTAACTAGGCATCATCAAAAGCTGTGAGAACATGACAGTGCAGTTTTAAGTGCTTAGTTACCAAGTAAACACAAGAGCTATGTGGGTATCAAGCTACCACATATCACAGAATCACAGAATAGTTAGGGTTGGAAAGGACCTTAAGATCATCTAGTTCCAGCCCCTGCAATGGGCAGGGGCACCTCACACTAAACCATGCCACCCAAGGCTTCGTCCAACCTGGCCTTGAACACTACCAGGGATGGAGCATTCACAACTTCCCTGGGCAACCCATTACAGTGCCTCACCACCCTCACAGTAAAGAACTTCTTCCTTATATCCAATCTAAACTTCCCGTTTAAGTTTAAACCCATGTTTAAAAGATGGCTCACTGCCATGCACAGATATAATTTCCCATAGAAAACTGGAGCCTGTAAGGGAAAATGTGTGTACACCACAGACAGCTGGCTGATGAATTTTCAGATTTATTCAAAGATCTTAACAGTCTGAAGCAGAGGTCAGGACAGTCTCCCAGTTGCGCAGGTGAAATCTTCTTGGTCTGCTGGTGACAGACTGTATATGCAGCAAGGGCCCTTGAGATCTCATCCAGACTTTTGTACCATTGTTTTTAATGTAGGTGATGACCTTGAAGGAAATTAAAGGACAAAAGGTACAGAAACAAATATATTTTAAAATTTCTTCCTCTATAAACACCTACAAAAATATATAAATAAAATTTTTAATATCCACATGTCTTCTGTGCATTTTTCCTGCTCTCTTAGTGTTCTGTTTAATAATACTGTATAAATGCAAGACTGTCGTTCTCTTACTGGTATTGAGAGGATGTTTTTGCTTTCTCTCACTGCATTTTTTTTAGTGTCTTATTTACAGCAAATTAGAATAACTAAAGTGGAATTATATGAACCTTACAATTCCCTATGGCCTTTATGCTGCTTCTTAGAATGATAATGAATGTTCATATAAATCATCAATGTCTTTTAGTCTTTATAGCCAAATTTCCATTTCACAATTTTGTTCCAGATAGAATGCTGTACATTCAGTAAGAAGAACAATATTATGTGATATTTCAGCAAAGAATGTTAATTAAGCTTTTTGTAAACCATATCACAGATAAAACTTAGCAATAGGCAATTTCCTAATAATGGGTATCCATGTTAACATAAAATGATATAGATTTCTGTAAAGCCTCTCACACTTAAATATATAGCTTGTTACTCACAGAATAATAAAACAGAGTGTGCTTAAAATATAATGACCATACAAAGGAGCCACACATGCAAGAGTTTTAATATGAGCTGATGTTCTTCAGTTTAGGAATCCACTGTACTTTTAAAAATTAAAAACATTCATACAACACCACGCTATCTGCAAGTTCTTTTCTCATTTCATCACTGTATCACTATTGTAACTGAATGCCCTCCAGCATTATGCTACTTGCCTAACAACCTGTCACCTGAGATTAATTTTCTCTCTTATCCTTTCCTGAAGGAGAGTAATCGTGTTTGTGGTACTGTTATATATGTAAGGTTTCCCCCCTCACAGTCTCTATTAGTACACACATTTTTCTGCATGTTCATGTTACAAGAGTTGTATTGTTAATGTGCATTTTGCTACTGGAGCAGAAAATGGAAGGTTGTATGGTAGCTCTGCTGCTATTTATAGAAGAGATTGAGAGAAATGGTTTACTTGGCATGGTCTTTTATCCCTGACTTAAAGGGAGTAATTTCCTACTGTAATGTCCCCCAGCATTATACTGTACTCATCCTTATGCTTAAGAAAGAAAAAAAATAATGCAAAAAATATGCAAGGGGGACTGTAGTACTCCCTATAGAGGGTTACAAGAAAATAAATAAACCCAGGAAGATATTTCTTTCCCCAAGGCAGCCCAAAAGGCAGTCTATTTCAGTGACAGTCCCTGAAAAACACAGAAGTGTTCCTGTGCCAGGGGATCATCAAAAGAACCTCTCCAGCTTTGAACACTGTGAAAATAAATAATTGCAGGAAGATAGTACCCAAATTCTAGTATCGTGGTCATGAAATTATGGTCAGTTGAGTCCAAAACAAAACAGCTCAGAAAAGGGTAAATCCCATAATTTAAATACAGTCTATTAAGGACAAGTTGCAAAAAAGAGGTAACAAACAAGAAATTTTCCTTTCTATGGATTCTCACAAACACAACAGCAAGAAGATACCCAAAATTAACCTCTGATGGTGTGCTTAAATCTACTGATATGAAATGTCTTAACCTCTGGAACTTATTTCCATAAGTTTTGCTGTCAAGTAAGTCACAAGTGGATTTCAAAACTAGACAGACAATCATGTGATGATGAAAACACATATGATAAAATAAAAAAATGGGGGGGGGGGGGGGAGAGAATATAAGCCAACACTCTTGGAGAATATGTGTGTCCCTAACAGTCTGGGTTAGGCAACCAAAAGGGGTTTGAGCTACTGCTGTCTTATACTGCGTATGTGTATTTGGTTTGTGTGGCAGAGTTTTGGTAGCAGGGGGGCTTCTGTGAAAACCTGTCAGAAGCTTCCCCGATGTCCAATAAAACCAACACCAGCTGGCTCCAAGATGGACCCACCCTTGCCAAGCCCAAGCCCAAGTCCAAGCCCATCAGTGATAGTAGGAGCACCTCTGGGATAACACAGTTAAGAAGAGGGAAAACTGCTGTGCAACAGTAGCCAGAGGAAGGAATAAGGATATGTGAGAGCAACACCCCTGCAGACCCCAAGGTCGGTGAAGAAGGAGGAGAGGAGGTGCTCCCATTGCCGCAGCAGGGGTTCCCCTGCAGCCCATGTTGCAGACCACGGTGAGGCAGCTTCCGCAGCCTGTGGAGGTCCATGGTGGAGCAGATTCCACCTGCAGCCCGTGGAGGACCCTACACCAGGGCAGGGAGATGCCCAAAGGAAGCTGTGACCTAGTGGAAAGTCCACACTGGAGCAGGGTCCTGGCAGGAGCTGTGGCCCCATGGAGAGACGAGCCTGCACTGAAGCAGATTTGCTGCAGGACTTGTGACCCTGCAGGGATCCACTCTGGAGCAGTCTGTTCCTGAAGGATGCACCCCAGGGAAGGGATCCACTCTGGAGCAGTCTGTTGCTGAAAGATGCACCCCATAGAAGGGACCCACACTGGAGCAGTTTCTGAAGAACTGCAGCCCGTGGGAAGGACTCATGTTGAAGTTCATGGAGGACTGTGTCCTGTGGGAGGGATCCCATGCTGGAGCAGGGGAAGAGTGGGAGGAGTCCTGCCCTGAGGAGGAAGGAGTAGCAGAGGTAATGTGAGATGAACTGACCACAACTCCCATTCCCGAGCGTTCTGCACTGCAGGAGGGGAGGAGATAGAGAAAATCAGGAGTAAACTTGAGCCCAGTAAGAAGGGAGGGGTGAGTGAAAGGTGCTTGTAAGATGTGGGTTTATTCCTCATTAGCCTACTGTGATATGTTTGGTAACAAATTAAACTACTTTCCCAGAGCTGTGTTTTGCCTATGACAGTAACTGGTCAGTGAACTCTCCTTGCCTTTATCTTGACCGATGAGCCTTTAATTATATTTTCTCTCCCCTGTCCAATTTCAGGAGTGGAGTGATAGAGCAGCTTTGGTGGGCACCTGGCATCCAGGGTCAACCCACCACAGTATGGCATCATCCTGTCAGACATCTGTTATTTTCATTGCTGTGAATGAATGGATCACCAATATATTTCCATATAGCTGCTGATATATTTCATTATATTCTGTGTAAGCAAAAATAGTCTTAAATTAAGCTAGAAATTTTAGTGAACTCAGTGTCTTAGTCTTGTATTTTATATGAATTAGAACTTATTTCTTTGCATTCGTGATAAACATTAATTAACCCAGTTGGTATAAAATTTTGCTGGAAAGCAAAACATGAACTTCATGTGCAACCTGGTAACAAAGAAATGGGGCAATGGATATGCAAGGTTAAAAATATTTTACCTTTGCAAGTTGGACAGATGTGAGAGGTCTCTTTACTGTGTGAAATATTGCTGTAAATGCACCCAGCTGAAAGAAGAAACATTTCAGTTGGAAGGTGGGCGATGGAAGGAAGGTTAACTACGAAGTTGATGCCCAGAAGTGTGTGGTTTCTAATACATCAGCATTTGGAGAACCATGAGAAACATCACAAGCTCTGCAGAGTATAGGAATCAGGATTTGTAAATTTGGTTTATGTTTTTGAGCAGCTGCTGCGCATGTTTCAGATTGTAAATGCTATCATGACAGAAGATCCAAGAAAGAAGAATGGCAAAAGTTGGTCTACTCTAAATTTAATCAGAGACTGCTTGAGCCAGGATTTTGAGACATTTGCATTAACTGCTCTCAGGGCTCCTGTCAGTTCAGGAGCTAATAGGGTGATGTAGAACTGTCTTGTCCTTGAATGAGGCAGTTCAAATCAACTTTGGGGCCATCTAAAGAGCATATGGATTCTTTATGTGCTATAGCAGAAGGTAATTATGATTGGCATCACTCTTGCCCTTTAAACAGCATCAAAACAATGACTGCTCTCCTTATTCCCCGCTCATTCTCAGAACATCTGTTCCAATAAAATATGCCGTTGTTTCAGTTACAGTAGCTCCTTTTTAACATTATAGACTGTCTTCTATTAGTCAAATGGTGTTATGACCCTTAAAGAAAAGAGTTTCTAGACATAAAACCACGATCCATACAATGATTACTGACATTTTAAATAAACCTCATCTGACTATATACTTTCACCCTCAGTCTTCAGTTCTCACTACCTGAAGATGCATACAGGCATGGGAAGGCTGAAAATGAGCTTGCATTCCTTCCTTCCTTGGCTCTTTGTTTTAATGTGCAACATGCAAGTTCAAGGTCTTGATGTTGTGGGGTATGCATATCGAGTCCATACCTTTTCTGGTAAATAAGCTTTTATTTTTTTTTTTAATCCTTGATGTAGACTCATATAAAATTTCCCCAGAAAACTTAATTCCATGGTATTTTGCTTAAGACTTAGTTTATTTCTGTATTTGCTCCTCACAATGACCCCTGTCACTGCATTCAGGATTGGATGGACACTTTGCTCTCCTTATTCCTGCTTTGCCTTGTGAACTCAGTTGGGAAAAAATATAATTAAAAGTCTGGCCAGATGTGAAAAGATATACTAAACTGATATCCTCCTGGTTACAGAGCTTTGTTAATGCGGGACTTACTTTGTCTGAAAGCAGAGCCTTTGGTGAGGCAAGACCTTCCATGTTGAAAGCCACTCAACAGTCCTTCCTGCCTGATGTTTAGGCTGGTCACTGGATTCTAAGTGGGCTTTGGAAACAGCTGTGTGGGTCTTCCTGAGATGAGAGATATCTGATGCAGGAAGGTGTGCAAAGCCCATGCAGCAGTAAAATCTGTGCACAGATGTGCGTTTCTGCCCAGAAACAACTGTCCAGCAAGTGTGTGTCACGCGGTAGGAGAGGGTTATTATCCATGCTGTTTCCTGACACTTTGTTATTGTCTCTCTTTAAGTCTAAAGCTGCCCTATGCACCCTTCGGTGTACACAGTGATCAGTTTCATGAGTAATTCTGTATTGCTAGAAACATCAGTGTTTCTGACCAATTATGTCTTATAATCTGTTTCGATCATTAGCCAATCGTGTTTTGAGACACCATGCTGTGCAGTGTTTGTAAACCCTCAGTAGGTCTATAAGTATTGATGTCTGCTCAGCTGCAAGAATTACTTGGGCTATACTCTTTCCTGAGCTCCTGATTTTGTCCTCTGATGGATGAAGAGAAAAAATTAAAAATTAGTTCTATATTGCTGCAGAGAACAATATGCCATGAAGGGACATTATCAGTTCTGATCTGTGTGCTGGCTGCCTAGAGTGTGATTGATTACTAGCAAGCCAAGGTATCATCCCTCTACTTGCTCAGATTCAGTGTCTAAGAAATACATAGATACAAGCACCAGCCCCCATTCCCAGCTTCTCCATTCCAAACAGCCTTGTGCATAAGTGTTTATATATGAGGGTTGTAAGCATAAGCAGATTCAGCAACCAAACTGTGGAATAAGAAACACAAAGATACTCTCTTTGTGAGCAGCAGCATTTGTAAGCGTTCCCCAGCCTTGTTTCCACAATGAGAGCCCATTCTGTCCCCTCCCTGTTTGACCAGGTCTGGCCAAAAAAATGTCTTGAGAGAACAGTCAGTCATGGGGATGAAGAATAACCATTTTCTTTTTAATCAAATAATGGAATCTGCTTGCAGCAACAGATAAGCAGCCATTTCCCACAGCACCACCTTGTAGCTGTTCCTACAAATATGCTGATTTCTATTCCTCTGTCAAGTACATAAGAGAAACAGGAGCTAAAATAAGGGATCTGCCCACCCTCTTACTTAAAACTGAGCTTTGCAAGTTAAAGGAAAAGGGAAATGCAACCCCTAGATAAAAATGGTCATCTGCCTTCTTTTAAATAGACGCCCCTCCAATGCTCAAGGTGCCACAGATTCATTTAAATTTAAAATTAATTAAAATTCATGTGATCAAATATGGTATGGACAAACCGTGTAATACTTAAGCAGCCATGTGTTCCTGAAATCTTCACAGTTTATTAAAAAAAGAAGTTTATATTCATATCTTAAAATAATTAATGATGTGATCACTTACTAAGCATACATTTTCACAAAAGAATGTGTATATATATGCTTTGATAAATGTTTTGAACTAGTTGGTAAATTCTAAATAAATTAGAAGGAACGGCTGAGGAAGTAGAATTACTAATTCCTCAAAACATACTGTGAGAATAAAGGGTTAGAATAGAGAAGGGGCTCAGTTAACATGAAGGGGACATGACAGAGTAGTTGCTAGTTTTTTTTTAAACATGCAGAAAAAAATGTGCAATAAGAAAAGAGCTTTGACTACGAATTTGTTTTTTGGTGTTTACACATTATTGGATTGGAAAGTGCTATTTTCAAAATTAAATTAGACTATCATTCTCAGATGTATTTAAATGGGCTTTGCAGTCTAGACTCTTGCCACTGTCACTTTGGAATTTACACAATGGGACAGCTGTACTTTATCATATGTCATTAATGCTTGCTTTCAGCTGCCCAGACCTGGGAGCCAGCTGCAGAATATGTCTTCCTCTTTCCTTGTATACTTGACTTTCCTTTTTCAGGAAAGTCTGGCGGGAAAGGGATGATGGTCCTTGGCTAAGTCACATCCTGGTACAGAAAAAGGGTGTACTTTGGGTTTGGCTCAGGGTCAGGAATGGCACTGCTTCAAGCAGCATGTTCCTCTCCCTTTGTGTAAGTGCAGCCACTGAAATACAAACTGGCAAAAGCTGGAGCTGGTTATGCAAAAATAAGGCATATGATTTTAAAACCTTTTGATAATTTTTTAAGTCTTATGTGAAGTCTGAGCTAAATCAGAGCCAGAGCTTTCTACTTGACTGCAGGTTTGTGGCTGCTTTTTGAACCTGGACACTATTAAAAGCAATGGATCACAGATAAGCTATTATTTTTCTACCTCATGAAACACCTTCTCCAAAGCCCTTCTGAAATTTCACAGCATCAGTTAGCTCTTAACAGAATTAAATTTTTATATAGTTTAGGTGGAGAAGTGTTTACTTCCTATACACTTTTTTTTTTTTTAGCTCTATCTTTACAGAGATTAAGGTTTCATCCTTCACAAATTACTGTCCATTTTGAACATTTTTATTTATATAAATATATACATAATTATTATTTCCATGGTTACAGCAGAACTAGTCTTATTTTTTTAATGGACTACCTAATTTCATATAAAGATTTTTTTTCATTAAACCAGTGTACTAATTTTTGGTCAGCTGTGGGCAACTATAGATACTTAATAAATTCACATTTAGTAAGTTTTCTCTCTGCAACTTTTGTTCAAGCTTCAGGCCCAGAAATGTTGTAGAAATTGCAAAACCAGTCAGTGGTCTCTAGGTGGACTGAAATGTGCCACCCTGGCCAAGAAGTCCGCAGGCAGAGGCATGAGAAGTCAGAACTTGTTCTTTCATCTGAGGGTACTTGCTTTGCAGCCATGTTCAGGAGCTATTCCTGGATGTGAGAGCCTGGCTTTTCAGACTAAAACCAGGCAGTGCCTGCTCCCCAGGGTCTGAAACCTGAGCCTTTTGGGGCAAAGAACAGAGCAGCATAATGAAAGGGCTACCTCCTTCTCCTGGTGCTTGACTGGACCCATGGGCTTGAGCACTGAGGGATAAAGGAGAGTCACTTCCACAGACAAAAAAGGCTTCCTATTGTCACACTGTCGAAAAAATGCTAAGAGAGGAGGCATAGCTTGATATTTTGCAGATATGAGTGCTCTGGGAGCTTGAATGACCCAGTGAAAGCAGGACTGTATATGAGCACAGAAATGAGGCAAAGAGGAAGGAGGAAGTCAGTGTCTCCTGCATTGCATGTTTTATTTTCCAGTCTCCCTTGTAGCCTGCAATAGAATGGGGAGATGAATAGACCAAGAAATCCCCCTTTGAGCCACAAAGAGTTGCAGCCATCTCTCACTACAGTCATGGAAAAATGTTCTCATGCTTACCTTGAAACAAAATATAGTACTAACAATAAAAGCAAACAAAAAGAATTCCCTTAACCAAAAAGCTGAATCTTAGAGTTGTAATAACGTAAAATCAACACAAGCAGATGAAAAACATTAAATACAGTAGTTGCAGTGAATGTGAAAGATAGGATGAAGTGGTCTGGGTCAAGGGGAGTATTCAGTTTGGAAGACAGACTTGCAGCTGATGTTTAGATCTTCATATTTCTTGGTATGTCTACAGATGTGAATGCAGCCAGTGAAAGCTTACTAGAGGTATGACACAGAAAAGCAATAAGCATAAAAAAGCAATAAGAAAGAAGAGCACATGATGCTTTGAATGGATTTTTAACCCCTGCCCCTCACTGTGCTCTCTGTTTCATTGAAGACAAATGGTTTTGTGGAAATTTTAGTTTTTATTACCTAATATTTTTTGGTTGCGTATGGGTGGATAAGAACCAAACAGTGAAATAGCACAATGACTGTGTGTGAGGACCTCTCTCAAGACTGCACATCTCCCAGGCAGCTCTCCTTCCCCTCATCTGCCCTGCCACTCTGTGCACTTTCTTTAGTCTGAATAACTCTTGAGTTAAAAAAAGCAGGAGCCTTCGGTTCCCTGGACTACTGCAATTTACACTAGCAGAACAGAAAAGAAAACAAATAGACCCTGAAAGATGGGCAGTCTTCTTTCACTGAATATGAAGTGGAAAGATGCAGATGAACACTTACCAGCATTCATTTCCAGCTTCCTAGTTTGATTGTTGTATGTTCAATCAGGTTCTGTTTCAACATCATCCCTTAGAAAATATGTCTCACTCATGAACAGCAGGTACCTTTCTTTGTTCTCCATGTTGATGAATTCTGAAGTGAACAGGAATTTCAAGTCTGCTGCACCCTCCTGTCAAGGGCCAGCCTTTGTCAGGCTACTCCTTCATGTTCACTGGTGACTTCTTCCCAGGGCTAAATGAGTCTCTAGAATTAAACCCTGCTTAGAAAACCACATTTTGAGAAGGAATTGGGAAGATGGGAGGAGGAGAAAGTGACTCTCACCAATCTCCTTGTAATATACAAACTCCAATATGCTTGGTTACCTACGAGCCAGGAAGAAAGGCATCTTAAAACCTCATTTTTCATGGATAGTGTCCAAACAGATACTTGTTGGGAGCTGCCCTTGTGTTTCCCAAAATATTCATCCTATACTCAGGATTTTTCCTGATTCATGGGTTTCTGTGTTTCATTGGGTAGGAATTAACTTTTTAGGAAAAGAGACGAACTTTTGGGAGCAAGCTATCTCATGATTTATTTTGATGGAGAACAGTACATAGAATTGGAAAGCAGTTTTGTTTTGTTTTTTTAAATATGCATTATTTTATGCGATTTTGCCTGGAAAAAAATTAAATGTGAGGTTAAAATCAACCATGTCCACTCCCATGCCCAGACCAATGCCTTCTTGAGAATGATTTTACAGTTGTCTGTCTAGTTGTCCCTCTTCTGTGGAGACATCTAGAAAGTATAGCATTTCTTAACAATAAATTATCGTCTGCGAAGAAAGTCTATACAAAAAAAATAGTTCTGTAGTACCTCTCATCAAGATGCACTCCTGTTTTGCTAATCCATACATAGTCAGGTAGAGTTGTCAAATTCTTATTTCTTTAAGATGTATCGCGAAAAGGTTCTCTTTGAAAAAATGTGGATTGCTTATTAGCCAGTTCTTTACCAGTTTAAGCAGGTCTTTTTACTGTGTTGATAAGGCAAAAATTATTTTGTCTGATAAAAGCACTCAAATAACTCTTTGCTGATTTTGGGTTCTTTCTTACAACTTTTACCACCTTAGGTAAAACTGAGGGTATGCTGTAGTGCTATAGAATTAGGCTGATTTTATTCAGAAATGTCCTGATCTCTTGATGTTTTAAGTTGGGTCTTATCCTTTAAGTGTAACTTTGTGTCACAATCTACACTTCTCTGAGAAATCTTATTAATATTCTAATAGCATATATAAACTTTTTATTATTGTATAACAATTTCTCTTATAACAGCTGTAAATTTTTTTTACTCTTAAGAAAATTGCCATGCCAGACCTTGATGTGAAGGATGGCCTCCCCTGTTACCAGACAGTCATACAGCAGAAAAAAGGGGCAGGCCCAGCAGCCTGTAGTTGGCATATATTGGAGATATGATCTAGGCCAAATCCCCTGCTCAAGTAGAGTCATCCAAACCATATATAAAACAAAAAGGGGGAGATGTGGAGACAGTGTTCTCACAGGAGAATGGATAATTGGTACATAAACTCTGAATAATCCTGAAAGATACAGCAAGGCCGTGAGAGGCCCAAGGAAGCTTAAGCAAGCAAGATAAGAAGAAGCTAGAATTCACTGATGTAATGAGAACTGTGGACTGTTGGCAAGCTTTCGAGGTCAAGTTCCCACACCTGTGCTTAACCAATTATATGCTAGTTGCAAAGGGTCTTCAGGACATGTATCCAATCATAATATGCCAAATCACTGTAAGTGCATGTAAGAAATAGTATTTAAGGGGTTAAGGCTTTGTAATAAACGGCTTTTTGTCTGATCATATTGATCTCTGACTGAGTCCATATATTTTCTGTGGCAGAAGATAAAGCCAAAAGAAGCATTGAGTAACATAGAGGAATACAAAATCCTAAATCCTAAATCTAGACATGTAATCATTTTTGGCATATTACTCACTTGGTCACTAATTGTGCCCAGACTGTTCTTTCTTCAGAAATTTAAGTCCATGTGCTGATTTATAGCTTCTGTAGGTGGTTAATCTTTGCCTTCTAATTGCATCTTGATCATATATTTCAAAAGTAGCTGCTCTCTCCCCAGATTCTAAAGATGTTTCAGAAATTTCAGTGTAAAGTCAGCAGCTGAGAGCGTTGAGAAAATTTCACTATAAATCTTTGAATGGTATTTTACATATTTTCTGCATCCTGAGAATGAATTATGTTATCCTGAGACCTTAAATGCAATGAATCTGGCCAGCATTCCATCTGATAACTAAAATGGTACATTATCAGCCAACTAGAAATTGCTGACAATATTCTACTGGAAGCGTACATCACTCAATTATTTTTTTTAACCCTTGTAATTCTGGTGGTGATAAAAGTTTTTGCACCAAGCGTATTAAAATATATGAATAATAGTAGATAATAATTTTCAATACTTGTCCTAATTTCTTTTGAAATGCACTTAGAACATAAAAGCACCTACCTTTATTTTGGTAGGCACATCTGAAAATGTGGAAATGTGTGCTGTTTCTTGTTTGGCTTCAAAGCAGACTTTGCTCTCCAAAGTTGGATTAATGACTCTAAATAAATCCTAATGAATGAGCTTTTCTGCAAGCATTTATTAACACACCATCTGAATCTTTCAAGAATAGTAATTAATTTATCCATTATTTATGGATTGTGTTGAGACCTGCGAAAGATGAAAGCAAATGCCAAGATCTTCTCTCTCTACTGTCTCCTGTAATGACAAATCTAGCCTTTAAGGGGACTGAGAGATCAGATGTTAAAACTGTGAGTCTTTTTATTCTGGAGAAAGCATGAGAAACACAAAGCTAAGTTATACTGTTCTTGCTCCTCTGGTAAGTAGTGGGCAGAGGAGAAGAAGGGGCAGGAAATTGGGGTACACATTGAAATCAGGAGATCAGTGGGATAAGAACATATTTAGTGGAAAAGGAGCAAGCTTAATTTTTAGTTTTATGCTTGGTAATTTCATACTTCAGTGCTTTATCCTGAAAAGAGTTATTTGGGTTGGGAGGGCAGAACTTCTCACAAATAGATTTGCACATTCCCACCCCAGATGGACTTTTCCCCATCTTTAAATTGGAACAATATCAAAACCTCTGAAGATTTTTTTTTTTAAATTTCCTTTCTGAATCTCTGGTGATGCTAAACCAAGGACATTCAAAGTCCAAGAGTCTAAAGTGTTCTCCTTCAGCAAATGACATGAAGGTGCTTTTCTCTTAGATAGTATTGATATGTTAAGCAAGCAAATGGTTAATCTGCTCTATTAAATTCCACCCTCACAGACATTTAATCAAAATTTCAAATTTCTGGAAAAAATTTACTTGAACAAATTTCATTTACATCTACATTTTCTAAGAAAATCTTGCTAAACATTTTCAGAACAGTTGTACATAAGAGGATTTTAAAGTTTAAGTACTGAAATGTCACCCAGCCCATGACTTTGCTTTTTTACCAGAAGATGGAGGAAAGAGAAAGCCTAAACTGAGCAGACTATGTGGATCTACTAGGCTGTTGGGTTTTTTTTGGTGTATTCTAGCATGCCAACATTTCGAGTTCACCATCTGTTTTTTCAGGAACTGAGGTCTCATTTTTATGCTGTACTTGTGAATTCAATCACATTTTGACCACTAAATGACAGAAACACAAATGCTTGTCTTCAATCTTATAAACTATCAACAGCTTTTATAACTTTTTAATTGTTTTAGAATTCCTTTTTGTAATACGTGCCCTAAAGCTCATAGAAGATACTGTGAATTTTTCCTGACTGAGAAGCAATTCTAAAACTGGGGTTTCAGAAATATTAAAACAGCACAGTTTAATGAAATCATTAGTTTTGGTGCAACCATAAAAATGCAGTTTTCATGGGTAAAGTGTAACCGTTAATGATGTCATATTTATTTTGCTTGGACTAGAAGTAACGAAGTATGTTTTTCTTTAATCAGCTTAGACTCTCACTGAAAATTACACTTTTATTGAAGAAAACTAATAAGTATGCAAGGAACCCTATTCTTATTATTGTAGAATCTTTATAACTTCATACAGAAGCAAAGGAATATGTATGTGTGTGTATGTATACAATACTATCTTTTTTTTTTTTTTTCAAAGTACGTGTTAGACTAGCAATTACTAACTTCCAGGGCCTTTTCTGAAACTTTTAGATTAATTTTTTTTTCCTGGCAGGTGAACAAAACCAGGTATTAACGATTCATGTCGCCTACTTATATTTTTCCCAATAGCTCCTCTATTCATACTTAACATGCAGAAGGTATATATTGTCTGAAGAGGAAAGCCTACATTAGAGGGAAATATAATGTCATTCTATACAATTGTTCTCCAAAACGGTGCTATTACATCTGGTGATTGTGGTATTTTTTCTTTGTATTATCTGAGATCACTTTCTTCTCATGTCAGTTGCAATGTATTATTATGGGTATAGAAAATACTTTAATAAGTATAATATTTTATAGGCAGCTTTGGGGATGGAAGAACAACTCTAGCTTTTTGTTCATTTTAATGTCAGTTCTCCTGAATTCCTGACTGGCCAATTATTCCAGCCTGACTGGGTAGTGGAGCAGGTGTTAGTGTACAACTTGAGAAGCTGCATTCCCTTCTGCCTGAAGTCCACTGTAGTGCCCTGAGGGTACACTGCATTCACATCCACTCCTTGCTTCCTCAGTGAGGACCAGAAAATGAATCAAACTCAGACCATAAATAAGAACACATGACAGTTGAAAAATACCCTGTAGATTCATAGCTGCTATGGGCTCAGGTAGCTTCTCCAAACTGCTGTGGTTTAAGCCCAGCCGGTAACTCAGCACCACACAGCCATGCTCTCATCCTTCTCTCCCTGCAGGCAAGAGGGGGAGGAGAATCAAAAGAATGTAAACCCTACAGGTTGAGATAAGAACAGTATAAAAGTACAACTACTAATACTACTAATAATAAGGGAAATAAAAAGGGGGAAAATATATAACTAAAAAGGGAAAGGAAAAAGATACCCCAGTAACCAGCAGTTCTGCACAATAAAATTGCTCATCACTGGCTGACTGGTACCCAGCATTACCCAAGCAGTGATCTGGGCCTTCTGGATAACTCGCCCCAGTTTATATACTGAGCATGACATGCTGTGATATGGAATATCCCTTTGGGTAGTTTGCATCAAGTGTCCTATCTCTGCTTCCTCCTGGCTTCCCGTTCCCCTCCTCACTGGCAGAGCATGAGAGACTGAAAGGTCCCTGATCTCAGTGAGCACTACTTAGCAACAACTAAAGCATCAGTCAGTATGTTACCAATATTGTTCTCACACTAAAGGTGTAACAGAGCACTGCACCAGCTACTAAGAAGGACAAAAAAAAATGACTGTTACAGCTGAAACCAGCACACAAATTCAAAGGAAAAGTAGCTATTCCTGCGAACAGAATACCTGATCCTATATGTGTCCTTTTCTTCTCAGTCTTGTATGCTTTCTTATGGCTCTAGCAAAAAAAAAAAAAAGCAAAAACAAAACAACAAAAACCTGAGCTTTAAAGTCCTTAATTTATTAGTTTATAGAGAATACTTTCTTTTATGGCAAATCTAAGAAAAGCTCAGCAAATTCTCTCTCACTTCACTGTTTCTTAGAGAGTTATTCTTACTCTTATTTACATAAGAGACATGAGTCAGGATCCTCCTGCTCATTATCTGGAAGCTTTTGCAGTATCTAGAATCATATAAACATTTAGGTTGGAAAAGACCTTTAATATCATCAAGTCCAACTCTTCACCTAATACTGCCAAACCCACCACTAACTCATGTCCCTGCATGCCACATCTACACATGTTTTTAATACTTCCTGGGTGGCGGCTCAACTCTGTAATAAGTTCTTGAAGTATATGGTTTTCATTCCTTGATTTTTTACCTGTTTTACCTTTGATATCTTAACTGCATTAGAACAGAAGCTATGTATTGATTTTCTCTAATCTGGCTTTGAGTAACCCTAAATCTCAGGATACCTTCGAGTGAAATATGTCTCTGCATTGCATAAAGGAAGGTAAGCCTTTATGTAAAATCTTTCTTTTACTTTCTCCATGGAACTGGAGAAAACTGTGGTGGCACTTCAAGCAGTGCAACAACAGCAGGAAAGCATAGCCCTGCGCAAGTTATGTTACTGACTTGTTTGCTAAGATCAGACCTTCCATGAACAAAATTGATCTAACGCCTAAATTTCAAACCCCATAAAAACATTCTCTTTTGCACTACGGATCTGGCATATAGGAATAAAGAAACAACAAAGGCCAAGAAGGTCACACATACCTCCTCTCAGTACGAGTTACAGAACTGTTCACTGTAGCTGGGCTGCAAGTGGTCACCACCTGAGGTAGTTTCAGGATTAACAATCAAAGTAGCCCTGGCAGACTGTGGGTGGAGAAACACTGGAGCTGATGATAATCCTTTTTAGTAGCCAAAGTTATACATTATGCTCCTCTAGGAAGAATGTCTTGGTCTGGAAAAGGCTGTTGCCGGGAGACCATGCCTTACAGAAGAAACAAATTGAGCCTGTCCAGACAAGAGGGATTTCCAGGGGTCACAGGCTGTGGTGGACAAGGAGAGCATTAGAGACAGACCCTAAAGGTCTTGACCAGGAAATATAGGGTCTCCCCAGGCACCACGCTAAAGCAGGCATTGTGCCCCATATCAAAACTGCAATAAGTATGGTGAAGAAACAAGGATTTGCTCACAAGCACAATGCTGGCAGAAGAGTTGTGTGTGAACCCTTTATATTCCTACTGTTTGTCATACTCATTCTGGCTTTCCGTACAATGTGAATTTTCCCAAATCATATTTCAACCAAATCTGGCTTACTGAACTAAAAAGCCTATTGCTTCCTCCTGTAGGAGGAAGGTTAGCAAGATCAGCCTCAAAGTCCTGGCTGAGCTGGCATCCTAATGTGATCCTGATTGACAGACAGGAACCGGAAATTCAGAGTTTGTACCAACTTTCTACTGTGTGTTACATGCAACTTCAGCTCTAATTTGCCAGTGATTCAGATCAAAGACTTGCTAAAGCAAGGTCTCCCATGTAGCCTGTGTACCTTTTCCATAGGAATCAACAGCATACAGCACCAGAGTGTTTCCACATTGCATCTGGGAGGCATGATTCTGGATTTGGGCTCTGGGAAATGCTTCCTCACCCCCTTGTTTACATGCAGTCAATGCCATCAGAAACACCTCCAGCTTGAAAAAATGCACCTGCTTGGATGTGTATACAGTGCACTTTGCAGTATCAGGACAAAGGCTTTTCTCTGGCATGGCAAGAAAAAGCACTTCTGCATTATTTGGGATTTTGGGGAGGAGGGGAAGCAACTTATACCTGCAAGACAAAACCTGAGGGATATCTTACTTCTACAGCAAAGTCAAGCACACTACATGGAATTTTACCAGAGATTACATGGGTGAGGTAGCTTCCTAGGAGAAAAGAAGAAGATATCTGATGTATTAGCATGTGTAACACAGTGCATGTGTCCGAGCTGAATGTTTTCCTCTGGCACTGAACAAAAAAGTTGCACAAGAAAAGCGGTCATTGTAATTATATTGTTTTGCTCTGTCCACCAAGAAGTTATTTTGAATTTAAAGGAAAACTGTGCCAGAGGGTGTTCTTTAAAATAAAATAAATAAAAAAAAAAGCATCTTTTCCTTCTGTACACTGATCAAATAACTTTAATAGCCTTTTAAAGTGTAATTCAGGGAGCTTATAGGCATAAGGCAGTTTCCAACTGAAAAACTCAGTCTGAGCAAACCAGACCATGAAATAATAGTGTTATTTACTGATGACTTAGGAAATGAGCACTGTAAAATCTTATTTTAAAAATGAAGCCTTCATGCTTAAGAAAGATGAATTCAGAAGAAAAAAAAAACACCAACAAGCAGGCCAAACAATGCAAAGCTTGACCATCCCAGTTTTAGAGCTGGAAGGAAGCCTATGAAGAATAGTAATTCATTGGTGAGCTACTGATCGAGGGCAAAATTGAGGCAGCTGCTAGAAGAAAGACGGATTTAGTGACCTCTTTTGAGGGCAAGGAGAAAAATCCTGTCATATGAAGAGGCTGAAAAATGAGAAATACCTTCAATCTTTGAAGATCATTTTCACAGCCTGAAGAGCCCCTGATCTTTGCAATGAAGATGGAGAGGATGGCAATGAGGTCTGAGTTAGGCACATGGTAGTGCTTACGCTGATTTGAAGTCACATTTGAACTGAAAAAACCCCACTTGTTCTTGGTTATAGTGACAGAAATATGCTTCTATTAAAGCCTGAGTGCTTATTGCTGCTGCATCTGACCAAGCCCAAACTGTTTTGTCTGGCATATATAGCAGAGGTCCCATGGGGAGCGCAGCCCCACAGCAGCCTAGGTCCTACGGGGGTCAGTGACAGCCCACATCAGAAGTGTGGAAACCAAGTTACTCTGCTGCCCGGCTATGTAAACAGTCAGTATGTGTGGTGAGAACCTGCTCGTGTGTAACAGGAGCAGGGAAGGGGAATCAAGTCTAAATTAAAGTAGATGTTCAGTCACTGAACAAATTAAACAGAATTTGGTCAGTCTGGGATGGACAATGGTGTGGGAACTTTGGCCACAAAGCCACTCACACTGAAGTAATCCTGTCAGTAAGCCAATGTTGGCTATGGAATGGTACTAGAAATAACAAATTTGTGTAATATGGAAAAATAGGGATATGCTGTTGGGAGGAGCTTAGAAGGAGAGCAAGGGTGTAAGTGTGGCAAAAATGTGAGTCTGAACTGAGGGAGAATAAAAGAGTAGATTCTTACTGTCAGGAGTGTGAATGCCAACAGCCAGAAGTGATTCTGACTTGATGTCCTGGCTCATCAAGATGCCAGAGGGACCTCCTGCTCTGTGGATATGCTGTCCAGACTTGATGTAGAGGGAAATAGATTTGCACTTCTGTACTTACAGAACTGCAATTCAGAAGTACTCAGATATGTGATCCATTACACTTAAGAGTTGTAATTAACAGCTTTATAGTCAAGCATAATAGTCTGTGTTATTACATAATTGTTATAGTTGCCAAAATCATTTATCCTTTTGCTGCTCTACCAATTTCCTCATGGTTTGTTCATTAATCAATAAACATCTTAATTAGTTGGCCTTAGTTACACTGTAGCCTCTGATTTCGCTGTAAGAGTACAGGGCCTTGGCTGCAAAGAAGTGCTGGAAAGGATGTCTTTCAGCAGCCCCTGGGATTAAATGTGTGTCATTCTGGAGGATCACATGTGTCTCACAGAGAAATCATCTTCGGATGAGGTCCACCTTCACTATGTTCTGTCCCACTTGGCTTTCACAGTCAGGGGCAAGCATAGCCTAATGCCTGGCAAAGTGAGACCAAGTCTTCATTTCACCATTTGAAAGACTTGTACTGCTCTTAAAATGAAGATATCCTTTTGCCATGAGCAAACTTCAGCTAATGATGCATTTGGGAATGAATGCTAGCTGTCATGCAAGGCAACACACAAACAAAACCCCAGTCAGTGCTTGTTCCTCAGGCAATATTTTACAGCGTTTCATTGAAGATCAGATGCTAGTTGTAGGGACTCTTCTGTCAACGGCTGTAATGCCAATTGCCCTATGGGTTTTCATAATTGTAGCTAGAGAGGGAAACTCAGTGAGTGGGATTTGAAGTAGCTCTGTTGACTTTACCTGGTTTCTGCTTATTTTTGTTAGCCAGGAGATCACCTGCTTTGTCTTTACAGGCTTCCTTACACTCCTTACAAGTCTCAGTTGTGCTACTTAAGAAAAGTTATTCCACAAATACAAGACTTGGGTTACCTGTGTTAAATGTTTGTCAGGATTTTTCTACTTTAAAGTACTTTCTTTTTTAAAACAAATTAGAATTAATTTTAAATTAACTTTAAAATACTCTTAAACACTTTAAAACACTTTTCAAGAGTTACAATTTGTGATTTACAAAGGGAACGAAGGATAGGACAATGACAAAGAAGAGTGGTTTGGGACAATTACTTGAACAAGTACATTTGATATAGGCTGGCTGTCCATGAATTTCCCTTCTACTAGATATTCTTGGTATTGTTGTGTTAGGACCCTTAACTTTCTACATTGAGAATATACATTTAATATTATTTACTCTGAAATTAATAAGTAATTGTATATACAATGCTGATTTGAATGTATGCTTTGGCTTCTTTTTGGGTGCTTTTAATGTTTTGTGTGCAGTTATGAAAAGACCACCTCTGGACAAAAAATAGAGAGTACACAGCTTGCAACAACAGTCTCAGGTAAGCACATGTGAACTTGTATGTTCTGCTTTAGCCTCTGCCCTTTGGATTTTATACATCCCTTTTAAATCCATGTAGGCCAAGGAAGGAGAAGCTTGAGGTGTGTGATGTTGGCTAATAACCTGGAGCCATTTTGGATTAAATGACAAACTGATAAGCAGAACAGGTAAATGTAGCTCTGATCTGCATGATGAATCTTTTGATCTGGTGTGTCACCCTTTGTCATGCAGTTTTGCTTATGCACAATTTTTATGGGGAAGGGAGTGGGAAGAAGCAGTAAAGAGCCAATAGTAAAATAAGTGGGTAAGACAAAAAGAGAAGTGTGAATATGTGTGCATATATGTATCTACCAATTCAAAGTGTCATGGTATTTAATTAAAGACTTAGTGACTTCACTCCTTAACTATAGATCAGCTAATAACTAGTGGCTGGTGAGAAAGTTCATAACTACATCATATGCACTGTATAAAGACTTCTAGAATTTCATGAGAAGTGTTATCACAAAGATCTGTAAACTTGTGGAAGTTTTTTCCTTATTTCTGCATCGAAAATAACAAGTTTTGTAAAGTAGAATAAAAAATTTCTCACATTTTAAAATATTTATGAGAAAAGTGCTGGCTTGTCATTATCCTTCAATAGTGTGTCTGTTTTTCACTCAGTTGTAAATATAATCAAAGTCTGAAATCTGTTTAACAAGAACTGCTCTTAAAAATTGACATTCTTTGCATAGAGTGCATTTGGTCTTTTCTTTAATTTTTTAAAATTCTTAATGCGATTTCTGACAACAAAAGGACATAGCTATTATATGAGACCTCACAGGGTTATTTGCTTCTACTAGAATGAGTACAGATTTTCTTTGTATTTTTGTGTAATTACTAAATCATACATGAAATCTGTTTTAATTCAACACAAGAGAGGCAAATAACATCCTTGCTCTTTAATCAAAATGTTGTCCAGGAGGCAGTAAACTCTGCCTTGAAGAATTGTATTTTTAACTCTTGCTTCATACTTTTTCTTATGAAAATACGCATGCCATAAAATTCTGGGCTTGGCCTGTCTTCTTACAATCAATGAAATACATCAACCTGTGTGTAACCTAGTTCTGATCTGTTACCAGCTTTAGGCAGCTTGTCTGTTTGTAGCTCTCTTGAATATGTAAAAAAGCCTAACTGATTTCATTCAGTGAGTCTGAATTTCTGAAAAAAAACAGTACCTTCAGTAAGCCCAGTTTATCTTTGGATTCATTCATTTTAGGTCAGTCTTGCTGCATAACAGTGTTTGGAGCAAAAAGCTCAGACTACCCCAAATGGGAGCTGAAAGGCAGATATTGGATGGTTGATTGGAATAGCAGCAGAGTTGCATCAATCATCAGACCAAACCGTAGGCTAATTTATAGGCTGAACAAGTTGTCCACGCTGACTCAGCATAGGCAAGATTAATATACTGCTTCATATCCCCAGGATAGATAGACTCACCTTTCTTCTTATTTTTCATCTATCTTCTTAATCCTTTAGAGCTTTGGTGTTTCCTTCACCCCACCTCTCCCCTCCTCCCTCTTCCATTATTGGTAAACCTGCACGGTTTTTCCACCTTTAATTCAAGAGAGGCTAACTTTTATCTCTATCTGGGGGATTCATAGTATATTATACAGCTCTTGAGTCCTCCTGCTGAGCAAACAATGACTACAGCATGCTAGGAGGAGATTCGGCCCTCTGCTGCTCTTAAGAAAATAGCTGAAATGTACTGATGACTCCTTCCTCTCTTCTCTCATCCCGTGCTCAGATCTAGGGAGTCCTTTATATTAATGTTTTGAAATCCTGCCACAGGAGCCAATGGACCAATATGGAAATCACTGTAGCTTTGCTAGTTTGGGCTACTTGACATTTTGTCCATAGTTACATGAAGGTAAAGAGGAATATTTCAATGGATTTTTAGATAAATAATTCCAGTTGGCTGGAAAGACTTGTGTGATCCAGACTGGATTTGGGGTTGAGGGAACTTGAGGCACATGGGTAGGGAGATGTGGACTGCAGAAAAGCAGGGAGGAAGAGGGAGCTCCCCTGGGTTGTAAAAGTTAGAAGTATTAAGTCACAGGTCTACCAAATTCAGAGACAAGATTTAAATATTTCTTAACAAAGAAGAGTGCCCGGATTCCATCTCTTTTTCCTCTCACTGAATGAATATGAATGAGCTGCAACAGAATGGATCAATCCCCTTATCTGTTGTTATATGAAGAAGGCAGTTAAGGATGAACAGAAACCTCAAATTTTGACATTAGCTGTGATGACCATAACTACCCCATAGAGCACTGGCTGCTGAGGCCTTTGTCCTCATCTTTTGAGACAGCATTTATCCAGTAAGAATGGGTTAATGGATTAGATTAATCAAACAGTACTTCATGGCTTACAGTCAGCTCCCCATAACTCCTGTTGATTTCAATGGATGAAAGATTGGTGGAGTGGGATTTGTTTTACAGTACTAACCAGATAGCTGAAATCAGTTATGCAAATTGCATAGCTTATACTTGCTGTTTTTAGTCAATAACCTACAGGGCTGTTTGCCCTATCCTATGATGGTTTGAATTTACCTTCCTCTGTAAAAGCCTGATTCCTCTACTGATTTAAAAAAATTTAAATTCTGAGTAGATCAAACAAATTTGTAACTCCTGGAAATTTCCAGCAAGATGCATTTAATTATAGCTCCTAAAGAAAGCAGCAAGTCTTAAAATGGCCTTTATAGGATAAAACTTTACTGTCCACATTTACAACCTATCACATCCTGGACCAGCTGATATTCAGTAAATCTGGAGAGGCTGATTTTCCTCAGGGGGATTGCCTGGTGTGATGACAGTTCTATGTCACCTGAAAGGTGACATGAAAAGAGGAGTTGTTCATGTCTTTGTCTCTTAACCACAATCAAAAGAATATATTTTGCTACTTTCTTTTTTCACTTTTTCTTCCTATTACTCTAATCTGTTCCCACTGGATAGCAGCAGAGATGTTGAACCTTCATGGGGCCATAATGGAATCAAACACAAGAGCAGGAAAATGAAGGGGGACAAATGAACATTGACTGTTGCTTCTCCTAACAGACCTGTCTGGATACTCATGGGAAAATTGTTATGATTTGCAAGGTCTCATTGAGAGGGATTTTGTTACCCAGCACAAAGCTCTTGCGAGGCATTGCTTCTTGGCCTGGCAAACCCTTCCTCCAGCAGATGGCATTCGCAGCTCATTTCTTCCTGGTACAGGCCGAAAACACTCTTGAGGATGCCTGAGCTCAGTCAAAGCTCTCTTGTTTCTGACCAGTGTGCACAACTGCCTGTTTTAGCTGTGCACTGAAAATGATAATCCAAGCACCAGATCTCTTTTAACAGATCGCGAGAGGAGGGGGGGGGGGGGGGGGGGGGGTGAGGGAGGGGAAGCTATAAACGGCATCTGTTTTGAAAAATTTGGGCTTTTTGCCTTAAAAGTCTTGGATTCCTATTGGTTTTATATTCTCTCTGTTATAATGCCTGCCAAGTGGATTTACAGGAAAGTAAAAACAGGTCATGAAATTGATGTGTATGTGTACATGTGTGCTACTATAAAATAAAGCTACTTTCTCAATTTTTCTCATCTTTCTCCAGGCTAAAGATCCACTGCTAAATCTTGCTCTATATAACACATGAAGTCCCAGGAAAATTCATTGCCTTTGAAAAGATGGAATATTAATCACAGTAAATAATAATAAAAATAAAAGTTAGAGATTATGATACATTTCTCCTTTTTATCCTGGTAGGTAACGACAGTCCCTTCTGAGCTTCCATCAAGGCCTACTATGTTGTATTTCTTATAATAGGCTCCATACTGACAGGATTGTACATAATAATTAAGGTTTTGCAATAGGTAAAGTGAATATTACTATTTCTGTGGAACTTTGTTTTTCTAATCCAAGGACGCTGAAATTGAAAATGAAAGACCAATCAGTGGCTCCAACTTGTAGTGTATATGGGAGTGTGTATTAAATCATCATCCTAAAATGTTTTGTGCCATTTGTTACTGTTACCTTCTAATGAATATTAATTCAGTCACCCAATTTTGTAAGGAAAAGAAACACTTATCATGGACATAATTCATGTGCACATCATAGACGCAAAAGCTCAAAACCCTGACAGAGTCAAATTAAAAACACCAGAAAGGATAATTTAACCAGAATAGCAACTGCACCAAGTGAATAGAAAGGGAGGGAAAAATTATCCTGAGCTTTAATCCGTCTACAATTTACTGTACCTTATTTAAATATACAAGTGTGTGCAAAGTATGCTGTTAATTACAAAAGTTCTTATCTATGACTTCTCAATGTGTTTTAGTGGTTTTGAATATTGGGCAAAAGAATCCCAGGTATGCTTACATAAAGAAGTAATGCAGTTAGGGAAAGATGTGCAGTGGCATTGCAGCACGTGGTACTTTGGTGAAAGTAAAAGCCGACTAAGGAAACTACTATCTTAATATAGCGATATGCCATTGTCCAGCATTGTTTTAAATCTATCCCTTTGGTAATGGCTGAGAACTGCTGGCAGCTTCTGGCCATTGAGGTGGTGTCCATGAATTGAGTTGTCCTTAATTAAGTTTTTGATGCAGATTTCAGGGTTGCAAAGAATAGCAAAACAATTGGCTGTAGCCAGAAACTTCCTGGCAGAAACCTCAGAGAATGGGTAAGGAGTCAGAAGTTACGCTGCTAGTCTTACATTTGAGCTGGATGTTTTTCCTTTGTGTATTGTGCCTTCTTCAGCTGACTGTATTTCTTTGCTTCAGTTCCTGACTTAAAGCTTGCCCATATTAATGCTTCTTTGCTTGAAAAGGATTCACTGACTGTTTTTTGTGGTCTAAGCCACTGTAATTTCCTTTGTGGGTACCTCATCATGTCTGGATGAGATAGTTTCTCAGGTCAGGAGGAAATTACACATGTAGCTATCATACTTAAAAAAGGAAGAGAAGACATTGTTTTCCAAGGCATTTCTGCACCATCCGTTTGGCAAACCCAAATAGGTGCCTATGTTCTTGAAAAATGTGGGTTTGGGTTACTTTACATCAGTTTTTATTTACTACTTTTGCTTAATAATTAGTACAATTAGAGAGTACTATAAAACATTTGGAGACTGGACGGAGATTTTCAGTGATTCAGTTTTGGCCCAGAAGTCATTGACAACTTTCAACCATGTAACTCACCTGCCTTTTTGTATCATTCTATGCCTTAAAAATGTGAAAATGCACTAACTTGCATTTGTTGTAGCTGGATATTAGTGGAACTACAGACAGAAAGTTTTCTGTATGTTGTGATCTGTACTCATATTAAAGATCCTAATCGTAACAGCCCCTCATAGAAGTTGTCAGAGGTCACAGTCATGTAACTGATGAATCTTCAGAGTTTTGCCATTAATTCTTGCAATATTCAAGCTTTGGTTAATGGCTTTATGTGATTTCTTTTTTTTTTTTTTTTTTCCTCCCTGGTGATAAAGAAGTTAACTACACATTAAGAAAATCCATGTTTAGTTGTCAGGCCGAGAATGACTGTCTTGACAAACTGGATGTAAAGTAGACTATTAAAATCAGATCACTTGGAAACCTTGGAGCACCATCTCATTTGTACCCTTCCTGTCACAGTTGCTGAGAAAATTTTTTGCAGCTGCATGTTTGCTATCCAGGACAGAAGGAAAGGCCAGTGAAAGACTTTCAGAGACCAGTCAGTGACATGTTTCTTCTTGCATCCTTTAGTTATGTTGTAAAAATTATGATTTTAGATTTCCTGAACTTATTTTCTATTTGTTCTGTATATGAAATATATTTGATTCATATGGTAATTGATATGTATAATTTTGGGGAATTTTCTGTGTTTGTGGCATTTAATATTCCAAAAAGGAGATTTGAGGAAGTCTGTCAAGTGCTTTTTGGATTTCATTAGCCTTGAGGATGTGAAGAGGCAGTTGTCTTGTATAGTTCTGATGTACTCTTGAGGGTGAATAACTGGCGTGTGTCTACATTCACTAGCCTTTTCATGTCTCAGTATTGCACCTATGCTTTCCTCTGTTATAGAGTTTTGCTTTACAAAAGACTTCCCTACAAGACAGAGCCGCCTTTCCAGTTCTGCAGTAACTGCAAAGCCTTTGTTAGAATATTCTGATAATGATTTGAAGCTGGTACAGCTGGGAGAGATTTCTTTCCTCCAGATTTCTGGAGAAATCACTGCAGTTGGGAGAGATTTCTTTTCTCTTGCTTCTCTGAACTTTCAGGGTGAGTAAAGTGGTACAGAAACTGCTTTTTGCTATTTTTGCTCTTGATGTGTTTTTTTTTATCACTTCTGTGTTTTCAGTAGTTTGTTTACAGTCTATTCTTTCAATTTCTTCCTGATTTATTTTATCATTAAATTAATTAGAGTGGCTATTCCTTATTTCCTCAGAATCTGATGCTGAGTGGTGTTTGTTGAGGGCTTCTCCAAAACGCCCTGCCTTATCTGCTTTTTTGACAGGGTGAGGTTTGAGGATTTTCAGTTGTACCCATTCGTAAGTATTTTTTCATGTTATTCTTTCACTGCTTTTGACTGGTCCCTTCCTGGATTTTTACAGTTTCCACCTGGAATTTCACTCTTTTCACAACACTCTGCTTTCCAATCATAACAGTGTTCAGTTTCTGTTTCTGGTGTAACTTTACTTATCTCTTCTTTCGCAGACTCCTTGAATTTGCTGCTTGCTTATTCTTGCCTTCTGTTTTGTTTGATACTTGCTTGGTCTCAGCATAGGCATTCATCCTGTCACAATTTTGCTTCTCTTGGCTTATCTAATTCTTGCTTTGCCTCTGTTGGTGTCCAGCCTTGACTGCAGCAATTGAAGTCACACTGGTTCTGAACCCTTTGCATTTTATCCAGTTCCATTGTGTGTTTTACATTTCCTTGCACTGACAGAATCTTGAATCTCTTCTATTCAAAGGAGAAATCTCTGTGTACTGTGAATACTGTGTTACTTCTTTTTCTTGTTTTTAGTTATTTATTTTCATTTACATTTTTACTTCATTTTAGCTGCTCTTTGTTTCCTGGCATTTTCACAGAAGACCAGATTGGGGAAATAGTACAACATTGGTTCATATGACCACACATTTTGGTGTGTGTTAAAATTCTGAGACACTTAATTTTTTTTAATGAGAGTGCTTTCAGCTCTACAGCTTGGGTATAAAGCACAAATTATTAGTTCTATAATTTCTGCAATTGATTCAAAGCCACTGTCACTTGTGGTGCCTTTAGTTGCCATAGTGGGCATTAGCACAAGACTTACTTATCTCAAGAAGCAGTATTTTGTGTGTCTGCTACTCCCATGCCAGAGGTGATTTAGAAACTTTTCTTTGTCCACACTTTGAACATAAACCAGCAAACTATGTGTAATGATAAGGAGCCTTTCTGAAATCTTGCATTTATCATATGGATTCACAAATTTGTATTTGGTGGGTGACTTTTTTCCACAGCTTGTCATAAAGATTGCTTCTCCAGTGCATGTTGCCTGTATCTGTGGGGCAGTGTTAATACAGTATTTCCTCTCTTACATCTGACCATCAGTTTGGATTTTAGGTCATTAGTTGTTCATCTTCATTGTGATGACTATTTTCTGATTTTGGAAGCCTCTTTTTCACATTCAGCAGTTCTCAGGGTGTGCATTTCTTTCCCAGTGGGCACAAATGCTTTCTGGGTCCTGATTTTTGGAACTGCCTCTGCAAGAAGTGGTTGAGGACTGCTTACTTCTATTTTATGAGAAAAATCAGTAACACGCTGAGCATTGTGCCCACTTGCTAGCTGTCTCCAAACTTGGCACCTCAGCTGTGGAAATGTGCCCTGGGCAGGCCAGGGCTGCCTGCTGTTTTGATGGTCTTGCTGCTTTGGCTTGCACATACTGGGGTCAGACTGAGCACTTAATTTATCCCTTTGCTCAATATTTTATCAGGTAGCCACATTTCTCCATTGATAATAATGGTGTGCCTGTATTTGCAATTTACAACTTCAAAGGACTAAAGAACTGGACTCAGACTTGAAGGACATTTTTTCCTAGGGAAAGATGACCTGTGAAGATTCTTGAAGTAAAGTTGATGCTTCATTGCAGATTTCTGAGCATGTGAAACAAGATTTGACATGAAAATGGTTTTGTGATGGTAACTTAAAAAAGCCTCTTGCAAGCACAATAATGTTGTAAATAGGTTGCCTAGACATCTGGAGACATTTAGAATGGTATATTACCATTTTTGTTTTGTTTTGGCCTTTTTGTAATATCTTTTGTGGTCTGATTCATACCATACAGAAAAAAACTAATGAATGTTGAATATCCTTGTTTTTCCTGTCATGTAATCCTTACCATTTTTCAAGACAACTACTAGTCAAACCTGTTCAAACTTAAACAGGGATGATTTAAGTTCAATGTAAGAAAGAAGTTCTTTACTGTGAGGATGGTGAGGCACTGGAACAAGTTACCCAAGGAATTTGTGAATGCTCCATCTCTGGCAGTGTTCAAGGCCAGGTTGGAAAGAGCCTTGGGTGACATGGTCTAGGGTGAGGCGTCCCTGCTCATGGCAGGGGGTTGGAACAAGATGATCTTAAGGTCCTTTCCGACCCTAACCATTCTATGATTCTATGAAATCAATTGTAGTCACTGATGCAAAAATAGATGTCTCTCTATATCAACACGATTTTGCTGTGAACTGTGTAATTTTATTAACTTGGATTTTTATTCATTGTCTTCTTTTTTTGGAAATGCTTAGAATCTGATTAAATAACAGGAATAATAATAAGAATAGTAATTATATTCTCTAGGATAAATTAATTACCTGAGAATTGTGCATTAGCCATGGTACTTATTGTATTTGAGGTTTAGAAAGGAAAATGGAGACTTACAATTATTAGTTAAATTATTTATGTGGTTATAAACAAATAAATCAATAAAATATCTACTCATTGGAGCAGCACAGGATAAAAGAATTTTAGATACAAAATGGATCTGTCATAACCATTTGGATGCTAATAATCAGCTTCAGCTTACACAGTTGTGTTGAATGGCTGACTTTTACAGGGTCTGAACTCTATAAACTCACCACAGAAATGAAAAATACATTGAACTTCTGTAATTTTTAATTTCTATCTAACTACTGTTTCCACAGGCATTTCAATTACAGGTTTATATGGAGACAAGGAATCATGGACATGTGTCCATACATGGACACATGTATGTAAGTCGCAGCTTCCCTTTCAGATCCACCTAACTGAAATTCTGTCCTGGTTACTTGTAAATCTCCTCTGGAGATTTTCATGCGAAATGTGCTACTATGAATGATTTTTTTTGTAAATGTCTCCTTAAAAATTAATTGGCAAGTCTAGATAGAAGGAGTTCAGGATGATAGGGGAAACTAAGCCTCAAGCACAACATTTTTTGTGAAGACTTGTGATACAGACAGAAGCCTAAGCCTTGAGAAGATGATACTTATACTTTATTCTTTCCTATAGGCTATTATTGGAGTCATTCACAGACATTAATAGGCACCATTTTTAATTTGCCTTAAGAGTTTCTGTAAGTGGGTGGGTAACAGATGCATAATAACATTGCTTTCCTCCCTTGGTGTAGACACACATGAGCCAAAATAAAGCTGTGAAGAAAGCAAGAGCTGGGAAAACAGCTGCTGCTTAGAAATTCATGACCCTGTGAGTAAGGGAGACCACCTGAATGAGTATTAAAGGAGCCAGTTGTTCTTCCTATGATTCAAATGCCAGAAGTGAATTTAAGAACTCAGATTGCCCTCATGACGAAGTCAATATCAAGCTTGTTCTCCTATTTCTGGTGCCTCATACCACCCATTTGCTGCTGGCATTTCCATCATTCTATTTCCCATCTCTCAATTTTCCCTTATTTGCATTTAGTTCTATTCTCTCAGAAAAGCTCTTTCCCTGGAGCCCACTGATGTTACTTTTTCTGAAGGAACTGCATCCTTTTAAAGAAGAGAAACAAAAAAATCTAGGTGTGTCAATTAAAAAAAAAAAGATTATATTGAATTTCCTCTCTATTTCCAACCTTCTTAAATTTCCCATTGTTTGTTTTCTTCCTTCTTTTTTTTTTTTTAGCTATTGTTTTTCCTTAGGTTGCTTGTATTTACCTTGAGTAGATAGCTGGGAATGCACAATGAAATGCATGCTGCTAAGAACAAATGCAACTGAGACATTCATAAAGGGAGTTGCAGTAACACTTAACTGACTATATTTCCCTGCCTAATGTTACCAGGCCTAATGCTTCAGAGGCTGTGATGCTCTTTTCATTCCATGGTGTGTGCTCTGTTTCACATTCTCTTTAGTATTCACCAGTAGTCAAGACATGAGGCATCTGAAGAATACTGTCTTCTGCACAGCGAGGAGTAGATTTCATATTAGATCTTAAATTTATTCTTGTTAAATAATGTCCCATAATGTATGTATGAATAATAATTAGAAACCAAACCAGTCAGGAATTATTAGACTCAATATTAAATCATAATATAGTTCATCCCTGGGCTGCTCTTGTTGCCAGCATATATAGCTGCAAATTTACACAGCGATACCACTACGTTTTCTGCTTCGTAAATCTTGCTAACGGGTAATGGGGATTGTCAACTTCTGAGAAGCCACAAGAGCTAAATCTAGGGCACAATAAATTTACCTAAACAGATATACACCAGTGAAAGCATTTGCTGAGTGGGTATTCTATTCCCACTGATATAAAAAAAGTGCCAGTCAGACAGATTTTAACTTCAAAAGACAGCATTTGGGCCAGGAGCAAGAAAAAAAAAAACTGTTTTGAAGGAATAATTTAATCATAAAAATCCTTGCAATGCCAAGACAGTCAGGGTTTGGTTAACTGGATTGGTCTGGATTAATGAAGTCTAAATAGGTGAGATTCCTTTGTTCTGTGAACATTTGAAAAAAAAAAAAAAAAAGAAAAAAAGGAGAACCAAATCCTGGTGCCTGGCCTATATATCTGCAGAGCATCAATAGGTGAAACATTCTGAAAAAAAATCTCAGTGAGCAGGTGCAAATTAGCTAAAAGCCTGAAGCAAGATACAGCTGTGTTTCCCCCTGCTGCTAGATTATTTTGTGTTAATCTCTCTTCTTGTGTCAGTCTTGCATGCTGTAAAAACAACAAACAAGTTTTAGGTACTACAGCAAGTCACATCAGCTAATGGTATTTATCACCCTTCTTTTAATGTTTCTCTAAAAACTATCTCGAAACATACATACGAAAAAAAACCAAAGACCTCCAAAGAAACAGGCAAATATTAAGTCATAAAATTTTCCTTGCTTCCCTAAATGGTTTACACGGAAGTTAAAAGCACTTGATTGTAGCTCAGCAACTTTGAAAATACAGGAGTTAATTAGATACTTCTGCACATGCTTAGAAAACTGAATTTAGGCAGCCATCTATTAAAGATATTTGTTCATACTCTTTCCACTTGAGCTTGCTGCGGTTATGGATAATAAACTACTAATGTGTGATGGTTCTTATTATGGGTTTTTTTCAAGCTCCTGTTCAGATAGGAAATGCTAGCTTGAAACAATGGTTTTAGTTGCTTACTGAAGCCTGACAGAACCCCTCAAGATAAATACTAAGTTGTTTCTTTTGTGAAGGCACGTTCCTTTTTCTTTTTAATTATGACAACTTTTAAATTTCTCAGTTTAGAATTTCAGCAGAACCTTGGAAATGCAGTGGTAGATGAAATGGAACAAAGTATAAGAGAAAATGGTTTCCAGTGTTTTCTTGATTCTTATATTCTGGAATAAATCCATATATCCTTATATCCACAACAGCATTCTAGTTTGATGGTCCATCTCTGCTAATGACTGGAGCTAAATATTTTATAGTAACTTTATGAAATTATAATTTATATGTAAATTATAATATTTTTATGTAGTTATAACTCAAGGCGTCACTGCTCAGTTTAAAGATCCCTTGCTAGTCTCTTCATTTAATGGTATACCTCTGTAATGACGTGTGTTTTTTCTGAACTTTCTACAGGTATCTCCCCACCCCACCTTCAAAATTCTTTTTTAATTTGAAGGTACGTCAGTCTACCTTCATGTGCACAGGGTGGGGAAGTCTACCTAGGGTAAGTAAGATAGGTAGGTTTTTTCACCTGAATGATCAAAGTTGTGTGAGAAATTCATAGTGGCTGCAGAATTGGCAGGTAAATTTGGAACCCACTTGTGTAACAAGGGGAAGCAACACTTTCATACCTTAGCTGGCATTTTGTGTTCAACTGTCTTAGCAAGAAAATGAAATTTTTACCCATTAAGGCCTTAATTAAGGTACAAAGCTGAAAAAAAAATAAACAGCAACACTTTTTTCGCAGTGACCCTGGATGTTGCTACTTATCCCCAACAGAATATTCTAAAGCATATATGTTAAGCTTCACAGGATTTTCTTTCATTGTTATCTCTTTTTGCATAGACACATGAGTTTCTGTTATCTGCTAGTGCTTTTTCTGCTTCCCTCCTCCTCACCTTCCCTTGCCTTAACAAAGGGACACGGCTTGCGGTTTAGAGACTACATAACCCTCTCTTGGAGATGTGAATTTAAAACATTTTTCCAAGCACTTTCACTTGTCTGTATCAGATTGCACTTAAGACAATTTTTTTTAACCATAACTTCTCACACACTGAAAATCTGTGCTTGGTTTTAAGCTATCTGGCCCTGCTGCCAGTTGAAGGGCACAGTACTTGTACCTTCCCTTAGAACATTGACATGTTTTGAAATTGCTTCACACCTGTGCATATTACATCCTGCCATTGGTGTATTTGGGAAACTTTATGTTCATTATACAACAGTTTTATTTCCCCTCTGTCTTTTCTTCAACTTCCTTACCTCTTTGAAGCAAAGAACACAGCCCCAGCACCCAAAAGGAAATGCAGCAAAAGCAACAAAAATATAGTTTTCTCTATTCCCTGGCTTTCTGCCAGATCACCTCTCATCCATTCTCCTTCATCCAGCAGAAACTTCATACTGCATCCTGTATCTAATTTGTCAGAAAAGAAGTTTTGCACTCTTGCCTGACCTGGATTAAATTTGTATTGCTGAAAGACCCACAGTTGTGCTGATCCAATATTAATGACTGGGAAACTGCAGCCTTGAGCAGCTTCTGCCATGCATTGTCTCTTGTTTGCATTCCAATTCCAACCACAGAATTTTCTTAGAGCTGTGGAAACCCTTGCATGATGGGACTGAGGATAGGAAGCTAACATCTGAATTGCTGCATGGTATTATTCTCAGGTCAGTGTAAATTTGGAATAGCTATGCTCATGTCAACAGAATCAAGCATAGAATAAACTTCTTGTACCCACAAAACCTGAACAGGTTGTGGTTCTGTACTTAGAAATGGTAGATGAAAACCTACTAGTTGTATCTTACTAAAATTCCCGTACTTAAGTAGGACTAATTTTTTCAATATAAGGTTGATCCACAAAGTAGGAATTCTAGGATGGTGTTATGAATTTTGATTTTCAAATTCCACCTAAAAAAGTAAGCTATTGTGTTTCCTACCACATAAGCCAATGAATAAAATATACCTGTTGAAAGCTGTGTTTCAGGATAAGGGATGTCTTATATTCCTCAGTGTAGTGTGACAATCTTTTATCATAAGGGTCAAATTAAGCATGTCCTGTGTACAATGAATTTTAAACTACTGGTCTTCACCTTGCTGTTTTCATTTTATTATCTGAAGCAGCTTATCTGAACATACCAAAACTGGGTGCAAAAAGACTGGCACAATAGTTCTGCAGTAGTGGTTTTGCTGAAAAAAATAGCCTGGAGGTGAGAAATGTTTACTTGGTCTTATAGAGCACTGCCAACTTCTGTTGTTGTCAATCTCCATCTTACTCCAGTCAGTTTATGTTTCCTGACAGCCCTATTGATGCTGAACAGTAGCGATTGCTGGAGACCTTGTAACAGACCCAACAGAGCAGCGAAAGCAAGTAAAATAAAATGTCTGTATTAAAACAAGTCATGAGTGCAAACAGCAAATGTGCAAATGCTAGCAGAAAGCATGAGACTGTGGGTAATCATGGCCAGCATTCACCTAACTTGTCTTTTCGAAGACAGACCAATGCAAGATGTCTGGAGTGGACCTAATAGCTCATCAAGAGGGAGCTTGCGGGTCCCTCTGTGAGCCTACTTATTAACATATATGAATGGCCATAGAAATTTGGTGTATAATCATTTCCTGCCATGTCAGTGAGCTGAAAGACCTCAATAAAAGGTCTGATAAATACCAACATTGGTGGAAAGGAGCAAGCAGACTGCTCAACTAAGAGCAGGTAAGGAAAGGAAGTGAAATCTTCCTGGTAGTAGTGAGCATCAGCAAAACTTGCCCAAAAAGACATGAGGTACGAGAACTGCAGGGATTAAGAAAATCCAGAAGAACCTTAAGCCACCTCAGGAGAATGTAATTCACTCTTTTAACTTAAAGAATAATGACAACAGGAGGTGGTAAAAAGAAATCCACAAACAAATAAAGTCTTTCAACCAGAAGTCACCAGTAGCACCACCAGTGAATCAGAAACACTGTGGAAAACAGTGGGCAGAAATCCAGCTTCATGATCTACTGAAGCTTTGAGAGAGCAGTCTTTACAGAGAATATTTAATAAATCTTTCTCCCCATATCTTGCCTCTCCTTCCTGATCCGTCCTTAGTTGTCTCCAGCTATAATTTGTGGGGTTGTGCTGCAAACTGCATCATGAAAAGTATGTTTTCAAAACTACTTCCCTTTCTGGAAAGTAGTCTCTTGTGGAATCACCTCCTGAGACAGCTCTCAAATTATCTAGGTCATATTTCTCACTACTTAATAATTTCAGAAATGAAAAGTGTTTATCCCACTACAAGTAATTAAACAGAAACTTTCCTTCACGACCTTCACTATGACGAACTAAGTATGTTAGTGTCACTCTGATGTTGATTTTTACTGCTGATGTTTCCAAAACTTCTTTCGGATTTAAGTCATCTAGGGCAATGTTTTAATGCAATAACAGGAGACCAGGAAAGACTAGACTGCATCTTGTGAAGGGCTTTTAGGCTTCAAGCACATCCTTGATCTTACTGCAGGATGCCTTGAAAGAAACAGGTCGTCGACTATTTAGACATTGGATGGTTAGGCATGGATAGAGAAAGGGATTTAGTTTCCAAATGAAATATAGTTAGGTGAATCATGAAACACATTGATAACAGGATAAGCAGTGATGCACATGACCCCTGGAGGTTGTCTAAAAGCAGGTCCAGGTATATCAGGGTGCTCAGGGCTGCGTACGTTTGAGTTTTGACTGTCTCCAACAGTTGAGATGCCTAACCTTTCTGGGCAAGTTTCTCCTGTGTTTCATAACCCTCATGCTAAATTCTTTATATCTGCTGGAGTTCTCTATGTCTCAACTTGTGTCTGTGGCATTTTGTTCTGCCTTCCTGTTCTTTCACCTTTCCTGTAATCTGCCATCAGATCGTTTGAAACAGGAACAAGGTCTTCCCTTCAACTTCTCTTTCTCAGGCTGAACCAGTCCAACTCCCTTAGGTTCTTCCTGTATGTCCCACATGTCCCAAACCCTACTCCCTCTACATTCCTATAATCCAAAGCAGCAGGAGAGGTTCGTGTATATCACCCTCATTAGTCTCCATTCCTGTCCCTGTTACCCTCATATTAGGCAAATAATTACCTGAAAATCTTTCATAATCCTTGATTATTTTTTTTTTTTTCTGGTTTAAGAAACTTTTTTTTTAATACTAAACCCTGTAATAGTAGCACAGAGGATGGCTGTGTTCCTTTTAATTGCCACACCATACCAAGGAAAAAGAAAATCCTGTCCTACCAGGTTGTCAAGCATGAAAGAGAAAACAATTGCATAGCATCTGGGTATTATTTAAAAAGAATCAGCTCTGTTTGTGTACTTGCACTGTTACAGACAGCATACAGGCATTTCTTCTGCCAATGTTCTCAGCTCTGCACCAGGGACTGGGTTACTGGTGAAGAGACAGGCTTCCCTGGGGAATTGACACTATCTAGGCCCCATGGCTCAACATTTTTACTGCAACATGTCATCCAAGACTTCTTTAAAAAAAATCATTAATATGATGGAAAAAGTTTACTAGTTGTTTTACCCCCCCATATTTTTTCTTTATTCCGTTTAACTTTATTTACAGATCTGTGTTCCCAAAGACTTATCTTTGTTCTTTCATATGAGAAAAATCTCTGTCTCTGAGTTTTGGTGTTAAAAAAGATCTGTGCATTCAAAACATTCTTAAATTTTCATGCTGCAAAACACCTATATTTTCTGAAGGTATTGACAAGCTAAGCTGACCTCAAATGCTGTTCCTAACATTAAAGATTTTTTCTTTAAATATGTATATATGTTTATACATATATATTTTCTTATATATATTTAAATATATATACATGTTTAAAGGTCTATCAGTCCCCTGTGGAAAAATGTTCCTTTGAATCCAGCAGGACTTCTTGAGTCTCACCAGAGTGAATCCTGGCTGAATCCGGCATCAGCACCCAAGCCAAAAGCTGTGCTATTCCTTAGATCTTAAAAGAAAATTTCAGACTGAAAAATCTCCTTTGTAATCCTGAATGTGAATAGCATGTAAAACATCTATTACCTTTGCATTTTGAATGTTGTTCCAGTATCTATTATGTTTGCATTTTGTTGTTCCTTTGAGTATTGTGCTTAATTGAAAGAGGTTGTTACATAGACACAAATAAATGTGAATATACTCAGTGCATGTATATTTTTGTCTTGAACAGATGGAGCAACACTCTACCCACATTATGTCATTGACATAAAAAGATTTAGCTGATGCACAAAGTCTTTTATGCTTATGGTATGGTAGGAAGCTATTATTACACAGTAACTATAATAAGGTGACACAACTGGGGAGTATCTTTTCTCCATACGGGAGCAGTAGCTGCCACATTATGTAGATTTTAAAATGAGCTTAATTAGATCTCTGTAGAGGAGTGCTTGATTTTTACCTCGATTCAATGTAATTTCCAGCAGCAAAGGAAAAATATGTGACACACCCTCCCTCAAATCCCCTAAGTTACCCAGCTTTAAAGTTATGTGAGAATATCAGAACAAATTATTCAAAAGCCAGCCATGAGCTGTGTGTCTGAAAACTGAAGAAACCATGGCCAGGGAATAAAAATGTAGACATATTTCTGGTTTTGAAGGAACTGAGGACTTGAAGAACAGCACTAAGTGTGCCTTAATCCTCCTGTTCATGTGGTATATCTAGACATTAGACATGTAATGTAAGCAGGGGAGAAAATCCAGCCACCCTTCCTCAAATGGACAGTTCCCTTATATTCAAAATACTCAGGAAGATAGAAGCTGTAGAGAACAGTCCCAGAACCATGTTAATGATTTCAGCAAATCTATGCTGCAAATGTTAGATTCATACTCAAGATCCCCCCTTTTTCCCCCACTGTAGAAAAGGATTGACACCATTTGCTCCAAAGGAAAAAAAGCTAAATTCAGACAAAGAATCTGAAAGTGAAGGTTCATAATCCAAAAAGTAAGATGTTCAGGTGACTTTGAAGTCCCTCAAAGGAATACGTACTGCTCAAAAAAAAAACAACCCTAAGCCCACAATTTTGTGTCTTCAATTTTGTCTCACCTCCTGAAATCAAAGGAATAAAATAATAAACAGATAAACTGACTCCTGTGAAGAGACATTGTTAAACAGTTATGGCAAAATAATACAGCAGGCCAAATAAAATATCCATAATACTACAATTCAGAAGGCAATATATTTGAAAATTTGAACAAGACCATTCTTATTCTTTGGGTTCTTATGCTGCTAGGTATATATATTTAGAAATAATTTAGCCCAAAGTTATTTTGGAGGATTATGGAATAGAACAAAACAAACAAACCCCAGCCAATGCCATTTACAGAGGCTGCACCAGGGTTTTGCATTCTTGCATAGGTGTTCAGCTAAAGAATATCCTGCCATTTCCAGTTGCTTATATCTTAGCAAATAACTTTGTAGAAGTTCGTTTATCAGGCTGTCTTAAGGGTGATTTTAAAAAAGAAACAAATAAAATAAACTTCTATTACTTTAAATGATAGTGACCCTATTTATTTTTCTATTACAACATAAAGTTTTATGGGTTGTCTTTCTCCAGCTGCAAGAAAAGATGAAGTCAGATCTCAGTTTATCATATTCCCAGAGTATCTTTCCATCTAATCTAGCAATACGTGTGCAGAATGGGAGTCTAGCTGTTTTCTGAGTTAGGTGAACACTGTCCAACAGCACCATTGGGATTGCTGGTACTTGCTAACAGCAGAGCTGTCTTGGAAATACAGAAGCAATTTGGCTGAAGGTTAATCTGTACAGGACCAGACTGCATATCCAGAGTGAGGCCATGCAAAATCTACATTTGGACTCCTGAAACTGGTGCATGTTTTTCTAGCCTCGTTTTATTCTAGCTGTTGAAGGGATAAGATACCCATAAAATTAAATCCATTTTTGGGGAGCCTTTGAGCTGTCTTCAACAGCTAATATAAATGTTCGAAAAATTCTTGCTCCAGGCGTTTTTATGTGAGGGACCCCCAATAGGTTTCTTGTTTACCTGTATTTACAAAAGACAGGGGAAATTGTAGGCAGGAGTGATGGAAAGGCAGCTGTAACTGTGAGTTGCAGGAAGATATGTCACAAAATTCCTTGTGAAATACAACACTGATGGCAGTAGTAAAGCTGCCTTTTTATTCAATTTTATTTCTCTTTCAGTAAAATTGGGACTTCTTATCTGACCTCCTGTGGCAACTAAGGCCACAGCTGTGCTCAGAAACTGCCATGCCTTTTCCTGTGCCCTGCTCCCGTGGCATGTGTAGACACAAACATCCACTCTGCATGTGGGCTCTCAAGGACCATGCCTCTGCTTACAAATTCCTCTGTAAGAAATGGTCATAGAATCGTAGAATACCAGGTTGGAAGAGACCTCAAGGATTATCCACTCCAACCTTTCTTGGCCAAAATGTGGTCTAGATGACATGGCACCACACTCTGGCAATCTGTCAAATGTTGAGGAATCTACCAATTCTCTGGGGTGATTATTCTGATGGCTGATTATTTTCATTATGGGTTGCTCCTGGTGCTGTAACAACACCGTACACCAGCCATTTCTGACCAGGCAGTGTCATTACTTTTCTGCAATGCTGTTCTTTTCATCTCCATGATAACCAGGGTAATATTATACACTGTTTTCAGATTTCCATCAGGCTTAGAGGCAATGTGTTGGCTATTTTTCTGATGTTTGTTTGCAAATGGAAATTATATCAGTATCACACAGTATCACAGTATCACAGTATGCTAGAGATTGGAAGGGACCTCGAAAGATCATCTAGTCCAATCCCCCTGCCGGAGCAGGAACACCTAGATAATGTTACACAGGAATGTGTCCAGGCGGGTTTTGAATGTCTCCAGGGAAGGAGACTCCACAACCTCCCTGGGCAGCCTGTTCCAGTGTTCCATCACCCTCACCGAGAAGAAGTTTCTTCTCAAGTTTAAGTGGAACCTCTTGTGTTCCAGTTTGTACCCATTACCCCTTGTCCTATCATTGTTTGCCACTGAGTAGAGCCTGGCTCCATCCTCGTGACACTCCCCCTTTATATATTTATAGACACTAATAAGGTCACCCCTCAGTCTCCTCTTCTCCAAACTATAGAGACCCAGCTCCCTCAGTCTTTCCTCATAAGGGAGATGCTCCACTCCCTTAATCATCTTCGTTGCCCTGTGCTGGACTCTCTCCAGCAGCTCCCTGTCCTTCTTGAACTGAGGGGCCCAGAACTGGACACAATATTCCAGATGGGGTCTCACCAGGGCAGAGTAGAGGGGAAGGAGGACCTCTCTCGACCTACTAACCACCCCCCTTCTAATACACCCCAGGATGCCATTGGCCTTCTTAGCCACAAGGGCACAGTGTTGGCTCATGGTCATCCTGTCGTCCACTAGGACCCCCAGGTCCCTCTCCCCTACACTGCTCTCTAACAGGTCGTTCCCCAGCCTATACTGGAACCTGGGGTTGTTCCTGCCCAGATGCAGGACTCTACACTTTCCCGTGTTATATTTCATCCCGTTATTCCCTGCCCAACTCTCCAGCCTGTCCAGGTCTCGCTGGATGGCAGCACAGCCTTCTGGCGTGTCAGCCACTCCTCCCAGCTTAGTGTCATCAGCAAACTTGCTGATAGTACACTCAATTCCCTCATCTAAATCATTGATGAATATATTAAATAATACCGGTCCCAGTACTGATCCTTGAGGCACTCCGCTAGTTACAGGCCTCCAACTAGACTCCGCCCCATAGACTACAACTCTCTGGCTTCTCTCCTTCAGCCAGTTCGCAGTCCACCTCACTACCTGGTCATCCAGTCCACACTTCCTCAATTTAGCTGTGAGGATGCTGTGGGAGACTGTGTCAAATGCTTTGCTGAAGTCAAGGTAGACCACATCCACCGCTCTGCCATCATCCATCCACCGCGTTATTTCCTCATAAAAGGCTAAGAGATTGGTCAAACATGATTTCCCCCTGGTGAAACCATGTTGACTGTCCCCCATAACCCTCTTATCCTTGATGTGCCTTAAGATGGCACCAAGGACAAGGTGTTCCATCACTTTCCCAGGGATGGAGGTGAGGCTGACCGGTCTATAGTTACCCGGGTCCTCCTTCTTGCCCTTTTTGAAGACTGGAGTGACATTTGCTTTCCTCCAGTCCTCAGGCACCTCTCCCGTTTCCCAAGACTCGGTAAAGATGATGGAGAGTGGTCTAGCAACGACTTCCGCCAGTTCCCTCAGCACCCGCGGGTGCATCCCATCTGGACCCATGGGTTTATGGATGTCCAGATTGCTCAACTGGTCTCTAACCCATTCCTCATCGACTAAGGCAAGTCGCTCCGTCGACCTGACTTCATCTAAGGTCTCAGGGGTACAGAGCTCTTCAGGACTGCCTGCAGCAGAGTAGACAGAGAATTCAGAGGGGCTCTACCTGGTAAACTCTCAAACATTACTGTTGTTAGACTCTGATTTGGTCACACAGACTTTGGTACTCCAGCAACAGGAAGAAAAAATGTTGTGCAGACCTCACAAAGTGTTAATAACACCATATGCTGCCCTTGGATATTCATTAAAATGTAGCTTTGTCCTGGAAATGTTTGTAATGGACCAAATGTTGCCTATATTTTTGCAGCTGGCATGAAGAACATGAACCCTAAATAGTGTGTTCCAGATAGTCAACAGAAATATGGTCATATGGTCAGCCTCATCTTCTTTGTTTTGGAAAGGTGAGAGGTTTGGCTGCAGCTTGGGCCAGTAATAACCACAGGCTTTGATGGAACTTTATAGTGTTGACTTTCCTAGAGTGTCCAGGCCTCGCATGGAATATATATATATGTACATATCTTTTTTTAAACAAATGTTTAGTATTCTTATGATGCAGAAATTGTGTTTTGTTCATCTTCCTTCGTCTAGGGGTGAGTCTATTCTGAAAACTACACTTCCTTTGCTCATCTGACATTACCAGTTGTCAGCTGAGTAGATTTTTTAGCCTTTTTTTTCTCATTTATAAACACAATGATTAAAATCTTATTTCACTGCTGCCCAACATTGCCTATCCTGAATATTCACTACCTAATTTGGGAGAACAGTTTCACAATGCTTTTCTGGTCAAGCTCTGACAGATATTAGGGTTGATATTGAAATGTGTTCTGGAGGTGACTGTCTCTCTGTTGACCATAAAGGGAGTCTAGGGCCATTTCTTTCCTAATTTATTGAAGATCTGTTTTCAGGAAATGCAAGTTAATTCTCCTAATGCCACACTTATCCCAAAGGATCTAAGCTGACAGCAAAGAAAACGTGTAAATATAAATAAAACCTTGTATTTCAAGCTGTATGAGGATTTCAAAGTTAATATATCTCCAACTGAATAACTACTTCAAACATGTCACTTTTGAAACCTAAGCAGAAATCACAGTGTGTTGCTGCTGTGCTAGGAAACCACAGCTAATGCTCATGGTTCAAGGGTGCAGGCAAGGAGTGCTGAAGCTTGGCAGCAGGACTCCACTGCCTGAATGTCTCCTTTGTGGGACTGAAAAATAGAAGCAAGAGAGAGTATAAAATACAGCAAAGAATTAAGTAGAAAGCACATTGTAAAATACCCTTTTGTCCCCTATTGGTATTTAAGTGCAGCATGGGGACTGAGCTATAGCTGAGCTGTATTTGCAGAAGAGTAAACAGTGTTTTGGCTGCTGCCTGCGATGGCTGATTAAAATAGTTAAAGGCAACCCTTCAGCAACGTGTGTTAGGCTGATCAAAGTACAAAATAGAGAAGTGGAATAAATTAAAAATTTGTGACCAAATGACTGTAGTAAATTATATATGTTGATTTATCAAAAGTGTGCAAAATAATTCTTAATGAGAAAATATATCAGAGGAAATATTCTTTCTGCTTTACAATGACAGATTCACTGCCAGGTTTTATCAGTTTTGTTCCTTCTGAGAACTTGCTCGCAGGACATCTTCAGGAAACATTCTTTGAGCAGCAGCTGTGGTCACAAGCCATTTTTCTACCACAAGCACTCAAATTTGGGTGTTTGAAACTGTGACTGCATTGATATTTGTGACAAAATTTCCACTGGTTTCAGTGGGGATAAGTATGAGCACACAGACAGTCCCTCAGGACCACCCTGTGGGAGGCGATTGACCTGTTTTTTAGACCATCCTCCTGTACCTGGAATGCTCAGCAGAGGGTTGCACCAAAGTCAGGTTGGCTGAGCCAACCTTTGGGCTTCATGAGCCAAGCGCACACCACTGTGTGTTGTAACTGGAAAAAAACCCCTAGCTACACAACATTCAGTTTCAGCCCTGCTGTTATAGCCCTATGCAAAAGAGATCAGGATTGAAAACATGGCTTATTCAAAATGGCTAGCAGACTGAAAACAAATTCTAAAACCATTTGCAGTGTATAACCCACTTGTCTTAAATTGCATTCTCTTAGCACCTACCACCCAGTGCATTCACGCATTTCTATACTTCTAAGGGTCATTCTAGTAACAGAAATATTAAAACCTTCAGTTTAACCCTTGGTGATTCAATAACATTAAAAGAGGAAAAAATTCACAGTCAGTCATTACTGAGGTTTAAGCTAAATTTGTCAGTTAGTTCTATGTTGTCATCTCTAATCTTTTCCTGAAGATGACCCGTGGATTTTACCTCCTGGAAAAGGTTGATTTTTGTCTCAACATTTCACTGTAAATTTATCAGGGGGAAAGAAAAAAAAAAAAGCAAAACTGCAGTTCCCTCTCCTTTTTCAGAGAACAAAAAATATCTACTTTATCAAATAAAGTTTTCTTTCATATTTCTGAATTTCCTTTTTATTCAGACTTGAAGGATTTTGTCTGTATCTCTCATCAGATAAGGAGATTACCAAAATACATATAGAGAGTCTGATCCATATGCACCACCAGCAGAGGTTCTGTCACATCTCTATACGCAGGTGTCACCTTTAAACTAAATAATATGACAAATACTTGTTAGCCATAATATCAGACGGATTTTGGAGCCCTTTGTTGCTTGTATCTTACTCCCAGCATGCTGAGACTAGAGTATTTGACAAAGGATTTCTACTGCAATTTCAATTTTCAATTTCCTTTTCCTTTACTGTGCTATCTGTGCTCTATTGTGTATGCGTGTGCAAGTGTAACGTCTTCATGGTAATATAAACACCCCATCATAGCTTAACCACCTTTTTATCTGGCTGTTTCTCCCTCTTCCTTCCTGAGTTTGAATGGACCTTCTCTTGGAGGAATTCTCCACTCAGTCACTAGGAGTGTTGCAAGCAGTAGAGATTAATGTCCCCAGGGTTACAGATTCCATTGAAGTCAATGTGAATTACTTGAAGTTCTTAAACCCCAAGGATTTTCAGACACCAAAACCAGAAGTACGGTCACACTTTACATTTTTCTAAAATGTAAGGATTTTATTCTGACAGTGGCACTTGCTGTGCAATCTGACTCTTCTGACTTTAAGTGAAAAAATTCCAGTGTTGTTCAATTTCCCCTCTTGGAGGTACATTTACTAGCATCACTTATTTTGCAAATCACTTGGGCACGGGCTTACCAGGTGAAAATGAATCTGGGAGGTCCAGGGCCTAAGGTTGACCATGGTCTTTCTGGAAGCACAACTTTATCTCTGCTTTTCCAGAATGATCAGTAATAGAAATCTCTTATGTGGTCCCAACATGTCATCAGCTAAATGAGAAGTCATTTGTGGTGGTTAAGAGCTCTCCTGTTATGTCAAGAGGTGATGTGAAAGTGTGCCCTTTGCTAGTGGGAGATGAATGGAGAAAAGAAAAAGACTTTTGCCCTTAAACTGCTTAAATGAAGCTTCAAGACTGTAAGAAATTGTCCTGGGTTCAGCAGTAGCAGTCATTTTTCTCCTTGGTACTGGTGCGGTGCAGTGTTTTGACTTTCGTATTGGGAACAGAGCTGATAACAAGGATGATTTGGTTTGGCCAAGGACTTTGTGAGCCTCATGCTCTGCCAGGGAGGAGGGGAAGCCGGGAGGAAGCAGAGACAGGACACCTGACCCAAGCTAGCCAAAGAGGTATTCCATACCACAGCACGTCATGCCCAGGATGTAACTGGGAGTTACCCGGAAGGGCTGGGAGACTGCAGGGTTGGAGGAGGTATTGGTCGGGCTGGGATGGGGGGGCAAGTTATCGGTTGGCTGGTGGTGAGGTGATGTATTCCCTTCCCTTGTTATTTCCTTTATCATTGTTATCATTGGTGGTAGCAGTAGTGATTTGTGTTATACCTTAGTTACTAAACTGTTCTTACCTCAACCCATGGGAGTTGCATTCTTTTAGATTCTCCTCTCCATCCCTCCAGGAGTAGGGGGAGGGAAAGAAGTGGGGGAGTGAGTGAATGGGTTACCTGACTGGGTTTAAACCACAACAGAAATTTTCAGGGAAATTCAAACATTTTTCTGTGGATTGATTGATCTAACAGTGTTTCTGGAGGTATGGTATGAAGCAATGGTTTCCTTGGCATTCAACCACAGCAGCTTGTATTAGTCACTTTCACCTTTGTCACCCAGTCTCTTTGCACATGGTAAACCACAGTATAATGTCTACCCCATCTTCATCTGATAATACTTTGTTCAGAAAAAAAACTAAAAATACTTCCACTCTTTAAAGGAAATGCCATCAAAGGACTATAGAGTGAACAAAAAACTGTTCAGTGAAATACTGAAGACAAAGGAAGAAAAATATGGCACATTGCCATGCAAGATGAGTTTAGGATTTCCACCATATAATTTATTTCATTATCAGTGCCAGCTTCAGAAAATGCTGCCATCAGTAAGTGAATAGATTGCGGGTGTGTTGAACTGGAGTAGGTTTAAAATGTTGTGACTGCCTTAATGGCTACATATCCTGTAAAATGCATTCATTTTCAAGAGAGTGATTATGGTTTGCTTTTTATGTGCCATTATGTCTAATTTGTTTTATGCTCCAGCAGAGAAAACTATTTTCCTCCTTCCAATTTATAAGACAAACACAGAAGAATAATCAAGTGAAAAATGTATTCATTTAATATGATCAAACTCGGCTTCCCCGTATAAGTACATACCACTTCTGAACTATGTTAGTGACAAAATAACTGTATACTTTAAACACACATAATTCTCCATTATCTGAGGTATAGATTTTTAAAATAAGTTAAACTTGTAATTAAAGAAGTGAAAATATAAGTTTTAAAGAAACAAAACTCAAGGTTATACTGAGTTCATACCGCTTTTGACCATGGATTTATTTTAGAGTTAGGACTTTTGTTAAAAACTCACAAAAATCTGTCTGAACATTACGTAATAGCTGCCAACATACAAAGTTTCTTTTAATTCTGAAAGAGAATTTTCAAATGTCTTAATGCAACTCTCATATAATTTTTGGACACTTTAATAAAAATGTTTTTACATATTAAATATTCCTTATTTTCATAAAACAATGAGGTAAAAGGTTAAGTAGTGATAAAGATTTTATTGTTCTCTAGTTCAAACTTCCTGCACAATTTTTAAGGTAGAGTCAAGAAAGTGTCATACACACATTTAGTGAATGTGTTTTGGAACTCAGACTTTTCTCTATATCTTTTTGGAGCCACTGAATATGATTTTTTTTTCCTTTTTTTTTAAATTTTTTTTTGCTGTGTTAGAATTATAGCAGCAATGTGGTTATCAGTTTGAGGTAATGATAGAAGAATTAGAGATGACCTTTGTGAATCTAATTTCTTTTGAAGCTGCTACATTTGCTTTTAGTAACCTCCAAAATCAATTATTTAGTATTTGAGATTGCAACAGCCTAAGCTCGCTGAATGCAGAAAAGACTCTCTGCTTTAGTAAAAAATGTTTTCACAGTTCACCATTTCATTTCAGATGTCTGCCTCTGGTCTGATAAAGAAACAAATTAGCAGTCAAGGAAAGAAACAAAGCAATATCCACAATAATTCTTGTGCTTTGAGTATAGTAGAAAAAGTAAAGGCCAAAGGAGAACGAAAAGCAGAATTGTGCTGTGAAATGGTGATTTTAAAGAAAAGAGAATCTGCATTTTGCTCACAGCTACACATGATCAGGTAGCAAGATGGCATTTAGCTGACATGCAGGGAAGATACTTGTATTTTGATAAAGCTAAGTGAGTAGACTTGCTGTTCAGCTCAGCCTTAGGCAATGGCACCTGGAACTGACATATGAGAAAGCAAAATAGGAAGAACCTGTCAGAAAAGGCAGGCAGGAGAAAGAGCATCTGCATAAGTAAGCAAACAGTACACAGAAACAAAATGGCTTTCCAGTCCAGCTGATGGAAATTGTCCTCAGATTACTCCTCACGTAATTTATCAAGCACCAGTGTGCCATAGGGAGGGATGCCAATGACCTATTTCTTGAAGACAGGGACTAGGCATTGACTCAAAGCAACATAGATTACTTTTTTTCTCAATGTAAGCTATAAGGTTAGTTTCAGGCTCTTAAAACCAATGTCTGTGACACATTGTGAACCTGCTACAGGATTCAAGCTGTGGATTTCTTTCAAACTCATATTATCCTCTAAGTTTCTGTTCATAAGCAAAATACCTAAGTTTGCATTCTGAACTAATAAGTCCTTATCCAACTTAGCATGCTGAAATTCATGGCACTGCACTTCTTCTGAGAGGTAAATCCATCTCCATAGGTTTTTCATCTCTTCATATTTCAGGCAATTGTTATTTCCTCTGTTTATCAAAGTCAGTCAGTTCTTGGTCCTTCCAGTCCTTTAGGCAGTGTAGGAGTGACACATATGCTGCATAAACATGCTTAGCATGAGCAACCTTTCTTTTTGTGCAGAGAGCCTGCTTCAAATCCACTCAAGCCAACAACATAAGCAGAAATAGCATATGTCATTCAGTATAAAGAGCTGGGAACTTTACCTCCTACATCCTTCTCTAGAAGCTAGGTTTAAGGGATTCATAGAAACTAGTCTGAGAAGCAACCCAAGACTCGTCTCTGTAAGTGTCTGCCTGCCACTGCCATGGAACTGCAGCACAGCTACAAGTGTTTCTTTATGTACTCTCCCCATTTCATTATAAGAAAAATAAAAACAGGTGTATTCCTTCATTTTTTTTCTCACATCTGGGAGACCTGTCCAGTCCATCAGTTTTTGCAGTACTTCTTAGGACCTCATTAATTTGCAACACCCTTTTTGAAGTATTGGGGTCTGGGTCTGTGCACCATATTCTGGTATCTTTCTTACTATTCCAGTATTTAGATATCAAGTTGGCACCCTGCTGTTTTCAGTCCCCCTTTCTCACCTAACTTCTCAACTAAGCTTCATCCTGACCTTTATCAGAGAAGCAAGGGTGAAGAAGTCATTAGCCTTCTGGCAAGATATGTAGAACAAGCCTGGTCAACTGTGAAAAGAAGCATTTCATTCCCACCTAAAAAAGTTTTTTGTTTTGTTTTGTTTTTTTGTTTTGTTTTTTGTTTTTACTGGCTACTTATTCCACTTGACCCTGGCAACATGCAAAGGCTCCAGTCTTCTACCAATGAAGAGAAAGGGAATTATGCCACCCATATCAGTAGGCAAAGGATCAGTGACTACCACATACCTGACTCTTCCACATGGGAGAATGAAGACAGAAAGGCAAAATGGAAAAAACCCCAAGGAAGCTGGGTGACCAACATACCTTCTGCCAGTAGAAATGCATGTTTGAGTTGTCCATTCCTCTGAAGAAGGAACCTTTTGTTAGTATAAAGTACTTTTACACCCTTCCAGAGATATACTAATAGCATTAAACAGTATATAAACATATGCATTTCTAGTGACTCCTTTTCTTGTTTAAGATTGCAGTGTGATCAAAATTAGATACTACTGTGTATTTCTTCTAATTAGATTCCTTTTTAATTTTTTTTAATGAGACTCAGAAATGGTAACATTCCTATCAACCTATTCTGATTAACCGATTTTAAAATGTTAATATTGCGATATTCCTTGAATGGCAGAACAAAATTATAAAAGATATTTTATTTTAGCAAGAAATCCATACATTTTATAATATTTCTAGGCAATCTGAGTCTTTTTGGCACTAAAGACAGAAATATAAACTATTTTTTGAGGGTGGGGGAGTTCCTCTCTAAATTAAAAAAAGTATATTATTTGCATTCTGTGGCAACATGAAGTCCAGAAGAGGGAAAAATGCATGCTCTTAAGTCCATTGAACTGTGTTGGGAACTTCCAGAGCTCATATACATACAGAAAATATTTTTATACTACTAAAGAAATTCCAGTCTCCCAACCGCATATTCAATGCATTCTGTGAAGCTAGCCTTTGGACTTGCAACATATCTAGAAGATCAGTGGAAAAGTGTAAGCGGTGAGAAGAAGCAAGACAGGCCAACCCAATATGGGTGATAAGTAAGCTTCTACTTTATTTGTGGCGCACTTCGCTTATATCCGCATGGTGTTTAGCCACGCCTACTAGTCAGAACAGTATTGGTTAGTTCTACACAGCTTCCTTCACATTCTCCTCCCACATCCGGTTACCTGTGAGGCCTACACTTTGCTTTGCTCACACAAGGCCTCTAAGGATCCATGGCCTTGCTCTTGGAGTCATTCTGCAACAATTCCCCCCTTTTTCTTTTGTGCGAGCAAAACATTGTGGGTTATTCTGTTCACTTGTTTTCATCACGCAACTATAAGCAAGTTTAACAACTACAATGATTAAGATAACAATGATACATAAGTGCAGTCCTTCGAATAACAGTGTTTTAAGCCAACCTGTAATGCCCCATGAGGACAACCATTTAGTTATCCCTAGGTCATTGCTCACTTGCTATTGCTGGGCGAGCTGAGCCAGGGTTTTCAGCTGTGCATGTATCGAATCAGAATGATCAGAAAGATTCATACAACACATTCCATCAAACTCTTCACATTCAGGTCCCTGTTTGGGCTCCATTTGTTAGCGGCGAGAAGAAGCAAGACAGGCCAACCCAATATGGGGATAAGCAAACTTCTACTTTATTTGTGGCTCACTTCGCTTATATTCCCCACGCCTACTAGTCAGAACAGTATTGGTTAGTTCTACACAGCTTCGTTCACATTCTCCTCCCACATCTGGTTTCCGGTTACCTGTGAGGCCTACACCTTGCTTTGCTCGCACAAGGCCTCTAAGGATCCATGGCCTTGCTCTTAGAGCCATTCTGCAACAATTCCCCCTTTTTTCTTTTGTGCGAGCAAAACATGGTGGGTCGTTCTGTTCACTTGTTCACATCACGCAACTATAAGCAAGTCTAACACCTACAATGATTGAAATAACAATGATACATAAGCGCAGTCCTTCAAATAGCAGTGTTTTAAGTCAACCTGTAATGCCCCATGAGGACAACCATTTAGTTATCCCTAGGTCATTGCTCACTTGCAATTGCTGGGTAAGCTGAGCCAGGGTTTTCAGCTGTGCATGTATCGAATTTGAATGACCAGAAAGATTCATACAACACATTCCATCAAACTCTTCACATCCATGTCCCTGTTCCAACAAGAAAAGGTTCTGCAGTGTTGCATGTCTTACAGAGTCAACAATAAGCAACAAATCAGAAATCGCCTTCAATGTAGTATTTGTCTGCTTAGCAACTCAGCAACTCAGTCTGCTTAGTTGAGCCAAGGCCCCGGCTGAAGCACTTACAGTGATTTGGCATATTATGATTGGATACGTGCCTTGAAGACCCTTAGTGACTAGCATAAAATTGGTTAAGCACAGGTGTGAGAACTCAACCTTGAAAGCTTGCCAACAGTCCACAGTTCTCATTAACTTGGTGAATTCCAGCCTCTTCTCTTGCTTGCTTAAGCTTCTTCGGGCCTCTCATGGCCTTGCTGTATCTTTCAAGATTATTCAAAGTTTATGTACCAATTATGCATTCTCCTGTGAGAACACTGTCTCCACATCTCCCCCCTTTTGTTTTATCCAGTAACAAGTCGCTACTACAGCAAGGCACACACGAATTTACATTAGCAGAGTAACTATTACAAGGTGCAGCAGCATGTTGAAGATGCTGATGGCAGTGAGGGACTAGCCAAAGAAATTTCTTACCAGTGGAATTCTCTCACCCTCTTAATTTGTTCCATTACTTGCTTTATAACACTAACATTGTATTAAAATCTTTCTAGCTTTTGCCTTAACATTTTTCTAGCAGCTACTGCAAATTTCCGTACTCTAACATCTCTTTTACAAGTGACAAATCTATACAATACAAGGTGCAGTTTCTTATTAGCAACTAGCTAGTAAATCCAGGTGGTTTTATACACAAAATCACAACCTCTAATAATAGCTACTTTACAAGCACGCATATTCAGGATGTTACTTTTCAGTTGCCCCCAAGTGATGTTTTGCAGTTATTCGTTCTTTCTCTTCCTCTATCTCATTCAGCTTGGGGTAATCACGGTCAGCTCCTGTAGCTGAGGCATCAGGTTTTTCCATTCGTCTGTCCAGCTCATGGCAAGGCTTGACAAAGTTTGCAGGCAGTCTCCATGGACCTGTAGGCAGGAGGACACAAATATACCCCCTCCCCCAGGTTATCAGTTCTTGAGAAGTAGACAGGTTAGACAGGTTAAATGCAGCATCATTACTCTCTCCCCCTCCCCCCATTTTTTTTTTTTTTTTTTTTTTAAATCCGTCCTGCTGGGCAGCAACTATAGCAGCCTGCCTGCTTCAGCAGCAACCATAAATACCCGCCGGCAACCGCACCTTTACATTAACCCTTTCATGCCCGAAATGTTAAACAGCTACCCGTTGAAAGGTTTTACATGAACCCAGCAAGAAAAATACACAGAACACCCTCTGCCCTCAGCACACACACACACACACGCATATGGGATCCCACAAGCACATGCCACACAACCTCAATATTTGAAGCACAAAATCCAGACAATCATTACTCCCACTACAGTCCCATGTACAGAACGTGGCACAAGGACCCTGTGGAGATTAATAGCAAGCCGGCTCCGAGAAGCATCATTGCAGTGCAAGGTGGCAGGCTCAACCTTAGCGGGTGTCCCCGCAGAGGCTCTGCCTCCCCCACATCTTATGAGGCTTGGGCTTTTATACTGACCAAAACGCACACTCATTCCAACACAGGTGGCCAGCCTGTGCTGGAAGAAGTGGCCAGCAGTATCTACAACGGTCTCCAAAGGTTGATAGAAACCTGGACATACTTACTTATTTTTACCAACTTCTAGTACATGAGTATCACAGAGAAACTGTATGGGCTCCCCCTGTCAATTCAGGGGATTCGGGGGCTGATCCTGGGCCGAACTCAGGGTCTCTGTTGCTCGCAGCTATGTCTTTCTTGTCAGATGTCTCTTGTTCGGTATGTAGCCATCTGCAGACCTGGTTCCTCCGTAACTGAGTTAAAAATTTCCACTCTAGGGCACAGTGGGTTGGAAAGGCTCGCAGTTCCTTTAAATCTCCTGCTAGCACATGATCTCTATTTTCTACTGCGTGCTTCAAAATGGCACCCCAATCGATCCGGTGCAGAGGCACCACCCTCTTCCTTTCAGCTTCTTCAACATTCATCATGCGTATCCCTTCTAATATACTTTCTCTGTCCTTTTCAAAGTCCCTACTTTCGGAACTGGGGTGGTGGGGGAGCAGGGGGTTACACCTCCTCCACGGCACCTTCTGATGAAGAAGGAGGGGGAGAAAAGGAAGGGGGGGGGGGGGGAAACCCTGTGCTCCCGCGAGTTGGGGGAAACGAGTTGTAATCTTTCCCCGGTTTCAACCGACCAGGGATGTCTGTTCCTAGTTTCTCCGCTGCTACCGCGGCAGTTTTCTTTTCTGCCTTGTATCTTTTTATACAGTTTATTACTTCTCTCCTTGGTTTACTGAGTTTCTTTGCCGTTTTATCATCATTAAGCATTGAGTCAAACCTCACCAAACTTTCGCCACTAACTCTCCTCAAAAACTGTATTAGGATCTACAAAAAGTCCCTTAGCCTTCCTTACAGCCACTAGACCTGCTAGCTGCTTTAGAGTCTCAGGCTCAATTCTGCGCTTTTGTGAAAAGCACTGTAATAAGTCCAGAGCTACCTCTTGGTCCATTTTCATGGCCAGCCTTTTCCGGATTGTCTTCTTCTGGGTCGTCCTGTAACCTCGGTCTCTGGATTGGCCTCCCGATGCAGCAGTGTCTGGTTCGCCCCAGCGGCAGACTCCTTTCGGTCAGTCCAAACACCCGGGTCCGTCACCCCACCGCAGTAATTTTTGCCCGCGCAAGTATTGCCCGCACTCCCTGGCTGCTGCTGCCAGCGCCGCTCGCTCACCGTTCCGGGTCCCTGATACTCAGGGCCCTGTATTCCGGGTCCCCGTTAACCAGGGCCCTGTAATCTGGGTCCCTGGTAGCCGGGGCCCTGTAGTCCATGGTCCCTGTTTGGGCGCCATTTGTAAGTGGTGAGGAGAAGCAAGACCAACAGAAAAGGATCCAGTTAAGTGGAACAAAAATAAGACTGTCTCTTAAATATATAAAGAGGACATATAAATGTCCCAGTGATGCTACTCAGGAAAGAAAACACTGGACAGTGCTAAAGGGTTGCCTTTGTTAACTACTTTAATCAATCATTGCAGGCAGCCCATCCTATGCGCAGTGCTGGCTCATGCTGACCTTTTAACACGACAACACCCTAGGTCCTTCTCCTCTGGGCTGCTCTCAATCTAGTCTCCACCCAGACTGTATTCCTGCTTGCGATTGCCCTGACCCATGTGCAGGACCTTGTACTTGCCCTTGTTGAACTTCATGAAGTTGGCATTGACTCACCCCTTGAGCCTGTCAAGGACCCTCTGGATGTGATCATTTCCTTACAGCATGTCAACTGCACCACACAGGTTGGTGTCATCAAGCAAAATTCCTGAGGATGCACTCAATCCCACTGTAAAAGCTACTGAACAGGGCTGGCCCTAGTACTGACCCCTGAGGGACATCACTGATTTCCACTTAGACTTTGAGCCATTGCCCACAACTCTGTGTGTGGCTGTCCAGTTAATTCATTATCCACTGAGTGGTCCATCCACCAAATCCATGTCTCTCCAAATTGGAGATAAGGATGTCCTGTAGAACAGCATCAAATTCTTTGCACAACTACAGGTAGATGATGTCAGTCAGCCTTCCTTTATTCACTGATGCCTTGGCCCCATTGCAGGAGGTAACCAAATTTTTCCAGCATGATTTGGCCTTAGTGAAGCCATGCTGGTTATCACCAATTACCCCCTTATTGTTCATGTACTTTAACATAGTTTCTGGGAACAGCTGTGTAATTTTGCCAGGTTAGCCTGGGGACTAATTGAATCATCATAACTGCTTGTTGTCTGAATGTTGTTGGGCATTGCTTGCCGTAGACCTCCACTATGATTTCACTGATGTCATAAGCTCCAGGAAAAGTAGGGATCTTGGAGTATGTTGCTTTGTTACAGACTTTATTTCTTCCTTCCCTGGGTAATGTCTTATGACAACTGGATGTGCCCTTCATCCAGGATTTTAGAGCTTAACAACCCAAAGCAGAATTTAGGATGCTCTTATCCTTGTTAATTTCAAAATCAATGCTTTTTTTTGACTGATGGCAGATTTACACACCAGCAGAGACCTTAGCCTTAGCCTAATGTTCATGGGCTTTTCAGAAAGAGGCTAATTCAACATAGTCTGTAAGTTGCTTTTCTGTAAGAATCTGTACTGTTTTCCTTGACGTACAGCTACAAAAGCTAAGAAAACATGATTTTATCCAGACGTAAGAAAGACTCTGGCAACCTAAATTGATAACCCACTTAGATATCTGACTCAGGTCCTTAAAAATAGGTTAAATGAAGGCATGAAAACTGGTTAACTAATGAAATTAATAGATATAGCAGTTACTAATAATTCAAATGTTTCTGAAAATATAATGTTGTTCATAAACTCATACACATCCTGCTGACCATAATATGTTGAAAATACAGGCAATTATGACTAATTTTTAAGCCTGAAACAGTGCATTTCAGGTTGCAAAGTAACAGGCTGCAAGGTACAATCACCAAAAATTAAAAAGAAGGAGAATGTGAGAATTTCCTCTAAACCTTCTAAGACATTAATTAGACAAGAATGTTTCTAGTGAAGAAGGTGGGTCTTAATGGTCTTTCCTTCACAGTGAAAGCTCAAAGAACCATAATAGTTTCACGTAATGAGATTTTCCTAGCATGCTGAAAATTTCCATACTGTTCTTTTGACTCCTGAAAAGCAAGATACCAATTAGGCAAAGTTACCATTTTAGTACTTCTTCTTTTCTGGATGTCTCACAGGCAGCCAAGATCTCTGAATGAAATACTGATTGCATGCGAATCCAATATCAGGGCTACCACTGCCTTCTGCAGCACCAGGATTTTGATCTTGTTTCTCAATTTTCTGTTTATAAAATGGATGGTGTTGCCACCACTGTCACACACGCAGGAGGATCTGATCTTTACAGGAACCCCTCAAAACCACTCTTGCAAAAATATCTGAAGCCAGTATTTAAGACCTACAATGCCCCTGAAAGGTCTGTGTGACTTTCCCAACCACTTCTCATGTGATCTGTTAAACTCATAAAATTGTTAAATCACAGAGGTTATATAGGAGCTATTAATATCTAAATTCACAGTGTTTCTGTAATGAATTTAGACCTTAAAAGAGGGAGTGTAGTGTTTGCTTAACAAGATAAGGCTGAGTAAAACAAGATGACTAACCATTAAATCACAGCAAATCACACTGTTATTGAAGCAGCTCAAGTGCTGAAATAAGATATCTGCATACGAATTGTGTACTCAGTAATTTTCTCAAGATGAAGAGAAAATACTTTTTTCCAGTTCCTTTAAAATGGAACTAATGAGTAGAATGGAGAAATGGACTGTGTAAGTAGGTAAAAATGATATATGCACAGTTGCCTATTTTTGTTTGTTCAAGTTTAATTTTTTTTTTTTTCCAGTAGTGTTATGTGAATTCTTCAAATGATGTTTCACATTTCTGTTCTAACTGGGAGAAGAGCAGCTTGTAGATTCATGGAAATAACAAAATAAGACAAAAAGTGCACCATCAGCAAGAATCAAAAATAAGACTCTTAGAAATGGTTGTAAAATCGTACATATTTTAGCTAAAAATACTTACATGAAATTAACACCACCACGTTCATAAAACATTTCAAATTAGTAACAGATATTTCACCATTTGACTAGAATCTGCATAGTATTTTCTGTTTGCTATTTGTTCTGGTTTAAAATGAAGACTTATCAGTAGAGTTTATTTTGATGATTACATCTGTGTTGATTTCTTTTACTTTCTGTCCTAATTTTTAGGTGTATTATTTTTTGCCAGAAACTGTTTTTTCCATTGTACTTCTTTCAGCCAGGAGGAAATACAGAATTGTTATGAACAAACCATATGTGCAATTAAAGACAGATTATGGAAGTTCAGCAGCTTCTTAGTTCTTAGATGTCTTGTAACTAACTTTATGTTTCTGATACAAACACATCCATTATACCAGCACAAACAAGAGAATACAATATAAATGTTCTACAGTTCCAAGTGGGATTAAACAACTACAGGGAAATAGTCTGGGAAAAAAAATGTAACAGAAAGTGATATGTAAGAGGGAGAGTATTTAGGTATTCTGCAGCTGAAGTAAAAGAGGAAGAGGATTTTGGCTTTGTAGCTCCTGCACTGTCCCCTAATTACTTTTTCAGCTGAAATTTCACATATTTTAGTGGTGGTGGGGCTAATGACATCTACCTTATATTTTTGGTACAGAGCATTTAATGTATTTGTCCCTGGTTATTTCAAAATATCCGGTTTGTTTCAGCTTTGACAAGCCTGGAAAAAACAGTTGTCTCTCTTCCGTTAAGCAATCTTGTGTCAAACAATCTAATACCTGCCAGAACTTCGAAAACTCTTACTTACATTGATGAAGAGTCCTCAGATTTTCTGTATCTGAATCCAATGCTCTGGTGAATACTTCGCAAAGAGTTACTTCTGACTAAAGAATTAGCCTCAGTGTCTCTCTGCTGTTATTATAATGAAGCTGCTGTGTGCAGCAAGTGCAAAAGACATCTGTTTGACTGTAAAGCACTCTTGAGGAGCAAGCCTGAATAAAGAAAAGTAAATCAGGATAGCAGATCAAGAAAAGAAGCAAAGTTAAGATGTTCTTAAAAAGTTAAAACTGTAGTGGGAAAAAGACATTTATGATTCACAGTAACTTACTCCTTTTCTCTCGGCAGACATTTTTGTGTTTGAAACTCCTCCTCGACTTGGTATCCTGAACCGAGAGGCTGTGCAGCCGATGCTGCCCTTGGGGGACCTCTCCAAATGGGATATGAAGCTCAGGAAGGTGTGGAGCTGCTACTTATGTTTGGTGGCCATTGAAGAAGTCTGCTGAGAAGCTGACACTTGGTGAGGTGCACCAGCTGATGTTTAACAGCTACCAGTACAGGAAGGTTAAAGAAGACTTAGATGTTTTAGCACTCTGCTTTGGTTTGCAAAACTCAAAGGGCAGGGCCCTTCAGAGGTCAGGTAATGAGGACACAGAGAAAAAAGCCATGGGCTAGATAAGGCATCTGACCCCAGGGACTGTAGATGTCTTGACTCATGCTTACATGAGGTCTTCATTAACTATGGCACAGGCTGCACTTGGCAGCCTGGGAGATGGGACTAAGATGGCTGTGAAGAGTTTCCAGAAGGTCAGTAGTGCAGCGTTGCTAGGAGGCAAATAACTGGGAGAAAGGGAAGGGGATTTGGTGTTGGGAGCGCTCATGCTGGAAACCCTAAGCACGTGGTTCCAGCTCTGGGAGAGCTGGTTGCTGATGCCTTGGTTCAGTGTAACACACAGCAAATACAGAAGGGCCTGATAAAGATGATGCCTGGATGCACTGCTGAAAAGCAGAATTGCAGTGAGCGTGGCAGCAGGCCTAGCACATGGTTAAATAGGTAGGCAGACTATGTGTCTAAATTTTAGATGAATTAAAATCTTGCTATAGTAATTTTTGCTCTTCTTAGCTTACAGTTATTCCTGTTAAGGTTACTCCTCAATATACCTGTGTTTTTCGCTGAACTGATTTGTGTTGCAGACAAGACATACACTCTTCCCTCGCTGGTTCAGGGAAGCAGTGAATAGGTGTGATCTCACTTTCCAGCCTGGGTCTCAGTCCCAGCCAGGAGAAATGAGGCAGTAGAAGAGAGAAATAATTTGAAGGTGGTCAATGTATCACAATTCTTTCCTCTGCTCCTATGCAATGAAGTGTGCTGCCCTTTCCTCAGGTTTAAATTACATTTGGGTCTCAATGTGCTAATTGCTTGATGTAGTGTGTTCTGCTGACACTCATTGAGACTGACCTGCTTCACTCTTTCTCAGACTTATTGCTCAAAAATTTCACTAAATTCACTAAACCTGATATAAGTCACATAAGCACTAGCTATGTCAAGGCCTTCCCTCTGTGCAGCAGTCTAGGAGGCTGCATATTGTGGCTGAGCAGGTTCACACGTGTATGCATAGTCATATTATTAATGTGTATATAAATGTTCTCCTTCTGAGTGGCAGAATTTAGTGTAGATTATACTTAATGTAAGTTACCCACTGTGTGATGGTGAATGAAGAAAAGTAATGAAGCTTGTAATTCCATGCAAATTCAGGTATCCTTGGATACTGCTGACACAAATGGCTGTTGGGATAATAAGAAAAGGAAGATATTGAGCTCAACATTGTTACTTAAATACCAGCAGTGTATCTAATGAATTGTTCTGTCATTTCTTTATTGCCAGGGTTGGAACTATAGTCATAGTTATATGGCCAAGTCCAATTAAATCCTCATGATTAATTTACTGCTTGTAGAAGGTGAGAAGCTGTCAGCCTAAAAAATGGATATGTTCTACCTCACCACATGGCACACATCCCAGAAGTGCAGCCCTGGCAGGATTACTTATTGAACAGAGGGGATAGGGGCTTTCACTGAAATGGAAATGAAGCTGGGAAACTAAGCTAACACCTCCCCACCTTGCAACTCCTCACATGCAGGCATGCTTTCAAAACAGTAATAGCTTATGACATAGCTTCTTGGAGCTCCTTTACAGTCCAATCCATTGGTTGCAGCTCTCTGTCAGGCTCTGGCTGTCCTGTTACCGCTTCAGACTGGTCTAAAATCTAGGCATCTTGAATTTGTACAAAATGAAATATTAAGGAGGAAAATGAAAGTGCCTTGGAGTGCGAAATCATTTGAGGTGATATAAATGTGAGAGAGAATATTTTTATTTACCTTGTGCTAGAGCTTCAAGCTACCTAATGTTGCCTGGTATCTAGCACTGAGATGTCTTTTCTAGGCTCTCTACATGTTATAGCCCCATCCATTGTCTTAATTAATCCTAAAATAATCCTAAATTAATCCAATACAGAGCTTGTATAGAGTAGAATCCTGCATCCTGATCCCTGCACTGTAACCTGGCAGGTGATTAACATAGTTCTCTGACACAAATGACTAGGAGTGTCTTTTTTGCCTCTAGAGAAAAAATGTGACTGTGAAGGTACAAATACTCTGGGGAAACTTGAGAAGGCTTTCTGATTCTGCATTTTGTTGAACAATTCAATGATAGTACTTTGGTGCCAATTAGACTCACCTATGTCTTCTCTCTGCTCCCCATGTCAGTTTACAATGCTGTCAGACGAAAGGATGATCAGACTGCAGGCTTCAGAGATGGACTGATATTTTGAGCTTCTCTTCATTGATGTGATGGTAGGATTTGTATCTGTACTGATACAGGTATTGATGTATCTTTATCACTATGTATTCTGTTATGTATTGCAAGCAAATGTATATGTGCTGGCCTGAGCTCCACATAGCTGAACAGAGCATAAGAAACTACTAGACATAACATGAGAAATTGTTGGCTGTGGTGATAATAGTAAGAAGCTGACAAAAGTTACCAAGAGCACTAGGTTTCTCAGATTGTAAGGGGAAGTATGTGACTGACAAACTTCAGAGAGGTAACTGAGGGGATCTTCTGAGAAGTGAAGGCTTCTGGTGCAGCAGTGCCTAATCATGTTAACAATACCATGTAAGGCCAAGGTGAACTAGGTAATGGTATCAGAAATACTGAATTTGGGTATGGAGACAGCAGAACTGTGACCAAAAGGGGAAATTAGACAGGTTGTTTATCTGGAAGAGAACCGCAAGTTGGAAAACACAACAAAGCATAAAGGAAGATCAAGAAATAAGGAAAGGAAGAAGAGTGGATAGTTGGTAGCTGTTAGTTGGTACTGTCTGGAGATCACTTTCAGATAGTCCTGTGCTTCATTACTGCAGGCTAAATGAGCATAGCAAACCAAAGCCATTGTTTTGTTCCCAGCACATAGGTCTCAGCTCACTGGCTTCCAGAGTAGTGAGGATGGGAGCAGCTGCTTCCTTGAAGAAATGCTAGAAGGGCTATCCAAGCGTCCTGGTATGCCTGTGCAGGTCCTGCCTCCAGAACAGACTGCACTAGCAGCTACTGAATATATGCAAACCTGAAAGAGCAGACCATGGTCTGAATACAGACAAATGGATGAAGTCCATGGCAATTTTTCTTGGAACTCTCCTTTCTGTTAACTGAAACATTGTGGTTACATTTCCCTCTGTCCTCACATAAGAGTCTAATTCATTGTTAATTTCATACAGAGAGAGACCTAAGAGAATGGGTATAGTAAGAGCATTCAGTTTTTGAAGGGGCAAGAATGAGTCCGGGAGACAATCTTTGCAAGCAGCAACAAGAGTCAATCATAGTGATTATTATCATCTGGTTGATGGCATCCAGGAAAACAAAGCTATTTCTAAAAATTATTCTGTTTTACCAGTAAGATACCGCTTCTTGGGGAAAAACCACATTTCTATGGTAAGCAGAGATTTTACAAAGCCTCATTTCCTCTGAAACCATCCCATAATAGGTCCTAGCTAGGTTATATAGCTGAACACGTGATACACCAACCTTCTGCTGAAGACACTCACCTGGATCTTTCCCTTAATTTGTCAGAAACATGCAGCAGCCCAGTTCTCCGAGAGCTACTCCTCTTTGTCAAATGTGACTGAAATTCACCAGTGAGTTTGAAAATTTTGGAGGAAGGTGGGAAAAGTGTGAACTGGAACCATCTATTCAATCAAATTAGTCTAATTTATTTCAGAAAGTAGGTTTTATGGTGTTTTTCCTAATTAATATGATAATTAGTAGAAATATGGTTGGATGTGTCTGCACATTTACTGCTATACAGCATTTCAGGGCACTGCTGTAAAATATTCTACTACTGCATATAATGCTGTTTAACTTATCTTTGGTGCTCTAGTTCCTGCATATAAATAGCAGCGACTGACTGCTCTGCTTTTATTTCTATGTTTTTCTAAGGGGTTATGGGGAAAATCAGTAAAGACGGAGCTTTGTCACTTCTTGGCTCTGAAACTAACTTAACTGTGGAGAAGAGGAATTACATGAGCATGCCTTCATCTCATTTCATCATGACATGAGCATCCTTCTCTTGTTTCACAGCCTACTTCTCAGGCTGTGCATACTGTGAATTACTCTATTCTGAGAATTGGTGTGGATAAAATAAGTCTCTACATATTCATACCTGGCATCTGAGACTATAGCATAAAGAAAAAGAGGATAAAATTAGAAAGGATTTGCTGTCTTGAAAATTTTGTTCAGGCCTCAAAAACTGAAGTTGAGATCTCTTAATAGGAAGTCATTTGTTTCACTGTAAAACTGTGTTCCATAGAGAAAAAGCTTCATTTTAGGAACAGCCTGTCCTTAGCCTGTCCTAATATTAAGCAGTAAGCAGTCTTATTAAGAAACTTTTTCTCTTAGACAAAAATGCTAGCAAAAAGTCATGCAAGACACTGATTCAGAAGGTTAGCATATATTCATTACATGTGCTCCCTTCCTCCTTAGAGCCAGTGAGCTCCTGGTGGCATGAGCTCTAAGGATGCATGGTAAAGATTCCATCCCTCTTCATCTGTAAGCCTGTTGTTTAACAGAAATCTCAGTGGACCTTCAATGGAATCAGTCATTTATGTTATGCCTATAGTTCCAGTCAGAAACATCTCAGGGTTTTTTTCAGTAACAATACAGAGGTGAAAACAAAAGCTCCACTTCATAATTTTCCCAGCTTTATCTACTTTTCCCAAAGTCTTGCTTACTCCTCTGAGCATACTGCTGAGATCTCAAATAGGGATATAAGTGGGGTGAGTTTTCTCCACAGGGGATTGAATGGCCTACCCTGTGCACAAGAGGCTTTACTATCCATCACCATTTAACCTGTTTAGTCAAAACAGCTTGGTAAAATGACTGGCAGGCACTTAATACCAGCTGTGAACACAAACAGATGGAGGCAGAAAGCAGAGCAAGATATTCCTAAACAATGTTTTACATTACAATGTTTAGGGAGATCCAGGAAACATTTACCGCTAGGCTGCTTTACTCATTCTGTCAGAGCCTGGAAGAACTCAAGTGGCCCAGCATACATAGAGTAGCTTTATTTTACTGATTTAAATATTTTTTTTTAACCAAAGGAGATCATATTATGCAAGACTGAAATCAGCAGAAGTCTTCATTATATTTTCACCACAGGAATAGTGTGATTTGAAGAAATTGTTAGTCTGACAGCTCTATCTGCATTAGCGCTGATACTGTGCTGGTCAGACCTAAATCAGCAATGATACTGAAGGAAAAATCTTAAATTTAAGGATTTGCAATGAAAGCTTTTCTTTCCAAAGATCCAGCTATGGGTGATTTATTCCAGTAAGCTATTTTTTGATAAAGAAATTGCTGTCATGAGCCATTAGAGATGAAAAGAGAAGGCATGGGATATTCCCTGCTGTAATGAATCTGTAGCCTGAGACCCTAAACCAAAGCCCATTAAAACCAAATAAAACCCCATGTCACTTGTCCAAGGGGGCAGGATTGGCTCACAAACAGAGGAAGAAACTATTTTCCTTGAACAATGAGCCAGCTTCATTTGGAGCTTGGCTCAGATGCCTCTACACAAACGCCTGTAACATGGGAAGCAAACGAGGAATTAGAGATGTGTGCACGTCTACGGGGGTATGATATAATAGGCATCACAGAAACATGGTGGGATGGCTCCTATGACTGTAGTGTTGGAATGGAAGGTTACAGGACCTTTAGAAAAAACAAGCCTGGCAGGTGGGGTGGGGGAGTTGCTCTTTATGTTAGGGATAGGCTGGAGAGTATGGAACTCTGTCTGGGGACAGGTGGGCAGTTAACAGAGAGTTTGTGGGTCAGGGTTAAAGGGAGCACAGCTATGGGAGACATTACTGTGGGGATCTGTTACAGACCTCCTAATCAAGGAGAACCTGGGGATGAAGCACTCCATAGACAGATGGGAAAAGCCTCACGCTCACAGGCCCTTGTTCTCATGGGGGACTTCAACCACCCTGACATCTGTTGGAGGGATGGTATGGCACGGCACAAGCAATCCAGGAGGTTCCTTGGTTGCGTGGAAGACAAATTCCTTCTGCAAGTACTAGAGGAGCTGACAAGGAGAGGTGCCATGCTTGACCTCGTGCTCACCCACAGGGAAGGGCTGGTTGGAAGTGTGACGCTCCAGAGCACCCTTGGATGCAGCGATCCCAAGATGGCCAATTGGAGATCCTCAGGACAGTGAGAAGAGCGTGCAGCAAGCTCAGTGCCCTGGACTTCAAAAGAGCAGACTTTGGCCTCTTCAGAAACGTGCTTAGTAAGGTTCCATGGGATATAGCCCTAGAGGGCAGGGGGGGGCAAGGCTGTTGGTTGATATTCAAGGATCGCCTGCTACAAGCTCAGGAGTGTTGCATCCCAACTAGAAGGAAGTGCAGCAGGAGGGCCAGGAGAACTCCTTGGATGGATAAGGAGCTGTTGAGAAAAATTCAGAATTAAAAAGAGGCTTCTGGAAGGTGATAGCAAGGACAGGCAGCCTGGGAACAGTACAGGGATGTTGTCCGGGAAGCTAGGGACCAGGTTAGGAAAGCTAAGGCCCAGTTAGAATTAAACTTGACTAGGGATGTTAAGGATAACAGGAAGGGATTCTATAGGTATGTAACGAATAAAAAACAGAATAGGGACAACATAAGCCCCCTCCAGAAGCCCTTTGGAGAGCTGGCTACCTTGGATTGGAGAAGGTTGAGGTTCTGAATGACTTCTTTGCCTCAGTCTTCACTGGCAAAGGCTCTGACCACACCACCCAAGTCTTGGAAGGCAGACGCAGGGACTGTGAAGACCTTGGGCCCACTGTAGGAAAGGATGTGGTTTGAGACCATCTTATGAACCTGAACGTACACAAGTCCATGGGACCTAATGAAATCCATCCGCGGGTCCTGAAGGAGCTGGCAAATGAAGTTGTTAAGCCACTGTCCATCATATTTGAAAAATCATGGCAGCCAGAGGAAGTTCCAGACGACTGGAAAAAGGGAAATATAACCCCCATTTTCAAGAAGGGGAAAATGGATGACCCGGGGAATTACAGACCAGTCACTCTCACCTCTGCGCCTGGCAAAATCTTGGAGCAGATTCTCCTAGAAGGCATGCTAAGGCACATGAAAATCAACAAGGTGCTTGGTGACAGCCAGCATGGCTTCACTAAGGGGAAATCCTGCCTGACCAATCTGGTGGCCTTCTATGATGGGGCTACAGAACTGATGGACAGGGGTAGAGCAGTTGATGTCATCTACCTGGACTTGTGCAAAGTATTTGACACTGTCCCACACAACATCCTTGTCTCTAAATTGGAGAGACATCAATTTGATAGGTGGACCACTCAGTGGGTAAAGAAGTGGCTGGATGGCTGCATGCAAAGAGTTGTGGTCAATGGCTCAGTGTCTGGCTGGAGACCATTAAGGAGTGGTATCCCTCAGGGACTGGTGCTGGGACTGGTCTCGTTCAACATATATGTCAGTGGCCTGGTCAGTGGGATTGAGTGTGCCCTCAGCAAGTTTGCTGATGACACCAAGCTGTGTGGTTTGGTTGATCCACTGGAGGGAAGGAATGCCATCCAGAGGGACCTTGACACACTTGTGCGGTTGGCTGATGCCAACCTCATGAAGTTTAACCGTGACAAATGCAAGATTCTACACCTGGGTCGGGGCAATCCCAGGCACAGCTACAGGCTGGGCAGAGAAGAGATTCAGAGCAGGCCTGTGGAGAAGGACTTGGGGGTGCTGGTCGATGAGAAAATGAACATGAGCCGGCTTCAACATGCGCTTGCAACCCAGAAAGCCAACTGTATCCTGGGCTGCATCAAAAGGAGCATGACCAGCAGGTCGAAAGAGGTGATCCTGTCCCTCTACTCTGCTCTTGTGAGACCTCACTTGGAGTATTGTGTGCAGTTCTGGTGTCCTCAACATAAAAAGGACATGGAACTGTTGGAAGTTGAAGGGCCCTGAGTATGACCAGGGGACTGGAGCACCTCCTTTATGAAGGTAGGCTGAGAAAGTTGGGGCTGCTCAGCCTGGAGAAGAGAAGGCTGTGTGGAGACGTCATAGCAGCCTTCCAGTATATGAACAGGACCTATAGGGATGCTGGGGTGGGACTCTTCATTAGGGACTGTAGTGATAAGGCAAGAGGTAATGGGTTAAAACTTAAACAGGGGAAGTTCAGGTTAGATATAAGGAAGAAGTTCTTTACGGTAAGGGTGGTGAGGCACCGGAATTTGTTGCCCAGGGAAGTTGTGAATGCTCCATCCCTGGCAGTGTTCAAGGCCAGGTTGGACAAAGCCTTGGGAGACACTGTTTAGTGTGAGGTGTCCCTGCCCATGGCAGGGGTTTGGAACTAGATGATCTTAAGTCCTTTCCAACCCTAAGTATTCTATGATTCTATGGTTCTATAACAATCTATATAATGAAAGACGCATGGCTTGAGGATGATCAGATCTGCACAGAATTTAATTAATCCTTTTTAATCAAATAAGAATGTAAAAATAATATTTTTAAAAAGTCAAAGATAGACAAACTGCCCCTTCTTGTTTATATCCTTTCCTCTTCCTCCTCCTGCCCCACCCTGCAATAGCCTTCCTCATTTTAAGAGCAGGATAGCAATTTTCTTATTTTATATACAGCAATTTGTGATCTGATTTTGACTACAGCTATCTGAACAGCTATGTTTATATCGAGGATTTCATTTCAGTGAAGGAGGAGAGCTTTACATTAGCTTGGTTTTTCCCCCATGGATCCAAACAAAACCAGTTACCTTCTTGGGTCTAAACAAAAGACCAAGAAAAAACACAAAAATGCATAGAGGAGGATGTAACAACTGCATTTTTAAAGAAAGTGTTTGGAAATACTTTCAAGTTATGGACAACTGATTTCTAGGCTACCAAAAAAAACCGCAAACCAACAACCGAACCCAACAAAAAACCAAACTGACCCCCCCCAAAAAAAGAAAAAACAACAAAAAAAACCCTAGAAGAAGAAGGAAAGAAACAAATTATATTCACAAAGAACTGAAGTTCTATCCATTGAAGAGTTCAAGGAGGTTGGAACTAGATTGTCTTTAAGGTCTCTTCAAGCCTAAACCATTCTATGATTCTAAGAGTAACTGTTTGGAAAGAGCAAATATGAAAATATGGATGCATAGGACAGATTTTAGCAAACCCTAAAATTCAGATTTCACTGGCTGCTACTACTGTAGCACAGAAACACCACTGTGAATATTTCATAAAAGTTGAGAGAATTATCAGATTATTTAAGATTTTTGAACCAAAAAGACATGTAAAAAAATCTTCAGTCTTTATATTTGATCACATATTGAAAAGAAGGGGCAGGAGGATTATGAACAGCATAGATATTTAAAGATAATAAGCATGGAAAGTCTGTTCTGACATCTCTAAATTCATACAAATTTTTTGGATCCCTTTTACTCAGTGGACACGTGTACATAATCCAAATCAGTCTCACTGTGAGCCTTTTTAAAGAACATGAAGTGAAATTGATCTTGCACAGAAAAATAATGTAGTTCATTAAAGAACTCATCTGTGTACCAGTCTTCTTATTAAGTAAACCATTCAGTTTAATTTTTTTAATTTACAATGCCATTTTGGGATAATCAAAAAATTGAGTCTTTCATATCACACTGCCATGCATACACTTTAAGATAATTAGACGTTCAATATCTTGACTTCCACGAAAAAAAAGTAGGTGTGAGCCTTACTCTGTTTTGAAATTCGAAAAAATGAGATTGCATTTTCACTACTTCTTTTAATCAGTTAACTTTCCCCCTCTCCTCTCCTGGTCTTTTGCCATCCCAGTTCAATTTTGGAAGTGTTTTGCAATTTATGTTTGTTGTAGTTTGAGTGCAGGGTTCATGAAAAAGATGAAAAAACACTGGAAATATCTGCCAGATATGTTGGTGCTGTTTCAGAGAGCAGGGAACTGAATGGTGGTGACTGTATTCTACTTGTCATCTCCATGTAAAAGTTTGAGAATTTTAAACGTACAGAAAAGTTGTTTAGATCAAAACACTGTCTTTACAAAAAAGTGGCATGACAAAGAAATAGACTACAAAAAGAGAACAAGGTTTGCCTACCACAACCTCTCATTTGGGAGGTTGTACATCACAGAGAAATATAGTTAGAAAATACTGCAGTTCTGCCTGAAGTACGTTTAGTCAATGATTTGCATCAGATGGAGAGCTGAACTATGAAGCTAACACTTCATTGTCTAACACTACAGGAAACAGTTTTGATTTACCTTTTGTTGAATGTTTTCAGGTTTTTCCCTGCTCTCTAAACTGACCTGGGACATGAATTCAGCAAATGACTCTTTGATTCCCCTTGTCCCACCACCCATCTGATTTTAAATTTACTACGCAGACCTGCATGGGAGAGTAACTGAAGAAAACTGTGGGTTTTCTTGCCTGCACACACCTTCCCTCTGCTTGTTTCTCTCGCCACAAGTGCCTCTGCAAGTCTCTGCCATGGTGGGACCACTGTGTTGATTCCTGTTTCTTCAGTTAGCCCCTTTTTGCTTAAAGCAGGAAAATCAAACTGTGACACAAAAGGAGATGCAAAGCACAAAGTAGGTGGGACTAAAACTATAAAAAGAAAATAATGCTCTGTCAAGTTCTTGACATGGAAAACACACCCTCTAGAACACAAAATCTACCTCTTCTGTATCTGTACTAGGAAGAGTGCATTAGACAAACTGGGAAACAGACTTTGCCTAAGCTGAATATGTGTGGCAGCGTCTGGTATCCAAATGAAGAAGGGACATGTTTACATGTCCTCATGCCCCTAGATCGGAGGACATGTGGGAGACTGCTGGAGGGTTTGAAGCGCTGGTTACTGGCATTCATGACACTCCCATCCAACTGGACTGATAGGAGGTTTGAGCTCTGGGGAGTTGTAGAAGATTTTGTAAGCTTAGTTTAGTCCTGACTTGCAAGTAAGAAATCTGTAGTGCCATGTTTACCAAAGGGCTTATCTCCTCTGTCACCCCAAGCAAGATCTTTTTCTTTATGCCACTTGTTTTTCTGTCCTGGCCTTTAATTTCTTTATATTATAATTGAATTTCCTATTGTGCTATTCAGAAAATTTTATTTTATCATGAAGATAATACTTTTACAATAGGAAAACCACATGGAACCATCTAGGTACTTAATGGCGAGTTGCTTGAAAATGACTGCAAATCCTCTTTACCCAAAGCATTCTACACTGAATCAGTTCAGCACAAAGCTGTTTTGCTGTCATGCTGTACTGTCTTCATGAAGGCTGTGGTCAAGTAGTCTGATGTGCTGATATTTTGCAGGTCCCGAACCTCCTGTCTGAATTCTAAGGGCTGCAAAATCTCCCCTGGCTAAGCCACATGATGCAAGATGGAAAACAGGAGAATTTGGCTCATAGTGAATAACATAATAAAAAAAACCCGCAGGTCTCATCAGATACTGTGACACAATAGCTGTAGAGATCTTAGGACTGAGCTGACCTGAAACAAATTATTTAGTGTCAGTTAAAAATGTGTTCTGCCCTTTTGGAGTCTGTTTTTGCTCACTTCTTCTCTTAACAAGTCTTGAAATGAACATTCAATTTTTTTTCATAACATTTCAGGATCATAAAAAATGATCCTGAAGAGAGCTGAAAAACCTCAATCTTTTCCTTTTAATAGCACCTGGCTTTTTCAGTCTTTTGTATAAAACTGTGAGCAGTCTGAAAACACCATGTTCATTGTTATTTGGTTAACAACCAAAATGTGGTAAAAGAACAAAAGAAAGGACAACTTACATTCTAAGTGACAAATGCACAGATACACAAGTGTTGACATATTCTGTATGTGGGAGGGTGTGTGTTTGTGACACAACACTCAGCCTTGCTGCTGTCTGGACCCATGAGCAGCACCAGCCACAGCCACATCCTTGGACTGGAATGGAGGGACCCCTGGCTCACAGGGCACCTGAAAGGAGGTGGGTACAGGTTCTGAAGGCCATGGGGTCTGGAAATTCCTGTAGCATCTGCAACAGTTCAGATTTAAACTGCAGAAATTTCTCTGGTGAGATCCCATGTGGTTCTGTGATACAGACCGTATTAATAACAGCCAAAAGTGAAACGCTCCTTGAGATTTTAGGATTAAAAAAGGCAGAGAATGGCTATTAGAGCAAAAGCATGTCACCTTGATGATAAATAAACCCCAACATTTGCAAGATGGAAGGAAAATAAAAAGTTACGTTTATTATTGTGTTTTGGTCCCCACAAGTATTCCACTGCTACTTTAACTAGACAATGTAGACTTTCAGAAAAATCCTCTGTCATAAAATGCCTCATTTAAAGAGAAAAAAAATCAATAACTCTAACTTCCTATGTGCTTTTACTTTACTGAATGTCTCTATTTAAATGCATATTTTGACTACAGTGCTGCCAAAGAGTACTAATATAACATTCCCTATAGAGGGAATTGCAGAAGAAAATTGTAACCTTTTGAGCAAGCAGGAGGTGGGGGGAGAAGGGAGGCAAGCCTTCTACCTTTTTTAAAAGAAATTGCATTTTCTAACTTCCTAAATAAATGAACCTTACAGAAGTAAGAATGTGTTCTGGATCTGAACCTGACTTTGAAAGAAGGCAGAAAAATAGATTAAGATCCAACATTCATTGCAAAATTAGGCACTGGTATTAAGTAATAAAGGTGTCAGCATTCTCTGCAAGCTTGCATCTTTTATGTAAATACAAATAAGATGCAACTGGGAAAGGGCACCCAAAAAAAGCCTGTTGGAAGAAAGATAATAGTTACACAAAGTAAAGCTTAGTTATTACTTTAGTTTAGAAAGCTAATTCAGAGACAGCACGTCATCAAGCCTACACATTTCCTCAAAAATATTAATTATTTGTAATTTACTAGGGACTTGATAAGTTCAGGAGAAAAGAACCCCGAAATTTACAAGCCCATGTATAAGGCAGTAGATGACAGTTCATGAAAAACCAGACAGGAACAGGGAAAAAATGGTGTGGCAGCATATGATGGAATGGTGACCAGTGCTTTCTGCTTAGTAGCAAGTTCACCATCATCAAGTTTCTCAAGGCTGACACCCTTGTGAGGTGGGCTGATGCTAACCTCATGAAGTTTAACCGTGACAAATGCAAGATTCTACACCTGGGTCAGAGCAATCCCAGGCACAGCTACAGGTTGGGCAGAGAAGAGATTCAGAGCAGGCCTGTGGAGAAGGACTTGGGGGTGCTGGTCGATGAGAAATTGAACTTGAGCTGGCTTCAGTCTGCGCTCGCAACCCAGAAAGCCAACCGTATCCTGGGCTGCATCAAAAGGAGCATGACCAGCAGGTCGAAAGAGGTGATCTTGCCCCTCTACTCTGCTCTTGTGAGACCTCACTTGGAGAATTGTGTGCAGTTCTGGTGTCCTCAACGTAAGAAGGACATGGAACTGTTGGAACAAGTCCAGAGGAGGGCCCTGAGTATGATCAGAGGACTGGAGCACCTCCTGTATGAAGACAGGCTGATAAAGGTGGGGCTGTTCAGCCTGGAGAAGAGAAGGCTGCGTGGAGACGTCATAGCAGCCTTCCAGTATCTGAACGGGACCTATAGGGATGCTGGGGTGGGACTCTTCATTAGGGACTGTAGTGGTAAGGCAAGGGGTAATGGGTTAAAACTTAAACAGGGGAAGTTCAGGTTAGATATAAGGAAGAAGTTCTTTACGGTAAGGGTGGTGAGGCACCGGAATTTGTTGCCCAGGGAAGTTGTGAATGCTCCATCCCTGGCAGTGTTCAAGGCCAGGTTGGACAAAGACTTGGGAGACACTGTTTAGTGTGAGGTGTCCCTGCCCATGGCAGGGGGTTGGAACTTGATGACCTTAAGGTCCTTTCCAACCCAAACAGTTCTGTGATTCTATGATTCTATAAATAAAATGAAGGTGTCTTCAGGAAAGCAGTGAGGTGGTTTTGCATGTTCTTGTGGGAATTTTATCTTGGTACACAAGCACTATCCTTACAGAAGGACTTTAGAATTCATATATGATGAAATAATGTACAAATGCACTGAATAGGATCAAGCACCTTTTTTATGTATGGCTTTTCAATCAAAGATCCTGTTCTCCAGTAGGAATTATTTATGCCCTTATTCCTTCATCCCTATTCCCTACCCAGCTGTCTGCTGGAAGCCCTGTGCCTTTTGCCTACCAGAGAGATAAGGAAATTAGCAGCAGACAAGTAATGTTTTCTTCCTGATTGCAAAAATGACCTCTGTGACTAAAACTTCAGACAAACACAAGTACTGATGGGAAGGAAATTATTTACAGCTGAAGTGTAACAGGGGTACTCAGAAGACTGCAAAGTTGGTGCTTCTCTGTGCTCTGTGGTTTGAAAGTCCTCACTACACAGAAAAAGATTAAGAAACATTGAAGGACAAATCCCAAGCAGAGGAAATGCCCAAAGAGCTGTATCAGTTTCCAGAAATTACAAGCGTGCAAACTGTCATATGCTAATGGGATTAAATGCGCCAATGGTGAAACTCTTCAGATCTCCAGAAGATGTAACCAAGCTGAAAGAGCAAGGATGAAATCCAGCACTGTGACTCAGAAAGTGAGGCTTTTACAGAGGACCCCAATTTAAAATGCAAAGGTCTGAAATTACTTCTCGTGTCATAGGCTGGTTGCTGGTGAGGTAGCTGCTGTGAGGGGACCTGAGGCAAGATGCTGGGTGTGTTGGACCTTTCAGCAGCATCTTTGCAATATATAGCCCTAGTTTTACCACTTGCCTCTTCACTGTGGCACAGTGTTATTTACCATACTTGTTGCATTATATTGGTCTGATAAGCAGAGAATTTTCAAGAACCTTAACTTAGGGTCTTGCCTGTGTATTCATACAGCAAAATGAAAAGCCACAGAAGAGGCTTGGGTACTCTTGTGGGGTGACTTCTTCTTGGTTATTCCCCTCAGGTGGGACCTTTTGCCATTACAGTCATGCTCCTGAGAGTTTCTGCAAATTCATCCCTAGCCTTCCTTTATCTTCATGTGCTGCTGTGCTCTGGAGGACACGAAGGTACTGGGCATTGTATGAATGAGATGCAGACTAGCCCATGCAGTGGACATTTTAGGGGTGCCATTTCAACAGCTGAACTATTTGAAGGTGCGTATGTGGCTGCTCATAATCCTCAGCCATTTCAGAAGGTTGTTTATTGGTCAGGAGTTTTAGATTTTTACTTTTTTTCTCTTTTTCTGGATGATCCTTTGTCATGAGGGTTCTTTTATCTACTGCTTTTTCATCCTCTCTGTCTTTCATAGACCTGCTTTCCTGTCACATATTTCATTTAATTTTCTCAAAAATGACATCCCAAAGTATTCATCCAGGCTGTAAGTGCTAGTTTTTCAGTTCACCAGTAGCTTCACGGACTGTGAATGAAAGAGACTAAAGTGTCTCAGCACAGTTTACATGATTTAATTTTACCTGAATAAAAGCAGCCTCTGTCCAGCCAAGATACAGAAGATCTCCACTTGATAAATTCTTTTACTGGTGCATTAGAAAGGTCTGTCTTGAGGGAAAGCTACAGAAATAAGGATAACTGGGAGAGAGAGGAGAGAATAAAATTAATGCTGCTGCTTTGTTCTCAGCCTGTTAGTGTGATTCAGCAGTTCTCTGCATGAGGTCTGCACACAAGAAGGAAAATGCTAAGACTGACAAAGTCTGAGCCCTTATTGCCAGGTTTTGCTCAGGCTGTGTGAGTGTAAGGCATCTGCCTGCACCAGAAACCTGGCTATGGCAGACAAACTCTGAAGTTCTGAAAACTAGGTTTATGTAAATCCAGCTCTTTATGACTTTTAGTTACGCTCATAAATAGGAATGACCTAGAAAGAGCAGAACTGAAATTTAAAGCCAAAACTAAGCAAATGACAGTGATCTGACCAAAACAAGTGAATGGACAACAGTAACAAGAAAATGAGGTTTTGCCAATGCTACCATTTTAAATAGCCTAACTATGAGATAATTAAGGGGAAAAAAAGCCCAATAAAAATAGCATTCATAAATCACATTATATTCAATTAGTTGGGCATTTCAGTAAATCAAGAACCACTTAGATTGGTCGCAACAACTTGGAGAACACTAGTTTTCAGAAACTGAGAATCTACTTATCTTACTAAAAAGAAACTTACTGTAAACTTTAGGTTAGCATTGCACAAGCCAAGGAAGAACTACTAATGGAAATCCAACTCGGATTGTGCTAACTATATGGGGTTTTCCTTTTGTTTGTTTGTTTATCATGGTTTTTTTATGTATTTGTCTTTTAACATTCATACGGTTTGTGTTGACTACCCAGATACTCTGAAAGGATCTTATATCCTTGTGAATGTTACCATTTAACTATTAATATGCAATTAATATATAGATTCCAAGGCATGCCTTTGCATCCAGGATATTTTAGTGCTGATGAGTGTTGACATTATGTCATACTTGCTTTTTAAGCCAGGGTGGATTACTGGACCATCTAGCAGAGGCTTTCATATAACCAAATACTAGTTGTCATCTTCTTATTCTTCAACTTATAACTTGAGTAATCTTCTGAACTAAAATAAAGTGCTAAAAACCTAAAATAGAACAAAAATAAAAGAAGATACTTCCCTGGTTCAGATGGCTGCATGATACAGCTGCATGGCTGTTTAAATTAAAATCATTTGTCTTAATACTTGACCAGTAATTGTTATTATGCATTTTTTAATAGATTGTAGACCTTTTCATAGTACTTTACATTTTACTCCCTGGAAGATAATCACAGTTACTGTAATCATATCACCACAGCTCGATCTAAACAGTTAAAAAGATTAAGCTCCTTAACTTTCACAGAATTTTCTTTCTTCAGTCTAATACTTGGGTTTTTAAGCAGACTTACTTTAAAAAAAAAATCTGTTATGACTGCAGGTGCTATTCCAGCATGATCACCTTCTTAACTTGATAGTCTTTGTTTGGGTGGAGGGTATAGGCAGTCGGGAAAGCCATTAGGGAGGAATTTGTTTGCGAGAAATGAAGGCATTTTGTCTTCACAAATAACTGTATAGTAACTCAGCCATCCCATCTCCTGTGAAAGAAACTGCAAGAAATTCTCTCAGGCTAAAATCCTCTCGAGAGTTACTTTGGAGAATGCATAGATCCTCATGGCCTTCTGGAACAGTTATTAAAATTCCATCTAAATTAAAAAAAAAATAATAATTGAGTCTGAGGTGGGCTAAGTCTTCTAGTGACCTATCCCAAACGAGGAATAATGACGTTTTCTGAAATGAGCAGGTGAAGTTGAGGCCCCTCCTTGGAACAGCAGTCTGAACAAATACATTCACTTCACCTACAATGCACTGCACCATCAGGAACACTTGCTATATATCCTCTAACTAAGAAGCAGGAATGAAAGGTGGAAGTTAAAGAATGGCAATATTCTATTCTGCTTTGTAAAGTATACCTCTAATTTATTGAGATGGTTTTTTTTTTTCTCTAATGATTCATACACACAATAGAAAATTCACCAGACAAAAAAATATTTCTGAAGAGCCAGCAGACAAGACATGGTTTTTCATATCAGTGAGAATTTTGCCATTGATATCAATTGCACTAGAATCTCACTTTCAGGAGAGATCACTTGTACTTTCTATCTTCACTTGTAAGAACATTTGATGAAAGAAAGTTTAGAAATTATTTGGGCAGTGCAGCTTCTCTCACTTTAGAACACAATTATCAGCAGCACAGAAAGTTCCAATGTCAGAAACATTTCACTTAAATGCCTTTTATTAATTTCATCATGCTATTGTCAATAGCTACCACATTACTATCTTAGATCAACTGACAGATGTTACATAGAATTTCCTTGAAGAAAAGCAGTCAATACCTTCCACCCCTAGGGATGTTGTTGCTTTTGGGGACATCGTGAATTGCATGTTTCGAAATAAAGTGTCCTTGTTTAAAAAGTAAACAGCTACTATTAATTTTATGAAACATTGTCTTGGTACAGCTTTACTGACTTCCTTTTCACCATTGGATTTTCTTTAGTCCAGAATGAAATAAATTATTCAACAGATTTGTATATAACACAAAATTATTCCCAAAGTCTACTGATAATCCCATGGCAAAAATAATTATAAGGATCATAACAAAAGCCCTCTAAAATTCTCATATAATCTCCAACCACTTTACTTTTAAATGTATAAATATGATTAAAATCTTGTCTGTCCAAAATAGATGGTTAATCCAGGTACTGACATGCAGATGTTTTCAAGATAGGTGAGTAGAATTTGAATCCAATGGAGATCTTGATCTCATGTCTCTGAATCTGATACAAAAAATCTTTGCAGGAGTTTCAGAGTAACATTACATACTGCAAATGCTGAGTTTCGGTTTCACAGCTTATCCTTTTGGCATACAGCTGTGTCTTCAAGACCATGTGTCTGTATTAATTTTTGTCATGGTAACTGGCATTGGGCTACGTTTTGGAGTTGTGCTGGAAACAGTGTTGATGGTACAGGAATATTTTAGTTACTGCTGAGCAGTGCTCACACAGAGCTCAGGCCTGTTCTGCTCCTCAGGCCACCCTCCTAACAAGCAGGCTGGGGGTGCACAAGGAGTTGGAAGGGAGCACAGCCAGGACAGTTGACCCCAACTGACCAAAGGATATCTCACAACATACAGCATCATGCTCAGCATAAGAAGCTGGTGAAGAGGAAGGAAAGGGGGACATTGGGAGTGATGGCATTTGCCTTCCCAAGTCACTGTTATGTGTGATGGAGAGCTGCTTTCCTGGAGATGATTGAACAGCTGCCTGGCCTTGGAAAGTGGTGAATGAATTTCTTCTTCTGCTTTGCTTGTCTGTGCAGCTTTTGCTTTACCCATTAAACTGTCTTTATCTCAACCCATAAGTTTTCTCCTTTTTACACTTCCAATTCTCCCCCCCCCATCCCACTGCAGGAAGACTGAGTGGTTCTTGGGGGCTTAGTTGCTGCTAGGGTTAAATCATGACAAAGTCCCAAAACATGTATGTACGCATGCACTAGTGATGAACCTCCTAGTACTGCAAGGACAATTTCCAAATGATCTGGCAGCATAATTTAAGTTATCCCGAGTACATTGGAGCACAGACTTTTGTGCTAGACAAAAACCCTTAAATGAGATACTCAGATCTGAGCCAGCAAATTTGGAACATAGAGGCATACAATTCTACTATTCAGCAACGGATCTGGACTTTTATTCTGGACAGTCTGAAACCAGAGGTAGTGGTGCCAGTAGGCAAACATGAGACTTTGCCTGAATACCAGGTGGAAGTTCATGTAATTTTCTGTCCAAATGGAGAATTTATGTTTTATTTCAAAAAAAGTTCTTGGAGAATGCAATTTGTGCCCTTTAATTACCAGAGGAGACATAGCTCAGGAAAAGCTGAGGTTTTGGTGGAGCCAGAGCTAAATGCTTGATATTCACATAATGAGAAAGCTTTTCAGTGTTTCACCTTCAATTCCATGATTATGTTATTTTGTACCTCTTCAGTTGAAAGGCTGAAGAATTATTTTTCCAATTACTCAGGATTATTGGAGTTGTCTTTCTGTCTCTTTCCCTCGCTCATTTAGGTTAAGTTTTCTGAGTAAGAGATAATGCCTCAGGCTTGCTCCTGAGATGGAAGGGATAAGATATTTAAAGTTTATCATGACCCTCCAGGTATTACAGTAATCCACTCTAATGCATCCTTGAGGGCTGTGATTGCTTCATTCCTTTGGTAACTTAAGATAAGTGATATTATATCACCTAATGAAAGTAGGTCTATCTAGCTTTCTCTCTTTTACCAAAAGTCAGAGAGCTTAAGAAAAAATCTTAAGATCATAGGAAAAAGGCAGGAATGTTAGAAATTTTCCATGGCACATGTTTACATTCTTTTTGGTGAACAATTAATCTTCCTATGATGCTACTCTACAACCTTATAATAAATGATTAATGTACCCAAATAGTCTTCAGATAAAGGAGAATACCTGAGAAAATGTGTAGCATAGGTAAAGAACTATCCCAGTTCTTTTAATTCCCTGTGGAGATACTTGCATTTAGAAAGAAGTAGACTAGAGCAGGCATGTGATAACAATGAGAAAAAGAAATAAAAAAAGAACAAAAACTCCAAAAGAACCAAAAACCTCCAAAGTGTTCTAATGATGAAGAAATTGAGAGTGGCAGGAGCAGGAATCAGGAGATAGACAGAGCAGGAGCATTGCCTTTTCACTTCTGAGACCCTGAATCTGTATCCTGTAGGTTGAAGAAAGGATTGCATTTAAAGAAGGTATTTGAAACAAGAAAAGGGAAAAGTTTCTATACCAGTTATCTAGGCATATTTATAAGTAACTGTAAGAAATAACATTTAATATGAACCAGATTGGGCTGGGGTATTGGCAGAAAAAATGTACGGTAACAGCTGTGACTTGGAGAAAAGAGGCACATAGGAGCATTGGTGACTCAGAGATGTCACGTTTGGCACCTATAGCAAGAAGAAAGGGTCCCTTTCTGTCATTATGGTGAATCAAGAGGGAGATGCAATGGGATTGTAAAAAAATGTGAGCAGAAGATAATTGTTCTGTTAAATCCATTTAATGTAAGGCTGAGTTAGTAAACAACTGAAACATGAGAGGCTTGAGCATGAGTTACGGTGGCGAAAGAGGATATGAATTATGATTGAAGTACTAGGATTTGGGATGCAGTTGTCTTTTAAAAGGACAGTGTGGCTAATGATTGCACAAAGTTTTCTCTTTGCTTATGTGCTACACACTGGAAATAGTAGGAAAGAACAAGGCTTGGATGTGCACCAGCGTTTCTAAAGCCAAGAAAACTCCAGTCTCCTGAATGAATGGTGATGCAGAAGCATTAGAGGCCTTATCTCCAGAGACACTTGGGATGCAAATGCAAGTCACTGCAAGCAGCATTAAAGAAAATCATCCTTCACTTATGTGATGTGAAGGGTGGGATACTGGTGTGTATCACTGATCACAGAAAAGTTATTTCACTTATCTCCTCCAATATATTTTCCACCTTCGTCCTCACTTAGGCATTTAGATGGAAGTGTTCACAGTACAAGCTGTCAGATGTTTTTGCTCATGTTCATGTGTGCACACATTCTCATGTCAAATAGGACCTAGGTTTGTTTCAGTTCATTTTTGTTATGTGACCAAGAATGAAACAATATCTGCATACAATTCTCCTTCTGATAGGGTGTGCTGGCAGCAATTTCACATTGCTTTACAGTCACTGACATCTTAGTGGCACCAGGAGACTTTTCACAGCAATGTGACAGTACAGAACTATCAGGGCTATCACATGTTCAATGAAACTGTGAACTCAAGGAAGGATTTTTAGCTGTCATTGATTTAGTGCAAACTGGAATCCATTGTGTCTTGCGTTGTAAGTTAGTGCTGGAGTAATGGTAATAAATCAGGTGTTTAATGTCACCATATACTTTTCAGACAAAAAAAAAAAAGAAGAAATCAAAAGCCATAATAATAACCCAGAGGAAGGACAATAATGCTGTGGAGAGCTGAAGCCATTGACACCTGCGTGAAGCTAGGTGGCTTGTGTCCAGACAGTTGGTTTCCTCTGTATCAATGCCAGGGCACACGCAAATGCCACACAGAAGCTGACATCTTTCTGCCAGTCTCTCCACTGAATGAATGTGCTGCAGGAAAGCACTGTGTGTGCATGACAACTGAATAACAAGCAGCCTGTGGTTCATGGTGTTGTCACCATCAGGAGAAAAAAAAAAACATGCACACTGGTTCAGCAAAGCACTGAAAATGTCCAGCCAGTCAGGTGTAAAAGAAACATTTAATGTTGGAGATCAACAGGTACTTTCCATGGGAAGAGCTTAAATATTCGTAAGTTTTCCACAGAGCCCTGTGGAACTTCCAGCCCACTCAGAAGACTTAAAATCTGTTGGTTTTGAAAAAAGGGGTTTTGGTGTTTTCCATATGCCAATTCACAGATGAACACAACTTATTGCAGTCTAAGAGGTATAGGTTAGTAGAGAGAAATGTTCTTATTTAGTGTAGCAGGCTGCTGTCTCATAATTCTGTTAGTGTTCTTAAAGGGAGGGTGTATCTCTCAAGATGAAGATTACATATTGGCCCTTGTGAACCAAAGTTTTTTGTAACTGAAACAGTATAACTTCTAAGTCTTGAAAGGCAAAAGCAAAGATGCACAGAAGGGTCAGAAGGAAACAGCCTGCTTGTAATGAATCATTTCTGTTTTACTAACGTTAACAGCTGATGAATTTGTCTCAGCATGAAAGGTGTGGGTTACCCAAACTGAAGAGTTTATGGTCTTTTCACGGGGTGAAGACTATCCAAACCCAACACTTAGATACATGAGACACTGGCTATAACTCCCTGTCTGTTGGGGAGGATCCATACACAGAATTGTACAGAATTGTGAGTCCACAGAGAAATCACCCCACAGTGTCTCAAGATGTGGGGTGGTCAGAACAAGTGCCTGGTCACCAAAAGCCATGACACAAGTGGGAGCTGGAAGGGAAGGGGAGGCTCTGGGCTGGACTGAGGTGAGCATGAAGTGAGTGAATGTCACAGACTAGAAGTGAAAAGCTCTAGACTGAAGTTTCTGTCTACCTATTATACCACTTCCACTTAACACATTGTATATTTTAAGTAATTGGGTGGTGTGGGTCTGTTCTTTTAGCAATCTCACCTCTAATTTCCCCCAAGACATCGTGCTGAAAAGTGATGCAGTGACATCAGGGCTGAAAAGATGTGCTTTTCTCCTGGAAGCTGAATAGCACTAGGGAAAGCTTGCAGAATGGCTGAGAACTGATCTTGATGAGAGGCAAGCTCTGACAAAAAGCAAAATCTGACATTGAAATACGGTGTTACAGTAGATACAAGTTCATTTTGCTGGGTTAAAATTACCCTACCTCACACCTGGAGTTTCCCAGTAAACTTTGGAACACTCAGAATAGTGGGAGCCATGGATATGAAGCATATCTAACATGCTATTTGATTTTCATGGTTGCATATGAAATCACACATAAATTACCTTTATCTTCTTAAGGCAAATAAATTATTAATCATTAAGATGCAGTCTTTTATATTTACATTCAGTTGCAGACCCTTTAATCTTCCTGAATCTGTCACATTTCCTCTTTAAGATATGGCTGTAACAAACTTTAAAACACATCATTTATCAAAGCAATTAAGGCAGGTATTTTGTTAAAAGAAATGTAGAGGGATTAAATTCATAATTAGGTGGAGATAATCTCCAAGAGGAAAAAAGAATATTTTATTGTGCTGAAATGAGATGATTTACCTATTGTTTTAGTAATAAAACTAAAGCTGAATACAAAATCAAATTATGAGATCTTAGTGAGTAAAATCTGAGTGACACTGGAGTTTTGCAAAATTCTCAGTGAAATTTAACAGAAAACATACAGGATATTAATGCTCAGCTACTAAAACACATTTTATGATGACTTAATGTGCAGATAAAAAATGGCTGGTATCTAGTTTCCTACTATTTAAAACTGCAGTGTCTGTCTCGGTTTTATTTCTAAATATAGAAAAAAAAACCCATGATGAATCTAATGAAAATTAATACAATAATTCTTGGTTTCTACTGGAAGGCCAAGAAATTTAAGGTTTAAATTTCCAGCCTTAATTATGAAGAAAGGAGCTTATGCTGCAGTAAATTTCACTCTGTAAAGATTTCTGCATGGAAATTATCTAACCCTAGGAACATACTTTCAAAACGTAGACATAAATACAAATTGACCTTTATAATCACATATGAAAGCTTGCTTTACAAATCCCTAATTTGGTAACATGGATAAAGCAGTCATGCCTCGCTCCTACCTAAACACTGATTCTTCAATGTGCTGAGGGACTCCCACATACTCAGGGTTGAAAAGTGTGATTCAGTACCATAAAACCATTGCTTCTGTATGGACAGTGGGTTGGTATCCTACACATACTGATCTTGGCTTGCATTATAATCTTGCTTACCTCTTATGGAAATGAAATGGATATTGTGACCCGAAATTGTTGTAACTAGTTTCAAAAGACATGTTGATATACATTGAATAAACAAGTTCCTCAGGTATTTCTTTTGAATTCCTCCAAAAATATAACATCCCCTCCTCTCACTTCATTCTGCGGAAGCTTCACCAATAAATTTAGAGTTGTCACATTGCATGCTTACATGCTTGCTTTTCAGCAGTTGCTGCCCTTAACTAACAAATGAAGAGAACTAATGGGATGCATATATTTCTCACCAGTGAGGGTACTGCTGCCATAAAAAAGGATGTCCTGGTAATTGGCTGAAACAGAAATGCTGATTATAAAAGTGTGCATTATCAGTGTGAAAACATCTGAGAAGTTAATGGAAATCTGTTTCCTTCACATTTGTACAGTGTCTGGCATAGCTGAATTTCAGACTATAAGCAAGTTTTTAATGATAAAAATTGCCATTCACCATTGCAGTTTTCTTCTAATTTTAAAATTTTACGTATTAGAAACCTACAGCTAAATAAGCTAAATCCGAAACATCAATGGAAATGTACCAGGGGAAACACTGGGCTTCACTGCAGTGTCATTTTTTATGTGTTGAGCTTTAAGTACTAGACAACACACTGACAAATTCTTCACTGTAGTGTCATGATCTGTTGATAATTAGTTAAACGGAACAACAAATAGTGTGTAGCATTCTGAATTAAGTAAATCCATGTATAGTTGTTTTTTTTTTAAATTTGAAACAAAACCAAATATTGTGGTATTTACAAGAAATCCCATATTCACATTACGTAACTCTTTCTTATCAACAAAAAAAAACTTTAAAATACATTAATCATCAAAAAACCCCACAACCCACCCTCATTTTGTTGAAGTTTTGTTGGTATAGTTAACATAATATATGCTTAATCTTAAATAAACAGAGCAAATAATGGCAAAATAATAAAATATGTTTGACTGCCAAAAACATGTTGTGCTGGCAGAAAGCAGAAATTACTGACGTGACTTTAAAATTGTGTTCTGTAAAAATTTTACTATTTCAAGTTTGAATTGAAAGCTGCTGGTGTCGGCAAGGTCAAGTAAGTTATATTTTACTGCCTTCCAAACAGGAGTTAATTCCTACTTGCTAATGATATGTTTCTTTGTGGTAAGGACATAGAAGAGAATTTTTTCAAAAGTACCTCATTCTCCACAAAGTCTCTTGATTGCTGAAAAGTGGATGTGCCTTTTACAGCAGCACAGTGTCTTCTCAAAGGAGCGCTGACCACCACAGATGGAGATGTGGAGCGTTTGTGCGCACAGAGATGAAGCATCTTTATCAACAGCAATTCACAGCTCACAAGGTGTGGGGTGAGAAATGTCAGATTATGTATGCATTCAGCCCTTGAAGGTACATGTTCTGAATGTAAAGATGCTGGCATAATGGCTAGACTGGCACAGGGTAAGTGTAGACAAAACAAAATAGTACATTTCCCCATGGTAATGCTGGGGTGTGTGTGGTATGTGTTCTGCTATGTGTTGCCTGCTCGCAAATGAGTTCCTATGAAGGACAAGTTTCAGATTATGGTCACAACTTCCTATCAGGAGAAGCATCTTCGCATCATGCCCTGTATGTAAGTCTCATCACTAACACCATCCTAATTTCTCTAGTGTCAAACTAACAGTAGGTGCTGTGAAAATGTTTGGTAAGTTCTGCAGGAAGTCTGGCTGAAATTGGCATAGAGCTATCATTCTGTGGTTTAGCTGTCATTTATTTAGTTATATGCTTATTCAGACTTCTTGGAAGCAGAAGGGTGTTCCTTCAGGAACAGGAGCACAGCAAATAGACCTGGGACCTGTCATTCATTTGTTTATTACATGTGTTTATAATGTGTCTACTGAACTCCCCTTCAGAATACCTTAAGTACACTGAGTTGTAATGCTGGCATCCTTAGAGAAAGTTCCTGATGAAGGTGAGAGTGGTGGCAAAGAGTTCATCCTGACCATGAGTGTGCTGATGAGGATACAGAGGACCCTTCAGTTCCAGCATAAGTAACTTTTGGTTAGAACTGGAAAACTTTCTATTTTCCTGATAAAAAAACTTCACCTTTCCAGCTGCACCTGTCCATCACAAAATGACAAAATCCACTCTTGACATCCTTCCCTAGCATGTTGTAAACAGAAAATAATAGTAGGGAGTAATTTCCACCCTAAACTACCACTTAAGTTGTAGAACATGAATGGAGCGTCACAATTCCTACAGATAAAATGATATTTTATATTTCAGACTGTTTGCAAGAACTTTTGGGTGGACAGTTTATAGGTAAATCCATTTGCTTTCACAGGTTAATGAGCTTTAGAAATTTCTGAGTTTAAAATAATTGAAATGAAACCCTGATTTTATTTTCAGGACACAGAAAAAACTCTTGTTTCATTGGTCTGTGTTTCTTGAACTTCTGGGAGTTTTTATTTTATTTTATTTTATTTTTTAATTTGTAGGAGATGGTAGGCTTGAAGAGGCATGTCCTGTAGTTCAGTCACAGGACTTGACCCGTAAGGCCAGTTCTTCAGTTCTTGGGGCTGGTGTGCTCAGAGCAAGCGTAATCTTTCTGTTTCAGGTTCTCATCTGTGAAACAGAGATGAAATGTTTCCTTCTTACATTCTTTATCCATGTGGTTTTGTGAGCTCTGAAGAATAGCAAATGTCTTTCTTTGTGGATAAGGAATATGCTGTACAACACAGCCTTGAATTTGAATGAGTTTCTTGAAGCTCAGGAAGAGCTTGTGAAGTGATGAAATTGTCTGGTAACTGTAGTTCACTCTCTTCAAAAGTGGTATAAAAAGCATAACTGTAATGCAAGGTATTAATATGGTTTTACCACCTTATACAGCAATGCAGTTCAGTGCACCACAGGATTTTTATTACTGCAGTTCAACCTGATTTCCATAGGCAGATGATTCTCTCCACAAGCAACATAATGAAGGTAAAATAATTTATTTACAGTGTTTCTTCTTAAGTTCTTTTCTGCATATTGTGGATCCCATTGACAGATAAGGTTCAGCACATAAGGTGACATCAATTTAAAAAATATATAAATCTGTTACTGCAGATTCATGTATCATAACAGAAATATAATCTGAACTTTATTCTTTTGTTGTTTTATTATACTTTCTTTAGTATATGCATATTGTTATATAAAGAGAATGGGAAATTCTTTCATTTTTAGCTTAGGTTCCCTAGGAAAACTAAATGGTTTTGGCTGCTGTTCTGTGAATTGTAGGACTAATATTTGCCAACGGCTAACTGGCATATGAGCCTCAGTAAATGGAATCTACATTCCTAATTTTGTCTTCATTCTCTTTGCCAGTGTTCAAGACTTTTTAAAATGATTCTGTCTAATTCAAATTACAGATTGGATTCTTTGAACAGTAAGACATCTGAAGGTACGAAATGAATGTGATTAAAGAAACAGGATATATTTTACAGGAATATATCTTATTCCATGAAAACACATCACAATATGAATTTTTAATGCAACCAACCTTCAGTCTAGTTCATTAGCACGAAATATACTTGCAGTTCAAGTTTAGTGTATGGCAAAAGAATTCTGGCTGATTCAGAAGTCAGACATTTAAGTCTCCTTTAGTATAAAAGCGGAGTAATGAAAAGGAAATTATGGAATGTGATTACATATTACCTTAGTATTGTGGGGAAATATATTAAAAAAATGATCTTATTGATAATGAGCTTTAATTGGTTATACAGATTTCAGAATACAGGATCAGTGAGGACATATGGTTTCTTCCCTACAAATGGGATACCAAGATTAATCACCAAGCAGCAAAATCTATTAGCATTGGGACGTTTTAGATTCTGTACCTGCCACGCTCAGATATGTTCTATTCCTTAATAAACACTGTGTTAAAGAGAAGACAAAGGTCTGTCATTTTTGAGTATACAGCAACACCACTTATCAGTATAAACAGACATATAGAGCCTCTATGTTTTGAAATATTTTTTAAAGACAGAACTCACCAGGGAAGTCTTCTACTTTTTAAGCCATCATCAGTCTCAGTAAAAAGGGAAGTTACTGTTATGAACAGTCTGAGTGTGATGGACTCACCTGCTGGTGCAGCTACTACCCAGGGATAAATTATTTCACTCGCTGTTAGTACAGTTCTCAGAAAGCATTAAAATTAATACAGAATTTTCACTCAATGAAACTTGCCAGCCAGAAGACTAGTTGTTGTCAGCACTGTGTCTATTGTTTCTTCATACAAATGTTCAAATTAGGTAGCTTGGGGACTTATTTTTTTCGGCATCCCAAATGAGCATATTGTGTATAAAGATTTTTCGCATGTTCTAGAATCAGCAGAATGCCTGTTAATTGCCTGAAGTATTCCCAAACTGGCCATTAGGAAAAAGAACTTCTGCAACACTTTCATTTCCCCTCCTTCTCCTTTTCTCCATGTCTCCAACCCTCAGCTGAGATATAAAGTGCCAGAATATTCTCACGTTGTCGCACCTTTCAGTTCTCCAACTGGCAGACCAGACATCAATACATTAGGTGCCTTGAAAATACTCTAAAATATTTGTTCCCCGATGAGTCGGTAAAAACATGTAGTATCTTGTTAGATACTGATTGCGTTTGCCATGGAGCCACAAAGCTGGAATTTTCCAAAACACATTACCCATATGTCAATGTATTCCCTTAGCTCGCCAATTAATAATAAAATCTCTTATTACATCCCTGTTAATTGCATCAATACTGTTATTGTGCATCAGTACGCGTGCTACCTACTGGAGATAGATTTCTGGTGCAAGATTTAAGAAACCCACTTACTGTCTGCAGGAATTTAATTCCTTTTTCGTTCATTAACATGATCTGGACCATGAAGACCTTATCCCAGCTATGCTTTTAAGTCACTTTAGACACAGAAACTGTTAGTGGCCCTTCTTAGTTGTATGGGAATTGTTCCAGAAGAATGAATTTTGGCTGAGGTAGCCTTTTTTGAGTACATGTCTCCAACACACACAGGGTTACTATAGTTAGTTGTGGGTTTCTTTAAAAAAAAAAAAAGCCAACAAAACCCCAACAAAACCCACTCAGCTTGCTGCAGGCAATACTGAGTGCCTTCATTATGGAATGACTGTAAGCATCAGGAGAGAATAGCAAGATCGGGAACACTAATTTCAGCAACCTGGTGGCACTTTATCCTCTGCTTCCTTTCACCCTTTAAACAAAGTACTTAAAATCAGAAAAAGTTTTGCAGCTGCCAGTCTCTCACAATACACCTGCATTGCTAGCACCCCTGCCACTGCCCCAGCTGAAATATGTATCTATGAAGAGGTCTGCTTCTTTCATTTTTTTTTAATCCAAATGGATCAATTTAACCCTTTTTTTCTGTCAGGTCGAAGGATGCCCTTAGAATTTGAGTTGAAGAAAAATGGCATTTAATGCACTCAAGGCAATTTCATACTCAGCAGCCTGATGTTGCAATATGGAGACTGAGGAGTCTGACCCACTGAATCTCAAGCCAGCTATATGAGCCTGTTTATAATTACACATCTAACTGATAGTCACACTAGTTATACTGTTTGGCCTTCATGTGAAGACTCTAGCTATAGGGGACTACAGTGTGAAATAGATATTCATGCTCTCTAGTAAAGAAACGCTGTTTTATCTCTGGTTTTGTCAGGGGAGCCAGCATCAAAGTGCAAATATCTGCAGAGTAAATTCCAACATCTAAACCATAATAGAGATCTGGTGGAGCTGTGCATTCAAAGACACATATGCCTTCCCAAGTGGGTGATGTTTTACCCTTGAAAATTTCCTTGCTAACAATGGATCTCCTAATTATTGCAAAGGAGGCAAATGCAGGTATTTGCTCTCCTGTGGTTGCAGATTTGAGTGATCGTACTTGGGACCCAATGTCTTCCACACATTCAAAGTAAGATCGAAATTAAATGACCATACCCAAATGTTGCAAGAAATCTGTGGTCACCAAGGAGCATCACGGTTGTCACTCAGACACATATTACAGACTTTGTTAATTTGCAGCAGCCACTGGATGCAACTGGACTTTCCCTGCGTACTAGTACAGCTTCCCAGTGAACATTGCTGGTGGAACAGAGAACTTTCAGTTAAAGTTTGCTTAATATTTGCTTTAAAAGATCCAGTTATCAGTTGTTATTTTTGTCAGAATCTTCATGTATTGAGTCACTGCTACAGCTTTACCCTTCTCTCAGAGCTTGAACTCTTAACAGCTTAGGCATTTTCGTGTACAAGGTTACGGTAAAGTAGCTTGTTTTTGTTCACGTAAAAGGAAGTTTTGAACTTATTTAAGTGCTATTTTTGGATGTTTTCTTGTTTTCAAAGAAGATTTTGAAGTCCACCTGGGATTTGAATATCTTCACAGCTGAAGACTCCGTAAACATTTTAGGGAATTTGTTCCAGAATTCTACCATCCTTCCAGTAAAAAAAAAAACAATGTTTTTTTTCTCATGTTCAGATGGAATTATCTGTTTCAGAAACTGTCAGTCCACAGTCCATTGCCTCCTGTCCTGTGACTGGGCACCACTAAGAAGAGTCTGATTCCATCAGCTATACTTTCCCCACTGGGTATTTATGTATATTTGCATATATATATGTAAGGAGCACAGAACTAGACCCAGCACTCCAGGTGTGTCTGACCAGGGCTGAGCAGAGGAGAAAGATCATCCCTCTTGATCTGCTGACAACAGGATTCATAGTGCAGCCCAGAAGGGGCTTTCTTTGTCACAAAGGTGCATTGCCAGCTCCTGGTCAGCTTGCTTTCTCAGCAGGACTCCTATGTCCTTGCTCTGCAGACATGCTTTCCAGGTGGTCAGTTCCCAGAGCATACTTGTGCCTTATGGAGTTATTCCTTCCTAGGTATAGGGTTTTGCATTTCCCTTTGTTGAAATTCATGAGGTTTTCTTGTCAGTCTACTGTCCAGACTGTCAAGGCACTTGTGAAAGGTAGCATAATCACCCAGTACATTGGCCTCTCCTCCCTCTGTTGAGAGTGCGCTCTGTTCCATCTTCCAGGTCCTTAATGAAGGGGTTTAAGAATATATGAAACCAGTTTTGGCCCCTGGGATGCACCAGTAGTGTCTGATCTCTAAGTAGATTTTGTGACACTGATGACAACTGTTTCAGCCAGTTTTCAGTCTACTTCAATATCTTATCTAGTCTGTACTTCGTCTGTCTGTCAGTTGGGATGTTACAAGGAGACGGTGTCAAAAGCCTTACCAAAGTCAAGATAGACAACATCAACTGCTCTTTCCTCATCTACCAAGAAAGTCATTTAATTGTGGAAATTATCAGGTTGGTTAAGAAAATTATTCCCTTCTTAAATCCATGCTGACCTCCTTTCATCATTTTCTTATCCTCTGTGTATTTGGAAATGGCTTCCAGGATTAGTTGTTCTATCATATTCTCTGCAATCGAAATCAGGCTGACAGGCTGTATCTCAGATCCTACTTGCCTTTCTTGGAGTGACATTTGTTCTTTTCCAGCCATCAAGAACCTCTGCCAGCTACCACTGCCATGCACTGACATCAGCTATCTTGTGGGTGTAGTCCATCAAACTCCATGGATTTGTCTATGTCTGCTTTGTCTAAGTGCTTCCTGATGTGATCCTCCTTCACTGAGAGTAAGTCTTTTTTGTTTCAGACTTTCCCTCTGGTGTCAGGGGTCTGGGATTTCTGATGACTGGTCTTAACAGTTAAGACAGACAGTAAGAAGACATTGAGTACCTTAGGGCTTTGTCACCCAGTCCTCTGCACCATTCAACAGCTGGTTCACATTTTTCTCAAGTCTTTTTTTTTTGCTGCTGATGTATCTGTATAAGCTTTTCTCATTGTCCTTCATGTCTTTTGTAAGATTCAACTCAGTGTGGGCTTTAGCTTTCCTAACCCCATCACTCTAAGTTCAGACAATATCTATATTCTTCCTAGGTTATGCTTCCACCTCTTGTACACTTCAGTTTTATGTTTGAGTTTAGTAAGGAGCTCTTTCCTCATGCTTGCAGGTCTCTGACCTCTTTTGCTTGACAGTATGGACCTTTCCTGAGCTTGGAGAGGGTGATCCTTGAATATTAACAGCATTTCACCAACACCTTCTTCTCTTCATGGCCGTATTCCACAAGATTCTTCCAAACAGGTCTCTAAACAGGCCTATGTCAACTCTCCTGAAGCTCATGGCTATCTTTCCATTTTTTTGCTCTGCTCCATTGTCTCAGGCTTCTGAAGTTCATCATCTTATCCTCATCTCAAAGTCTCCAGCCTGTCCTTCCTTCTTGTCAGTAGAAGTGTTTCTTCTCACATTAGTTCTTCAGGAAATTGTCTACAAATCACTCTAGAAACATCCTGATTTTTTTGTGCTTTCTTACACTGTCCCTCCTGCAGGTACCAGGGTGGTCACAGTTCCGCATTAGATCGGATTCTGCAACCATACGACTTTCTCTAGTTGTCTGAAAAAGACCTCTTCTACCTCATCTTCCTGGTCAGGAGATCTACAGCAAGTAGCCACAACAATGCCACCCATGTTGGTCTGCTCCTTAATCCTGACCCTCATCTGTGTAAATGGCTGAATTACAAATCTCTGAAAAGTTCTCTTTGGTTTTTCTGAGTTGGTAAATGTTACAAGCTGCCCTAAAAGTCTATTCACAAATATGTTTCTGTTACTTTCGTTTGACCTGTCTTTTTTTCTGTCTAATTATTGGGCCTGGGAGGACAGAGGGGACAGATGTGTCAATTCTGCCAAAATGGAGGAGCAATCTGAGCAAAGAGATGCTTATGAATCCAGGCATCCGGTCAAACAGAAATTGAGTGGTTCTTCTTTCGCAAAAAAATTCATAAATGCTTAGTTAGATGACAGGCCTTTTTTTTTTTTTCATTCCTTAAATTGTTCTAGTAAATATAGAGTCAAACAGCATTGATCAGTAGCTCAGATTGGTACTCATAAAAGGTATGACCTTGCATTTATTACTGAAATTATTCTGCTACACTGGAATAGCTCCCGTGAAGTTTTCTTAAATATTGACTAACTTGTTCCATGTTGCTATTTCTGGCATCTCAGTCTTTTGCTTGCTTTCAGGATTTAATCTATATTTGCATAACTGTCCCATACAAAACCAATCCTAGCAGAGATGCACGGATTACTGCATTCTGATATTTTTGCCAAGCTGGAAAATAACCACTCATTCCCACTGTGCTTTTCTGGCTAAATACATAACCTCACTGAATTCAATGACAGAACTCCTCTCACTTCAGTGGCATTCAAATTTCACCACCTGTTTCTAGTCCATGGCAGCACTTTAAGAATTCCCCTTCACAAGAGTGTTCATCAAAGCCTGTTTGATTTCCAAATAAATTATATCAAGTGTTATTCCTTTAGATATGTGCAGAAAACTTTGGTTACTTTGCTTGGGGTTTTTTCTTTTTCATCTTCAAGCATAATGCTTAAATGCTTATTATCAAAGAAAGAATTTAATATTCCTGTTTCTGAGATAGCTCAATAAGCAAAAATGCTGATATTGAAATGTGGGTTCTGTGCTCTTTCAGAAAGATATCTAGCCCCAAGCTCCCTGGAACTCTCTTGTGTCAGTCCATTTCTCCTGCCTCTCCATTTGTTTTGTATCACTCCCATGGTACAAACTGTGTTTTGATGCATATAGAACAGATGTTGCTTTCAAGCTGGCTGAAGGCCATCTTTCAAGAGGGTTTTGAGTAAAGCTGTTCCTCTACAAACTTTCTGATGGCACCTCTGCTGCACAGATTGCAGACTTCATTTCTTTGTGCATCTGAGACATGATGCTGCAATGAACACCATTTATGTTGTGTAAGAATGGCTTCTTCATGACAGATCATCATGCGTGGACCTGGTTCAGCTTCCAGGCACCCACTGTGTTGGGTGCTGAATATGCAGCCAGCAGCCTGAGTAGCTTGTAAATAAAAAACATGGGACTAAGAAAAGGCGAGAAAAGAAACAGAAGGGAAATGAAATCACCTGAGCTTAAACAGCAACTCGATTGCATCCTGGAATCTGTTTTTAACACCTGCTCTTACAGCCTATCCTTTTTACTGCATTGTGCTTCTGTTCTTTTAGGTATTACAGCTAATCAGATTTATTTGGACTGTTTCTTTAGGAACCAGGTCATTGTAAAGTACAGATATGCTGCTGGAGAGTGTTTTTCTTGTCTAAGACCCTCATTATCGTTTTTATCTACTCTTTCCTTGTCTTTTTCCTGGTTTTCTCTTCACTAGCTATTGACTGTATTTGGGTATTTATAGGTAGGTGCTCCAATAGTGCAAAAAAGAAGATATATTAGCCCTTCATTTGCCAGTTTAGCTTTGTATAAGAGCAAAGCTTTCTATTGTATACTTAGTCCTAAGTTTTTATCTCTGAGCTATGTCACCTTGAATTTATCATGCATTTAAGGTGAAGTTTTATATGTCTGTGATGCAACTTGGTTATTTTTGTTTTTGTTTAGACCTTGTTTCAGCATGCCTGTCTAAAAGCATTATTATGACACTTTTTGCTATTACATGGAAATACTATAAAGTCTCCACTTTAGATTCCTGCCAGTAGATTGTCTGACCTCAGCATACTTTACGGCTCTTGTATATGCCAAAGGACTGTACAGACTCTCAACAGCAGTTACTGAATTCTTTGTCAGAAATTTGTGGTACAGAAGCAGCTTTCTTTTTACAAGTGAAGAATCCCCACTCCTAGAAAATAACCTTCTATCAAGTATATCCAGTTATCAGTCCAAACCAAAGTGCTTAATGTGTTAGAAATTGTAGTCCATCATCACTCCAAACTAAAGTGCCTAATATGTTAGAAATGTAGCCCGTCATGCTCGGAAATCCGCAGTCCAAAGTGCAGAGCTTAATCTTGTTGAACAGGCTTTCAGGGACTGAGTTTTTTTTATTTTTAAAACTTATTTTGTTGGGATTTTGGCATAGCATAATGCTCATATGAGAAATGTAGCCTCCCAAACAAGATGATCAATCACTGTATGAATGGCAACAGGAGTCTCTACTGCAAAGGCCCCCTGCAGGGCTGTCCTCAGCTGGATCTGGAGATACTTCCCATCCCCCTGCTTGGCTCAGTTCTTATACTCCAGCTGATTGTGGTTCTGTATAAGCACCCCAGCACAAGCATGTTTCTTCATCACTGATATCCCTCATTAATCTGAACCACATGCAAAATGCTTTTTAACTGCCTCTGTATGAAAGACTATCCTATGTGATCATTTCTGTATCAGCAGCAATGGTTTCAAATTACAATAGACAAATAAATCCATATCTCTGCACAAACTGACTCGTTTTGTAGCAGTGACCACTGAAGGTAGGCTCTGGAAGTCATCCTCCAGACTGGACATTAAACAGCCTGGAGGAGTCTCCAGAATCATCTAAAGTTACCACAGGAGGGTTCCTGCACAAAACAGGAGGTTTTGTGTCACAATTAGCATTTTGCTAATTGTGAAGATGGCCAGGAGTGCAGGCACCCAGTGGTCCAAGTAGTTCCATTGTTTCCAGACAGACCATTGTCTCACCTCTGCAAAAGACCTGTTGGGGAGCTCCTGGGCAACCCCAAATTAACAATTCAGGTGTACTGGGTGTGCACAAAGGCACAGCCCTGATATCCAGATGCATCACAGCTACTGTTAAAGAGCAGGCTTGCTTTTCGTACATATATCTCATTTACAATTTAAATTCCACAGGTCTTGCCACATTTTTGTTAACATTTCAATCTTTTCTCTTTCTGTGGCTATGCTACATCCTGATTTCATATGGGGAACCTTTCAGAAGTTGTATTTAGTTGCTATTTTGAAATAGTCTGCTGGGTGTCATGCTTTCCCCATTCCATGTAAACAAGCTTGTTCTCCAGAATTGCTACAGGTAACATGGTATTCCATCTTTGTCTGGCTCTGATTTAATCTTACCTCATTTTTCTCATTTCACTTGCAAATTCTCATTTGGCATATGTGATCCCTCATCCATTTTAGTCAGTATACAGGTCTCTTCCATCAATATCCATTGAAAGTTTTGCCTTTTCCAGGGTTATACAAGCCCTTAGCAGTACTGTTTTCTCATAGTTTATTACTATAGGTGTGCTGTTTTTAAATGTGAAATGTCGCACATCTCATTACAAGCTGCATTCCTGTAATGTATGGGAACCCCTTTCTGACTGACTTCCTATAATTTGTGTCTTCTTTCAGGAAACTTTATTGCAGTATTATTTGGATTTCAAGGGGTTTGTGTTCAAAAAGCTTTTCTGGCAATGCTTTCTTCAGGGGAACTCATATTTTGAAGAGGGCTTTCTTTTTAGCGTGTTTTTTTTTCTAGCTGAAGTGGAAAACTAACCAGGCTGGGTTTTATTTCTTTTTTCATCAAAATGAGGGTGTTTGTTAGCCAATATTGCTGGACTGAAGTAGAAAAACAACAAACCTATTAAACAACACTGTCTTCTTCCAAATCTGTCAAGTAATAGAGCCCAATCTCACTGTGCTTTGTGCAGATTTTGGCACCATGTTATGATCTAGGCATCAGTTTAATCTTTATTTTGACCTTCTGTATAATTTTTTTGTTTATATACAACTTATTCCTTTTTTCCTACAAATCGGTTTACAAATCCAGTAAAAGTAGACTGTACTGGAAAATATTTTTCCGTTATATATTTTGCAATGAGCAAGTGCAGTCATCTGGGTCTGCCTGTTGCACTGCCTTTACACAGAAAGATGCTGTTCTATGCTTTTAAAGAGGGGTTTCTCTCTTAGTGTGAATACAGCCTTGCACAAACACTCCACTCATATGCCCAGTGTACCTCCTTTGTGTCATTGCTCCTGGAGAAACAGTAAATTCCTGGGAATTAATAAGGAATTCATCCTCATCACAAGCAAAGATTAAATCATGTCCGCTTCAGTAGAAAGCTATGCTTTTGAGATCTTGACTGCAAAGCTGAGAGGGAGGTAAACAAAAATACCCACAAACGAAAAAAACAGCAAAAGAGGAAATTAGAGAAATGAGGTATAGTCTTGAGGATAGCTGGCATATAAGTCTTTCCTTGTGTACAGCCACGGGTCTTTCAGACCCAACTTTGCTATGGCATCTGACAACTAAGCTGGAGCTGTCTGCCTGGGTGCTTTCCCTCAGAGCTTGTGTTGGGGATCTTGGCCTTTCTGTTTTCATGGCACCTCATTCTTTCCAGGTGTTTCAGAGAAAGTGAAACTTCAAAGTAATGTGGCAAAAATACATCCACTCAGTTCATATCTAATTTATAGACCTTATTGTGCTGAAGTTTTCTTCCTCTATTTGGACTCATAGGATGCAATTGAGGTATCTGAGAATGATTCTCCTTTGATAAACATGAAGACTGTTCATTCATGTTTATCTTTTTGCTCAGGGAATCAATTACATTTCAGCTGTATTGTTACATCAGAAACCCTTCTGAATTTGTACCAGATTACACGGTAAGTTGTTCTTGTACAGGAAAATGTCTAGACACCAAACATGCACCATAATAAAACAAATATTGAAGGTATGGACGCAGTATTTGAATTAAGAAAATTCTGTCCCCTCTGTTCTTCTTGTGCAAGGACTGCAAAATGTAATGACAAATCAAAAGTAATAAAGGCAAGAACAGTAGTCCTAGACACTTAAATGACATATAGTCTTTTGTTTCCATTAGATACTGCTAACAATAGCGAAGGCATATCTTGTGCATATCTTTTTATGGTCTTGCATAAGTCACAAGTGACGTAGGTAGTGTGTTATTTGCTCTGCTCACATCCTGAAGGGCTTAGTGCATTATTATTTTTCTTTTAAAAATTCCTCACCCAAAATATGGGCTAATCTCCCCTCTCATATATTCCTGAAATTGCCATACCTTTTTGCTCTCTCAGTCATAACAAGTACCCTCTCTCATTACTGAGATAATTAGATTTCTGATCTACAGCTTTCCCCACAAAGGGTAAAATTTACTCTTGTTCACATCGCTGACCCAAGCCTTAAGTGTCTGCAAGTGCTGTGCTGAACACTGAAGTGAAGGACAGGTCTTGTGTTAGTCTTCTCAGAGCAGTGACTTTCACCCTTAGTGCTCTGCAGATCCCAGAGAAGTCATTTATGCTGGCTGGCAATGACAAAGGTTCACTAAACTATTCCAGCAACCATAATAAATATAGCTTGAGTTAATTTTTGTATGTGCCAAACTGCTACACTGAACAACAAAAGTGATTTCTAGCATATTAATCAAGCAAGAGGAGAGTAGTGCAGAGTCATCCTATTATAATCTTCATGACTATAACATCTGAGCAGTGTCACACGCCATTCCATCTGCATGCTTAAAAATGCCACTATAGTTATCCAAAGAAAATAAGCTATATTTGCCATAAATAAATGAAAAATCCATATATGAGTCTTTTGACACTACTACTATGCTGAGGTACAAGCAAGTAAGGAAAGGTGCTTTATTGTATGTTACTGTTTTAATCAAAATGGTTAAGATAGCAAAATATTTTAAACAGCAAACACGCCTGAGATGAAAAGTGAAAAAAAAACTGTAAAAAACAATTATGGAAGATAGAAAACCAATCTTTCTTTTTTTGTTCTTAACAACCAAATGGCTGTCAAAGGGCTGTTTGGGGAAGTTTATAGGAGCAGAAAGCTCTGCAGACTCATAAAAATTAGTAATATTATGAATAAGGTGTACATGATATGAAGACTAAAGTATCTAAAATTAAAGGCATACTAATGCTAGATTTCTCTATTTTCCAGGTTGTCTAATTTCTTACATAGACAAAGTCTGATTCAATAGTAGGCAAACGACTGATTTATAATAGCCCTTCCAGAGGTCTAAGGGACATTTGCAATTTTTTTTCTCTCAATGGCAGGCCTGTGATAATTTAAGTCTCTCATTTGCATGAATGAATTATTCTGTAGCTTTGTTTTTAACAGTAGTCAGTTCAGGCAAATGGTAAGAACCACCTAGAGTCTGGCTTTCTCTTAGAGCACAGCAGCAGGTAAGGGTACACAGACAGAAATGTTCATGATTCTCTCTTATAATTATGTGTATTTAGTGTGTTATTATGTATACTTGTTCTTTCTGAATAGTGTTTTTGATTTCATAGGCTTAAAGATACACTCTTGTAAGAAGAGTCTCATTTGAAGTAGTGCTGAGCCCACCCACAAGCCAATTCTGAGGATCAATTTGGCAAGGTTTTGAATTCGTTCTACAAACCCATATTTAATACAGTGAATAATAATTTTCTTCCTGAAACAGAATTCCTCTTGTTAGATTCCATCTTCATTCTCTGCCCTGTTCAGATTAAAATTCTTGCCTTTAACAGTAGTTTTTAAGGTTTTACAAATGTGTTTCCCTATCTTTTCTGCTCCTTTTGGAGCTGCTAAGTAATGGTAATTATAAAAATGGCCTCTGACATTCCCTTGAAATTTCATGTCATTCAGCAGAAAAATGCAATTTCCCACTGCCCCTTTAATTTAGGTTCATAAACTGAAATTTGCAAATGCTTAATTTCCTCTCTAGGTATATGAAATCTAGATGAGTTCATTAAAAAAAAAATTCTATCAGAAAGATATGCTAAGCTATATGCCAAGAGCTATACTAGATAGCTTTCTATCAGAAAGATATACTAGCTATATGTCAAGAGCTATATAGCTATATACTAGCTATACTAGTTGAAGTTTTAATATGTTAAGTTTATTTTCATTAAAACCTTCTATGTCTTCTTCTCTTTTTCCACTGTTCCTGTATGTGCTTTCTGTTCCTGTAATCATTCTCAGCTGAGAATTTTCCCTTTCTTCCCTTTTGATGTGTGGAAAAGTCTACAGAATTTAAAAGATAATCTTTTTCAGTGATTTTAGTAGAATTAAAAGGAGACTTATAACTGAACTACGGCATTACAGAGGAAATATGCTTTTTTTTTCACTGGCCTCTTCTTTCCTGCCGTCTTGCTTACACTGGCAAAAATACCTGCTACAGGTATTTTTACAGCTTTTCTAGAACTCATTTTCCTACTTCTCCCATTTCACAGCAATGCTTTGCCTGTGAGAATGCTCTGTATGAACATGGGGAAGAGCTTTGCTGGGCCAGGAAACAACACCAGAACAGACAGATGAAGAAATCTGACACTCGAGCAGCTTAACATAATGTTAGAGGAGAAAAGGCACACGAGGTGGAATAAAATTATCCTTTCTCACTAAACAAATGTTTAGTTCCAGACTCCCTTCTTCAGATACTTAAGTATATATGTATTATAACATAATAAATGATACAGTTGTAATGCCCATAACTGCATTTTATTTTGCTGCTTATCAGAGATTGACATAATTTCAGTAGCTTCTCTGAGCACTGTATGAATAAAAAAGTTTCTGAGTGTCAATTAAATGCATGATGATAGTTAAATTCCATGTTTCATGTTTCTTTCTCTTTGAAATCACTTAACAAATAAAAATCCAGGCATGGTGCTTCTGAAGGTATGTATTTTTGCAAATGAATGAAAGTATGTGTAAAAAATCTGAGAAGATATTTATAAGCAAATAAAGGAATCGATTCTTGAAATTGATAGGATATAAACATTTCCCAGGGGTTTGCTTCATTGATTTATTCAGAATTCCTGAAAACTCTCACATTCACTTCCCACTCTTCCACATCTTGTTTTTTGCTCTGCCTATATCTTTTACAGATGTATCTGTAGGATTCTGCACCAAATTTAAAAATGTTGTTCAGATTCTTCATTAAATGTCATTTACTACTCTCTTCTTGCTTAAGGAAAGAAACATATATTCATTAGAAGGATTCAGCAAATCCTGCTAAAATAAGAAATGCTTTGTAGAGCCATGTTAAGTGGCTTAACATATGTAGTTATCTGTCAGCTTTCCAGAAACAGATTGGGTATTACAGAGGACAAAATGGTTTAACTTAAAATAATTGTTATATTCTTTGCATTGAAGTTTCAGTGAGTAGACTCAGTATAACTATGTGGCCTCATTCTCCATCCAGAGCGTGGCTGTGTCTGAGAGTGCTTTGGGGAGGATTAAGGTAGATTCTTCATCCAGACTGTGTACCCTTTGATGTGTTAGGCTGTTAGTCTTCCTTTCATCTAGCAACAGGAATATGAAGGTTCTACACAAATTAAAATAAAATAAAATAAAATAAAATAGATATAAATATTAAATTGTGCAAGGCATTTGACATTGTCCCCCATGGCATCCTTGTCTCCAGACTGGAGATACATGATTTGATGGTTGGACCACATGGAACTGGCTGGATGGTTGCACTCAGAGGGTTGTGGTCAATGGCTTGAAGTCCAAGTGGAGAACTGTGACGAATGGTGTCCCTCAGAGGTTGGTGTTGGGACTGATCCTATTCAACATCTTTGTCAGCGACATGGACAGTGGGATTGAGGCACACTCAGCAAGTTTGCCAATGACACCAAGGTGTGCAGTTCGGTTGATATGATGGAGTGAAGGAATGCCATCCAGAGGGATCTTGACACACATGAGAGGTGAGCTGATGCCAGCCTCATGAAGTTCAACAATGCTAATTGCAAGGTCCTACACCTGGGCTGGGGCAATCCCAGGCACAAGCTACAGGTTGGGCAGAGAAGAGATTCAGAGCAGCCCTGAGAAGAAGGACTTGGGGGTGTTTGATGAGAAAATGAATATGAGCCAGCTTTAGTGTGCGCTTGCAGTCCAGAAAGCCAACCATATCCTGGGCTGCATCAAAAGGAGCATGACCAGCAGGTTGAAGGAGGTGATCCTGCCCCTCTACTCTGCTCTTGTGAGACCTCACCTGGAGTATTGTGTGCAGTTCTGGTGTCCTCAACAGAAAAAGGACATGGAACTGTTGGAACAAGTCCAGAGGAGGGCCACGAGGATGATCAGGGCACTGGAGCACCTTCTGTATGAAGATAGGCTGAGAAAGTTGGGGCTGTTCAAGCTGGAGAAGAGAAGGCTGCGTGGAGACCTCATAGCAGCCTTCCACTATCTGAAGAGGGCCTACAGGGATGCCGAAGAAGGCCTTTTCATCAGGGATTGTAGCAAGAAGACAAGACGTAATGAGTTTAAACAGCCGCAGACCACTGGTAAATTGTAGAGTGGAAGATATGGGTGGGAAAGCCGTGCTATCACAAAGCAGATATCCAAGTCTGGCATGTGTTATCTGACTATTTCTGTAGGGCTGTGCACAGCTGGGACTTCTGTTGACTTGCTGGGAGTGCTGAAGACTATTTCCAGGCCTCAAGTGCAGGCTTTCCTTCGTAGACTTCTCTACCAAGCACCTTTCACAAAGGATAAGGAAAGGCTGAATGAGCTGTTGGCTGACCTTATGCATTCTCCATTCTGGAAGTCTAGTCCCATACTTGTTTTTACTTGTTAAGTATCCTAGGAAGAGAGCAACATGAAAAGACAATTGTTCAGCCACTACAGTGGAGGGATAAAAGGCTGTTAATTTTTTCATTCCTTTATTCTTTCACAAAACCCACTTCTAATACAAAATGCAAGCAGGAAAAGAATTAAGATTCTTGAAGTCAGTGAAATGTTTAAGTTTTCAAAGAGAAGAGTAGTGGGATTTGGTTTTGGTTTATTTTGATTATGCACTTACTTTTGCTTTTGAGAGTATGTGTGACTTTAAGTCTGCATTGCTGTTCTGACTATGATTTTTGGCAGAGTAAGGTATGAAAACAAGTTACATTTTTGCAGAGAGCTAAAATGAAATCTGTTAATAATTGCTTTGGGTTGAATTATAAATGAACACATTATGCTGCCAACACTAAGTGGTCAATTTGTGCAAATGGTAGTACAGGGATGGCACAATCCCCATGTGCAACAGGTTCACATTGCAGCAGATGCAGGAGACTGAGACACCTGATCAGGCATAACTTGTTTTCACTATACATTACTTTGGAAATTCAGGCTTTACTTTGTGCTCATCTGGATTTGATGGTTTCCAACAACTACATTACTCTGACATTAGTGACAGTGCACTTTCCTCTGCCAATGTTCTGCCAATGTTCAGCTTTTAGAGCCAAACTTGTTTTGTGTAAGTACACAAATGAAGCTTTCACATCATTTGCATTCTCTAACTGGAAAAAAAAATCCTTGTGATGAAGTCTGAGAGGTAGCAAGGTTCCTCAGGTCACCATAGACAGGCAATGCGATTCACCAAAAACTACTTAAAACATATGAAGGCTACTGTGCTTCTGGAAGGATACTGGAGTATGATCATTCACATGAAAATGCTATCGAGCTTGGGCTGCCTTAAGAAACAAGGATGTTCTAGCAAGGCCATCTTACTGGTGATAATAAGTGTTTGTTTTCCAACCAGATATCTGAACAACATGTGTTTTTAAATTTTGAACTAACTTGGCTTTATTAACGCATTGACTATCTCCTGTTGGGACCCCCCCCACAAAAAAAAAAAAAAAAAAGAGGGAAAAAAAAAAAGGTGAAGCCGTTAATCTAAATATTTTCTTGAGAATGAGGTATTTTCTTGAGAATGAGGACAGGAATGAGTGACATAGCAAAACATTACTGTGTCTCTGTTGCTAAAAGGTGTATTTTGCTTTGGTTAGATAGGCTTTGTTTCCAGATACCTGAATTTTCTGCATGATCTAGCAAGCCTCTTTCAGTTATGCTTGTCTGGGATATTAAAATAAGCCAATAAGTATAAAACCTGCTTTGTGCTTTCCAAACTTGTGAGCACAGTGCAATGGACTTTCTTAAGGAATCAAATTTATTTTTCTGATGGTCATGGCCATGTAACAATTCATTCTCTACAAGATACTGCATGATTTCCATCAGCAGAGAGAAACAGTGCTTTTCTTGCAGACAATAGTATTTAAAGTTTTGTTCATTTTATTTCTTGTTGTGATGATATGATAAAGTTTTTTAAGAGCAAGTGTAGACTCACTTTAAATTAGGAAAAGGTAACATAGGCTTCTCCTGGTGTCAATGTATAAATATGTATGTGTGTGTGTATGTGTGTGTGTATGTGTGTGTGTTTAAGCATGTATATGTATGTGTACATTCATATGTTTATATACACAGATATATGCATAAAAAGAAGTAGAGAGATGTAATTTAAATAAGGAAGTTAGTAAACAAACATGCCAAGGGGATTTAATAATTTACAAAGTTACTGTCAGTTGGCCAACATGCTGCTATTTTTCCATCTGTGATTTAGTGAGGATTAGAAAATTAATCCTATAACAAGTATTAGATGCTAAACCACTGAAATGGAAAGGGAGGAGGAAATAATCTTTACCGGCTATTTTAATACAAATGAGATAACAAGCTGCCTCCGCACCCTCATGTCTGACCTTCTGCTAGTCCCTGGACAATCTACATCCCATTGCCAGTTTGACGTTTCAGAGTTTTGGGTGACATGGTTTAGTCTAAAGTGTCCCTGGCCATGGCAGGGGGGGGTGGAACTGGATGATCTTTAAGGTCCCTTCTAACCCAAACCATTCTATAATTCTGTGAAGTGGCTGGAGATATCTTGGGTGGAAATCTTGTGTGTTAAGTTTGTTGATCCAGTTTACACCACTACCTGGGGCAATAACCTGGAGACAGGGAGATGAATACTGAAACTTCATGCCCTCTTCACTTTTTGCCTCAGTGAGCACATGATTTTAATCTTTGTTTCTTACAGAATCCATTTCCCACATTTCATATGGTTTATATGGGTTTGTAGTGTGCCCTCTTCATTTCCCCCCCTTCAAACAAAGAAATTAAATTTTTTTAGGTACTTGATCTTCTAACAGATTCTTTCATATGCTCTGCTTACTGAATAGATTTTCTTTAACTAAAGCCACATCTTTACAGATAATCATATTTGAGGACATCTGGAACTTTCAGTCTTCATGTTGAAAACTTTATTACTGTCAGCATTCTAAAAAGCAAGACATATATAATTACTGACATGTTTATAAAGAATAGCTTAAGAAGGTATTCCAGTCACATATTACTGGAGGCCTATGCTCAGATGAGGCTTTTACTTTTACTGAAAGAAAACAAGAGCATACCAAAGATGTTTGTCCATCTTAAAAAGATTATGGTTTCCTCATGAACTGGGCAAATGAAACAACAGAATATTGCCAATCACTCAGAAGCTGGTCTTCTGCACATTGCTGGGAACACCATCACTTCAAGGAAGCATGTGAGCAAGGTGAATATATACTTGTTATCTCTGGAAATCAGTGCAGCTGTATGTACATCAGGTAATAAAGTAAGATTAAAGGGACAATTGGCACTCTTTCTTTACATCTGTCATAACATATGTGCCCTGAATTTAATAAAGACAGAGGATTTTCTACATTTATTGCAGAAGCTCATTGTGGAACTCAAGTGGAGGGTAGACATTACTTTCCAGGAGCAATATGATTGTTCAGATCTGTAACAGAAACTGCATGCTCTTGAATGAGACTCAAATTGCTGAAAGCAAAAAACTCTAACATTAACACATTTGGTGAAAAAAGACCCTCACATTTTGGTAGTGCAGTTGAATCCCATGCTTAAATTCCAGCAACGCACTATTTTGCTGGCTAAGTTTTCCAGGATGGGGACCTTATCCCCACAGGTCGTCTGTTTTAAAGGCTCTTTGTGTGCTTGAACTTCCTGCAGGATTATTGGCAAAAGCCTGTGTCTTATTTGTATTTAGGCAAAAGGCAGTTGTGACCTTAGTGCTGTGAACTATAAACTGCCAGTTGCACATCTGAAGGGCACAGGCCATCAGTGGATGTCAAGATGCTTTACAATTGTCTTGAATGATATCTGCTGAGACTGGAAATGTTCATGCCAGTAGTGTATATAGTTTCTGCCAAAAACTTGATGCTCATGGGAGATGGAGAGGTGCAGGTTTCATTCATGCTTGGTATTCCTAAGCTCAGCTTGGAAAACCATTATGATGAATCCACTTCTGAAGACACTGTCATCCCTTCTGTGATGTTTTTCCTGCCCTCTGTGTCAGAAAAAAAACCTGCTTTGTTAATGCCAGAGCAACTTGACATGTTGTTTAGTATGCCACAAAAATACAGTCTGGTTGAAGAGAAGTTACCACACTTTTAACATCTTCATCTGTATTTTTGTGATATTCTTTTAAACCTAGGCATTTCAGAGGCATAACAGAGGTATTGGCAGCATCGCTTGGAGCAGTGCTATATGCTGTTCTGAGATGAAAGGCATTAGTGGGCTAGTGTATAGATTTAAAACACAAAGACTGTCATAGACTTACTAAAACAATGGATAGCGCCAAGCCCAGACCCTGAGGCTCAAGAGAAAATGTGATCAAACCCCTTCAGGTATAAACAAGTTATTGAAGATGATAATCTTTGGAATTGCCTAAAGCCTGGTAGGCCAGAGCTAACACAATACCTTAAACAAGGCTTTTCCTCAAATCAGGCCAGAGAAGCCATTAAGTGAAATTTATGTTTCTTAGATAAAAAAGTTTCAAAGGAGAATTGTAAGAGAGTGTGAAATGAATTCTTTTTAAACTAGGATATTTCCAACAGAGAAACCATTTTATGGACAGATCATGAAACGGATAGGCTCTGGAATGTTTTCCATGTTCGCTGCATGCATTTCAGTCATATGGACATGTAATAGGTGACTATGGCATAAGCCTGGGAAGATTATTTTTTTTTTTTCCCCGTGTGTCCTTCAAGAACTGGGGAGGAGTTTTGGTATGTGAGGTGAACTGCTTGTCCAAATGGGTGCTGAGTTTGCTTTGTTTTTCATGTCTTGCTTTAAAATTTTTAGCACATTGCTCCATATTTCAGGGGGCAGGCATCTCTGAGTAATTTACATATCCTCAGATATAAGCATACTAGCTAGGTGTGTATGTGCATTTTTGATCTGAGGAACCTAATACTAACAACAGTGGTATGGCAGTGGTATTATTAAAAGTAACTGAGAAAGTTGCTTTTATGCCTGTGACAAAAGTACAAGCTCGTAAGAGACTGATTAAACACACTTTCAAAAGCCCATTTTCAAAACAAAGATACCAGAAAATATGGTAAGCCATAGAACTTTGTTGGTCATTTTGTTGTTGATTTCTTAAGGAGGAAACTCAGATACTTTGCTAATGGTGGCAGTTTAAAACCTTAGAAAGACATATATTTTGAGGGCTAGTCCAAGGGTATTGACTTTATTATCTAAGCCTGTCATTTGGGCCTTTAATGAAGTGCAGCTATTGAAAACAGACCAGGCAGGGGTCACTGAAAAGCCTGCTTTTAAACTATTCATGGGCTTTGTTTGATTTTAAAATCCATTTCCACCACCAGTAGATGCAGATGGGCTGACTGTCAAAATTCCTTCATAACTGGAAAGAACTGCTGTTACTAAGAGCATTTTGTTGAGGGTATTCACAATCATTATCCTTCTGAGAATTTAATTAAAGTATGTTTAACAGCTCATAAAAATTAGTTTTGCAAGAATACAAAACTGTTGAAGTCATCTTCTGTTTCAGATATCGACATTTCCCAAGCCCCTAAGTCTGCTTTCCATCTCTGAACAGGGCTACAGTAGCTCCTGCTAGGGACAGTGAAAAACGTGCATCAGTGCCACTGGTCCCATGTGGGAAATGTAGCTCCTCTCTATCACACTCTGACTTGTTGTGGAATGAAATAGTGCCTTATTAGAAAATATATTGAGTCCATGTGTTTCCATCCCACCTGAGAAATAGTAAGAACCAGTGTACTCTTCAGAGGGAGATTCTTCCGTTTTTGTAAGGGCTGTGCCTGCTGTTTTTCTTGTCAGTGGCAAGTAGCAGGAGCAAAAGCTCTTATTTACTTGTGGTTATAGGTGCAAATACTGACTTGCTTTCATCTTATGACTGTTTTTTTTTTCAGGGGCAGCCTCAGAAAGCAGAATAATATCTTTGTTACTTTGTGCCAGTTCAAAGCTGTAAACTACTATTAAATTCCCTAGAGAAATGCTGACACCTATCACAGATGTTTTTAAAAGAAGTTTTTACTTTATTAATTTACTTTTTTGCCTATGAAAAGCATGAGGGATACTTTTTTTAGGTATCCAATAAATCATCTATAAAAGAGCTTTCACCTGTCAGGTGAGTCTGTCTAGATGGATCTCACAGATGACCCACTTGAGAAAGAAAATAGTTGTAAATTTCTGTTTATTTAGGAAACGTTTAAAGATAGCAATGACTTTCCCCTTTTCAGGCTAAAGGGATTACAGGCCGTTAAACCCCACAGAATTAAATGAAAATCTCTAGGTTTTTCAGCCTGCATGTAATAGTCAGATAATGAGTATTTGTTTTGTTGGATGTCTCTAAGGGACCATGTTTGTGGTATTAGGCGCTGAACACATGGCCACAAAGAGACAGCCTGGTCCTGAGGAGTTTATCGACTCCAGCTTTACAGGAGTAAGACAAAAGGAAGGAGAAGATAAATGTCATTATTTGTACTTAAACCAACAGGGGACTGAGGCAGAGAGAATAAACATCTTCCTGGCATACAGACGCAGTTAACCTTCTTCACTAGGGGTCACATCTCCTGTCTGGTTTTCAAATGGCAAGTACCAGGAACAGAAACTACGGTCTCCTTCCCAGGGTATTTCTACCCAGTGATGGAGGGAGATGAGTATCTCCCTGGCTCCAGGGAGATCCACTGAACAAATTCACCAGTAGTGCCTTCCTAACCTTAAACTTTGAGATATTTGTCAAAGTGATTTTAAAAGATGGAGCTCAGTTAATATGCCAGGAAAAAAAGGTGTGGTTTTCCTTTCATTATTTTCAAAGATGAGTCTGAAAGTCTAGAGGCTTCATAGCAAACCTTGCTTTCTTATAGAGTCCTCAGTATCCAAAAAACTCTGGCTTCTCCTCTGGGAAACAATCCTGTTACAAAGAAGGCTGCTGATAAAGTACATACATTATCAGTGCTGATATATGACTCTGATTAAGACTATAGCACTAGCTTAAGAAATCACTCCGGATAATAAAACTCCTAGGCTGAAGTTTATACAACCTGCTTTTTGTGCTTTATGCTCACTTTTCTGTTTTCTAAATTGCTTTGTAAAACATAACACCACAACCTATTTCTGTTATTGTTAACTTTCTATTGCTGCAAAGCTCTTCATGTATTGTTGCTGTGGCAGTAATACCTGAGACCGAGCTTTCCCACACAATTGCATCATTGCTTTACAGCAGAATAATGTAGAATTTGGAGCTGGAAAAACCACTTTTGAAACAGAAGCAGAAACAATGATGTAGAACAAGCTTGCGGCTACCCTGCAGCCTATTTAATTAACAGAATCTATCACTTCTTGGAAAGGTTAGAGTGATTTGATAGCATTCAGGGAGAAAACACCTCCTTTTCAGAGCAAGGCTAGCTCCTTTCTGACGCTCCCACTGCTTTTTTAAATTACTCTCTGCTGATCCCCACAGAGCAGAGAAAAAAAAAGGTTATTTTATACGAAACATAAATATATATATAGTTAGAACTTCAGTCTCCAGAATGAAAAATGACTTTATGCCAGATTCCTCCCTGTCATAGGACAAGGTCTTCTTTGTCAAACAGCTAATTAATGCTAAAATTAATTAATTAGTTCTATACAGTAAATTCATGATGTTTCAAAACACATTTTAAACATAAAAACCCTTCACTTCTGTACATGCACACATACACACACATTTACAGATATTCTTTAAATAGATTTTCCATGTTAGAAATATGGCATCTATTTCACATGTAATCCACCTAGTTTGTGACTCAGAAGAGTTTTAAATTAAAATTGTGGTTAGCACCAAAACCACCCTATTCTTGTTCAAATACTAATAAGAGTGATGATAGTCCTTAACACCTGCTGAAATAGCTGAACTCTGGACCTTAGGAAAAACTGCAAACTCATTGCTCTCTATAGATTTCTCTTTCTCTTACAGTAGGATAGTCAAATTAACGTGAGCACATCAGAGTTGCATAAGAGCATAGATGTCAGCCCTACCACTGCAGAAGCCAAAGTGTTTGCATGGAACATGCTGTCCATTGCAAACTGGATAGGCAAGCAAAAATATCCAGCAAATCTGTTCAAATGAAGCCCCTGTGAACCCAGATTTACTGCATCCATTTAGTCCTGAGGTATGCTCTTTATACTACTCATGACTATATAAACTGAGGATTAAAAATACAGTTTTATGTCTCCTGTCATCCTTACAAATGTGCAACTAGAATCTTAGGAACACCTGATATTTACGTGTTTACATGAAATTGAGTTTTTCTTCTTGTTGTTAGTTTCAAAAATAAAGGTACCAAAACCACATGTAGAGTATCACAGTTAATTTTCTAGAGGCTTAAGTAGCTCTAGAGAACTAAAAATAAGGAACATTTTGAGTATTTTAGCCCTACTGCTTTGCATACATTATTCATTTCTTGACATGTATATATTTTCAGAAATCCATGTTAGCCTCATTGCAGAGGTGAGATTTTGGAGGATTTTTGAAGGGCTTTACCCTCTCTCCCAGGTGGATGAGTGTGTTTGCCTGTGGTGATAACACACAGATCTACTAACCACTTCAACACTGAGCTGAATAGAGCCAGCCTCATTGTTGTTGTCTGATACGTGCAATATTAAAACAATTGCTTTTCTTCATAAGCCAAAATATTGCCAATGGTAAGCCTGCACTACTGTGGGTTTGCCAGGAGGCAGAAAATAAGTTCTTGATGTGTGACAATCTCTCTTGTAGAAGAATCAGACTTCCCGCTTATAGAAATCACAAAATTAAATTGATGGAGTCATTTCTACCCCACTAGATATGGAATATCTTGGAGACACCTTATCATCATGTTCCAGTATTTAAAGGATGGCTCCAAAGCAAATGGGGACTCCCTTTTTACAAAGACTTGCACGGAAAAGACATTGGCTAATGGGCACAAGTTACTTCTGGGGAGATTCCAGCTGGACACAAGAGGAAAGTTTTTCACAATGAGAACAGTCAGCCATTGGAAGAGTCTCCCCAGGGAAGTGGTGGATTCCCCAGCACTGAACACTTTTCAGATCTGGCTGAACAGGGTGCTGGGACATCTTGTCCAGGTCACGCTTTGACTTGAAAAAGTTGGTCCTTTCCAACCTGGCATTCTATGATTATATGATTTTCAAAGCATACTCAGGTAAAAGCCGAGTCTCATCAGGGATGTTTGAAATTTTTTATATTTGTCCCCTGAAAATATGGCAAGCTGTCAAAAATGCTGGTGTCAGGACCAAAGCCAGGCTGTCTGGCTTCAAAGAAGTAGAGCTATGTGTGGTTATTATGCCTGGGTAGAGTCATGACCAAGCTCCTACCTGCCACACACACACAGGTGCTACCAACTTTTGTGCTCTTGTCCTCCACCCTTGGGGGCTGCAGCCTTCTGCAAGTTTCCCATGGCCTGAACTTAGAGGAGTGGCAGCCAGGTCTCCAAGTATTCAAGGTTCCCATTAATTGAACTTCCAAAGATTGTTGGGAATGGTTTTGCTCTGAATATCAGCCATGTTGCCTTGCATTTCTTAGTGCCTCTGGATATGCGCAGGCTGCTAGTTCAGCTTATATTTCCATGTTTGGGGGGCAGACTGGGGATGTGATGATCTGCCACTGTACTAGATGCGCAACAGAGAAAAGGGCATGCAACGTGCCTTTGTGCTAGATCCAATTTGCAGGTTTTGATTAATCCTGGGAGGTTTAGGCTTCCTTGGGGATGACCCAGACCACATCTTCCCATCTAAGCCACAGCCCTGTGTTGTACATCTTGCAGGAAGGTTTCAGAGAGCAGCTGCCTGTGGGCAGGGATCAGTGAGCAGCCTGTCATGTCAGCTACAGGAAGTCTCTGACATGAGTGCTTGCAGCTTAAAAGCACTTACAGGTCTACAGCTTTAACCTTGCTATGCTGTCTTGTGTATAGCAGAAAGCTAATTAAATAGTTAGGGGCAAATTTGACTGCTCCCGTATAGAAGCATGGAATATTAGGGCACAAATAACACTTACATGTGACATTGCTTTAAATTGCCCGTGGCTTTGCAGGACTTGTGAAATCCTTATAATCATCTAATAAACCTGTTCCCCAGATGTTAGTGATTTTTACTCCAAAAAACCCAACACTTGTAAAGTATTCTGTCAAAACCATCCTGCAACATTCCTTTTACTGTTCCAGAGCCTACAAATATATTATTTCTAATAAATAATATATTTTTGACTGTTTACCTCTTCAAACTGCAGGTTGGTCTTACGGCAAGAAAGCAAAGGTGAGATTCATAAATAGTAGAATTAATGGTGTGCTAATGCACTTCATTTTCACTCTGAGAAATCCAGTTCCATCTCTGGTTGTTCGTATGACCACTTACTCCATGGCGAAGACTGAGACAAAAGAGAAAATCTGAGCAGATTTGTGTGTGAATGGGCACATGGGAGGGGCAAGTACACAAACCTTCGGTTGTGAAAACAAGACTCAGTTGTCCTTTGTCACAGAGTTTATTATATTGATAAAATCAGTCTTTTTAGTACACATGTATTCACAGGCAGGGCAGTTTTCCGGCAAACACAACCTGATTTTTATTTTTTTTGTTGTCTTATATTTCTTATCTCCCTGTTTTCATCTTGGTTTACAACCAGTAGTTTGGTAGTTCTGCTTAAAAGATAAAGCCAGCATGTGGTGAACTTTCAAAACTCAGAGGCGTCTGGTTTCTAGGGTCATATCTTCTGCAAGCCTTTCTCTCACTGCCAGACAGCTTGCAGATATTTCATTCATTTTTCTGCTTTACCCTAATGCTTTGTGCAAAAGAGAAGGCACAAGTACAAATAGCTTCATGAGGTATATGGCAACGGTTAATGGAGCTCTAGTTTACTAGGCTGTGGGAGATGTCCAGCTAATTAAATTTCCTCCAAGACTTCCTTGCTATTTTATCCCTACATTTGCAAACTGTGTGATATACTCTGCACTCTAAATGTTCTATGCAGGATAACTGCAGTTATGCTGTTTATATACATAACTGTTTCCTATCGTGCATTACTAGCGTCCTTTGCCCTTAGTTTCTCTCTTTGATCTGTTCTTAAAGGAGAGAAAAGCTGCCATGTTTAGCTGGTAAGCAAATTCCTCATGACTTGCCCAGTCCAAGGCATTTGCAGATCTGAGAATATAATTAGTATTTTTTGATAATTATTTAGAGAACGTTTAGGGGAACCACGTTCTACTGAACTTTAATCATAGTTCAAACTTGGGATCATTTCCCTGGAAGATGGATACAGAAGAAAACCAAGATAAAAGTTAAAGAAATGTCAAAGAGACTTGCTTTTTTATTTTTCAAGTGTAAAACCAAAATAAAAGTTAAAGAAATGTCAGAGACTTGCTTTTTTTATTTTTCAAGTGTTACACTCCTTTGTAAAATTTATTTTCTCAAATTTACCTTTAATTTAATTTGGATATTTTAGAATTTTTTTTAATTTTTTTTTTTAATTTTAAATAAATGAAACGTGACTGCCATGCAAAATCTTTTAAGTAGCAACCATTGATTAGGAAACCTCAGTTTGGGGAGTTTAAAAATTTCTCCTTATGTCTGTGCTTCTAAGAATCCTTCACGAAAATGACACTTGTTCTGCCTTTTGCTGAGTGGTGGTATTTTTTTTTCTAGGCTTTCTGAGTAATTTTTTTACAGAATGCAATACTGTAGCATCAGGGTGAATGAACTCCACTGTCTAAAAAAGCTTCTATTCACAGATTCCATTTGATCTTCAGATACTGAGCTGGAAAGATAAAGAGAATTTGAGTACGTATTTCTGAACTAGCCTGCTTAAGAAGAGACAGGCAATTTTCAAGAAAAATGAGACCCAGCAGAAGAGAATGCAGCTATCCATTTTGTTTTCCATAGGAAAAGCAATATCACCTCCATAAGCAAACAATCCAGCCTATAAAAAGGGACTCTGAGCACTGAATGCTTTGAACTGCAATATGATAGGACAAAGATGCTTATAAAGCTAGCCCAGTAACTGGACTTTCACAATGGAATGTTAAGGTCAGCTGGATGAAAACATGAGCAGAAAAGTAAGGCAAAGTGTTTGAAAGAATCTGTATCTGCCAAAGGATTTATAATTGAGCTAACACAAATTATCCATTTGTAGCTAATCAATCTGAAAAGATCCTGAATGTCTGACCTTTAGAAAAAGGGTATTAGAGGAATTTGAAGTTGTGGTCCCATTGAACTCTTACCTAATTCAGTTAAGCCTTTTACCCTTAGTGTTTGACTAAACAATATCCTGTTAGTTCTGTTATTTGGATGGGAAGAGAATGTTCTGCTTTCAGGATAATTCTCCAAGGCTTATTTTTTTGCCTGCTGTTAGTACTATTTGCTGAAGCTGCAGATGAAGTTGTGTATGTGCTAAAATACATAGCCTCTGTATTTTGCAAAGGAAAATGGAGAGGGAAGGGGTTATGCACCAAATAACTTCAACTTGTATTTGTTTATCAGTCTCCCAGTTTAAAGAGATTTTTCAGGTAGAAAAACTGTATGAATCTTCATTTTCAAGAGCAAAGGGAGAGCTGATTTACATTTAACTCGTGTGAATTTCCTTTACTTCCCAAGAAGGCATTTTAAATCAGTCAATTGACTATAAAGTAGAATGAATGTAAGAAGAAAAATAGGAATACAGGCTTTTAATAAAAAAGAAACTGTATTAACAAAAAGATCAGGTTGTTTCAACCAAGTCATCTGGACAGCAGTACAGATAAAACAAATCCTATCTACTATAAAAATAAGGATGTGTGGCCAGAAACTGTTCGCTGAGAATGTTGAATGAATTGAGAGGTGTTAACATAAGAAGAGACAGTATATTATTTCCTCCTTTACTTTATACACAATGAAAGAGTGAAACTTCAGTCCTGCAAAAGCATAATGAAGGAGGAAGTATCACGGGATATTTTTAGGTGAAGTACATCTTAATATTCCCTGTAGTTATTCAAATTTTTGATCCATTGTGGATTATCTTTTGAACATGCCAGGTTTAAAAGCAAAAGAACACCATTTTTAATTGGATGTTTTGCATGAAGAGGAGAGGCTTTCTGAAAGTGTAGGAGGATGACATTTGAATTTTATTTCAGAACTTCAATGCTTCTTACTGAATTGATTGTTAAGTCATTTTTCTAGGTAAGTAGGAGTATTCATTTGAACTCTGTTTGACCTACATGTGATAAAATCAGCAGAAATGAAAATTTACTACATGATCATAAATAGAAAATGGCCATAATGTGTTAACATGTAAATGTTATACGCCTTAGCTTAATGTAGAGTAGAAGCACTGGAAAGCATAACTTATCCAGTTGTTTCCCACTAGAGTTTGTGGCGACATTTCAAAATCACAGAGATATTGCTTTCTAAAATGGATGAAGTTTTTAGAAAGCCGAGTTGGGCTCCTGAGTATGAAACACAGATTCACATGTGAAGCTATGCTGCAGTGAGCACGGGGCCCAGCATTTGGAAGGGTATAGTGGCTTGCCATGGCTGGCACAGGTGAACCCACTGAAAGCCAAAATACTGGACCCTTATTAGAACCTTAGCATCTTGTGTGATTACAGATTTCTGCTAAATACCACTCATTTCAAAAAGTCACATGTTGCACTTTGCATCTCACACACATATGTACATGGTTGGAAGAGATGAAAGGGCAAAAATCAGTTTCTGCTTTTCTCCACTGTCATAATTAAAATACTTAAACAGATGCAGTAATCACTTCTCACCTGCTACTGTGGTGTGTTGCCTGTGCCTTTTCTACCCTACGCATGTGTGTTTCTCTTGATGCCAGCTTTTTCTTTTTTCTGGCATTTCTTTTCTCTCCTTGTCAGGAATTGATAACCTATGAATTGCCATCCAATCTGGACTGTTCCAAAGACTGTAATGAGCATTCCCTTTCACCCAGTTTTCTAGACTCTTAAGAAAATGCAAGAAATATATTGCTGTCCTAGTAGTCTTTGCTGAACGTGAAGTCCTATTAGGAAAAATCTGCTTAGTCTTTATTGATTTTAGATTTTTTTTTCCCATTGCTATTGTGACATGAGGACAGAATCCAGAATACACCTTCTACTTGTACCTCAGTTTTTAGCTATTAGCAAATTTTTATATTTATAAACAAAGAATGATAAGGCACTCCAACCTGAAGATATAAATATTTTAGACAGCTGACACAAGAAATCAGTAGATCTTCCCTCAGCTGGATTTTTACTTCCTCTAAAGTATAAACCAAAGTTTATATTTTTAGTCCGTACACATTCTGCACAAATTGATATGGTTTGTGACACACAAGATTTCAGTGTAGATATTAATTTCTCATCTAAGAGTATTTGATCTGATCCCCTGATTTTGGGAGACTCACCAGAGACATGTTCTTGACACATTCTTCCCTACTACAAACAAAAGTTCTGCAGATAAACTGGGTTTCTGTGTTTGTTATCTGAAAACAACAAACTGCCTACCTTCAGGAAAACCACATGGCAAAGAATAGGCCAGTTAACAAAAGAGAAAGTATGGATTTGCATACTCCCCTTCAGTGAGGGAACCACTGAAGTGCTCCCTAACTGCAACCAGAAGTGTTTACAATCAGAAACCATTCTCATTAAAGTATTTCTCTAACATGATGCTGCCTCCCAGGAAAGACAAGCTATTAATAATAAGGAGAGATATGAACATCTAGCCTTTTTTATCTTCTAGGACAACCTATTTTTTTTAATCAGTAAAACTTGTGCATTTTTCCCTGAAATACGCAAAGCAGTGTATTTCTAAACAAAAATCTGGTCTCACTTTTGAAAGAGAAAACACAGTATCACAGTATGCTAGAGATTGGAAGGGACCTCAAAAGATCATCTAGTCCAATCCCCCTGCCGGAGCAGGAACACCTAGATAATGTTACACAGGTATGTGTCCAGGCGGGTTTTGAATGTCTCCAGGGAAGGAGACTCCACAACCTCCCTGGGCAGCCTCTTCCAGTGTTCTGTCACCCTCACTGAGAAGAAGTTTCTTCTCAAGTTTAAGTGGAACCTCTTGTGTTCCAGTTTGTACCCATTACCCCTTGTCCTATCATTGTTTGCCACTGAGTAGAGCCTGGCTCCATCCTCGTGACACTCCTCCTTTATATATTTATAGACACTAATAAGGTCACCCCTCAGTCTCCTCTTCTCTAAACTGTAGAGACCCAGCTCCCTCAGTCTTTCCTCATAAGGGAGATGCTCCACTCCCTTAATCATCTTCGTTGCCCTGCGCTGGACTCTCTCCAGCAGCTCCCTGTCCTTCTTGAACTGAGGGGCCCAGAACTGGACACAATATTCCAGATGGGGTCTCACCAGGGCAGAGTAGAGGGGAAGGAGGACCTCTCTCGACCTACTAACCACCCCCCTTCTAATACACCCCAGGATGCCATTGGCCTTCTTGGCCACAAGGGCACAGTGTTGGCTCATGGTCATCCTGTCGTCCACTAGGACCCCCAGGTCCCTCTTCCCTACACTGCTAACAGGTCGTTCCCCAACCTATACTGGAACCTGGGGTTGTTCCTGCCCAGATGCAGGACTCTACACTTTCCCTTGTTATATTTCATCAAGTTATTCCCTGCCCAACTCTCCAGCCTGTCCAGGTCTCGCTGGATGGCAGCACAGCCTTCTGGCATGTCAGCCACTCCTCCCAGCTTAGTGTCATCAGCAGACTTGCTGATTGTACACTCAATTCCCTCATCTAAAAAAGGCAAAACAGGCAAAACCTCATGAAAAACTATACCATATGTTATTTTATTTTCTCAGGGAAGGGAAAAAAAAAATCAAAACCCCCAAATATTTTCTGGTTAGTTTGCTTGGTTGGTTGGTTTTCCCCCAAAAATACCAAAACATGATTTTCTGTTTATTTTCTTAACTGAAAAGTTTCTATACAGCTCTACTGATCAGGAAATTATACACTCAAGGGATACCCTTAGGAGCAATGGCAGATATTTCTCTATTTGAGAGATCTTGTGTTTTAGGTTAATTCTCTACTTAATTAGTGGACATGAACTTAAGGCTGGAAAATTATGTTAAGAAATCTAGAACAAGATACTTTTGGTCCTTTTATAAAAAAGCTTCTTTATTAAAAAATAATTGATTTAAATTTAGAACATCTTAAAAATTTAGAAGAATTTAATTATGTGAATGTGTATTTGACATACTGTGACCAAGGATGTCTGAAATATGGCTTACTAAGTGCTTAGAGGAACTGTTTGCATGCATCTTCTCCAGGGTATCCATGCTTTCAAAAGACAGCCAAACCTGGCTCCACAGTGTTTTCAGCTTCTGGTGACAGAAGGTCTCAGAGGGTACAGGGAGAACACCTTTAGTAGCTGACAGTTAATTTTCCCTGTTCAATGGTAGCTTTAGCTCTGTGTAAGTATGTTTAGTATGCATTTAATAGGTGAAATATTGATGGATAAAGACATACTGATTATATTTAGTAATACAGACTTCATAACTGAACCATAATTTGTCCAGCATCCCTTGTTTAAGATAGACTTTCTTGACTCTGTTTGTGGTATTCCAGGTTTTCTTCTCTTTCCAGACACCACTGATCTGCTAGTTCTTCACAAAACACTTTCAATGAGTCAGGTTGCCCACAGAGGTTGTGAGTCTCTATCCTTTGAAATATTCAAGAGCCAACCAGATATAGACCTATGCAACAATATGTAGGTTGGGCCTGTTTGAGTATGGGGGTTTGGCAAGATGACCTCCCAAAGGTCACTTCTTCCAACTTCAACCATTAAGTGACCCTATGAGTCAATCCTACAAATTGAGTTAAACTCCAAAACACTTCTGCAAATTCTAGTCGCAGTTCAGGAACTTCAGAGAATCACATGAAAAGTCCATAAAGTTCAAGTTAATAATAGAGGGCATAATTATCTCCTTATCCTGACAGACCACCTTTTCCTTGCCCATGTGAGATTTTATTTCTTCTCAGTGGGGAAAAGAAAAAAGAAAAAAAAGTTTGTCCTTGATTCCTCTTCTTCTGCTTTTAAAGTGAGATTGTTAAAAACTTCTGCAGGGCATAAAAACCAAAATCTGGTTTTCAAATGTGTTTGCCATAGAGAAAACAGCAGGAGCTACTAATTGGCACTTCTGGAAGTCTGGACATTCATGGTAAGTATTGAAATATGGATTAGGAGCTGACTTTTAGCAGCTGGGTTACAAAATCTTCATCTTTAGTCTGTAGAAGTTAATGTCCCTTCATGCTGTGTGAAAAACTGACCAAGATATGCAGGCTTTCATCTGCTTTCTATGGTCTGTAACCTATCATTTTCTAAATCTATAAATGAAAAGTTCCATTAGTTTCTCTGGGGAGAAAGCAGAAGAACACCTCAAAAAGCCAACAACAACAAAACCTCTTTGTCTATGCCATAAGCCTTTGAGGCATGTGGCAAATTACATCTCCTCTTAGCTGAGGCACAGTGGAAAAAAAAAGATGCCCTAAGTCACTTTTATGAAGACTGATGTCTTGTTTTGGAAGCGAATAAAAAACAATTCATAACAAAGAAATTCTTTTTTAGAGCAATGTGACTTTTCCCAACTTTTCTATGTTTTTATTATTGAGCGACAAAAATATCTTCAGTGTGTATTTCATATCAATGAAGTTTACATATTTTCTGTCACTATGAGTTAGACTAATTCAATCTAACATAGTGAATATCTTCCCACTGCCCTTAAAAAGTACAAACTGGTTTAGGTTTTTTTGTTGTTTGTTTGGGTTTTTTTTTGTTGTTTTATTTGTTTGTTTGTTTATTCCTCCTCTGCCCTCTCCTTCCCCCCTCTGAAAAAAACGTGTATTTTTCGGTTGTAAAAAAGAAGTATATCTATTTCATATATAAAATAATGCTTAGAGGTTTATTTTTATAGCTGGGGACCACAGGGACTAGTTGTCCTATACAGATGCTGCAGATACCATGTAGAAAATATATATCCCAAATGAAGTTTCTGGGACTGCAAAGTCAGACTGTTAGGAAGGGCATCATGCTCCCACTGAATTACAGAGCTCGGCTTTTGTTGTATTGGAAGAAGCTCACAGAAGCTGTGTGGCTCTGCCATCCAGAGGTCTTACGGGCACAAAGAAGGCTTTAACATCATATTACTTCGTTTACTTAAACATAATACATTTATGTGCTCTGGAAAAAAACACTTGCTGTCAATGTATGTGTTACAAAAATTCCTGTAAAGTCTCTTGAGGCTTTGATTCAGGAACAGTCTTGTTTTTATTTGCACCAGACCTATTTCATTCCCCTGGTAATTCCATTGAGCAATGCTGACATTCAGATGAGTTTAGATGTAAAGGTAATATTGACATATTACAGCATATAGCATACACCAACATCACAAGATGTTTCCCTATTTAGCTATTTGGAGATAATATTTGCAATAAACTGATCAACTGAAGAGGGGAGATGTATAGGAGACTTCAGGAAAAAAAAAACCTAACAAGACTGTGAACACGGCAATGGTTTCTATGTCTCTGGGAAAGCTGAAGTGAGGCCGGTACCCGGAGTGACTTAATTTCTCATGCAAAAAGAGTATATTTAGTGTTATTTAGAGTGAACACTAATTTAATTATATTCTGAAGCTGAACAAATAGCATGTCAACAATATTTCTATATAGAATCATAGAATCAACCAGGTTAGAAAAGACCTTTAATATCATCAAGTACAACCATTACTCCAGGACTGCTAAGACCACCATTAAAGCATGTCACTGAGGGCCTCATATACACAGGGTCTGAACACTTCCAAGGATGGTGACTCAACCATTCCCTGTGTATTCCGTTCCGATGCCTGATCACACTCTCGGTGAAGAGATTGTTCTTACTACCCAATCTAAACCTCCCCTGGTGCAGCTGCATTCTATTACCTGTTGTCCTATCACTTGTTACTTTGGAGAAGAGACCAACCCCCACCTCACTATAACCTGCTTTCAGGTAGTTGTATTTCTTTATGAGAGTTGGAAAGAATCTAGACTCAGAGAAAAATAATGACTGTGTGAAGCTAGCAGTGAAAGAAACTTGCTCCCTCGAAACAAATATTTTTCTCTCAAATAAAAATGAAAACAATAGAGCAATCATAGAAAATGATTTCTTCTAGCCATGAATAGCTGAAGCAATTTTTATCTGTAATAATTGTTTTCCATGCTGAAACCAAGCAATGCAATAGTGATAAGTTTGGAATCAATGTATATCAGGAAGACGGCATGTTTCCATTTTTGAAAAGGGTTGTTTTTAAAGGAGTTGTGATATAATTAATACAGAAGTCAAAGAAAAGCTTTAAACAAAACAGCATACTATTCGTCACTGTTACACAGTTACTGCAACGTATTCTGCCTTCCCTAATTGCTAGACACATATATATGTACTAGTGTATGCATTTTCTCACACTTTTCAGAAGACAAAGGAGCAAAATGCATCATAGTCCTGAGAAATTATTGTTCTTTGCAGCAAGAAACTTAGTAAATAAATGATACTGACCCAAGAATGAGAATGAAAGAAATTAGGCAACTCATGACATAAGAAAACCTCATGTTTTCTTAAATGTGCATCCATTCTCCTTGCAATAGTAGATAGCTTCATTATAAAAGCTAATGGAATTGTGCTTTCAAAATCAATTTTGAAAACTGGTAATTTATTTTGAGTACACTGGGCTATGGGTGTCCAAGCTGAGATCATTCACAGAAACTGCTACCCTAGGAAATGCTGTACACACACTCTCTTCTGAATTAGCTTGGAAACCAAGTATGAAGGTAAGCAGCAAAAGCATTCTTCTCCAGATGGGGATATGAAAATCTTTGAAGCAAATTGCCTAAATGTAGGCCATAATATAACATTGCACATAAAGTATCCTTTCCATTTGCTAACTACTGCTGCAGCTTGAAACACCATTGCAAGTAAGGCTGCACTACTATATGTGAATAGTAAACTAGATGGCAGTGGATTTGACTCCAAGTCAAATTTGACTCCAATTTGACTTACAATTACGATATTGTAATGTTGTGGATATTACAGCATTACAATACTGTAATTGTACCCTGATGTATAAGAACAGAACCACTGGCATTATTTACCTTGACTTGCATAAAGTGTTTGACACAACATCATTGTCTAAATTGGAAAGATATGGATTTGATGGAGGGACCACCCAGTAGGTAAGGAATGGCTGGATGGCAGCATGCAGAGAGTTGTGGTTAGTAAGTTAATGTCTACATGGACACCAGTGCTGGGATCGATCTTCAACATCTTTGTCAGCGACACTAAGAGTGGGACTGAGTTCGCCTTCAGCAAATTGGCTGATGACACTAAGCTATGCAGTTCTGTTGATACACTGGAGGGAACGGATGCCATCCAGAGGGACCTGGACATGCTTGACAGGAGGCCAATGACAACCTCATGAAGTTCAACAATGCTAATTGCAAGGTCCTACACCTCGGTTAGAGCAATCCCAGGCACAGCTACAGGCTGGACAGAGAAATGATTCAGAGCAGCCCTGCAGAGAAGGACTTGGGGGTGCTCGTCAATGAGAAGTCGGTCATATCGTTATTTGACACTGCTTTTGCTCATCAGCATGACATGCTCTGAACTTTTAGTGTTCTCTTCTGTTTAGATCCAGTAGAAGACCAACAAATCTAACTACTAAATTCCTAACACATAGAAATTATGAGCTGAAAGATCACGAATAATTTAAGACTGAGGCAAATATCGTTATGTATGACTGATGACAAAACATTATTTAAGCAATAAATGAATCTGCCGTTTTCTCTAGAAGCCCACTGTTTCCTTAATTTGACCTTAACTGTGGCAAAGTAAATTATGTTAAATGTAATTTGTTTAATTATTCTGGGATAATCTGGTTTTATTAAGTAAAAAACATTCGCGGCTGACATTTAATTCTGACTTAGTTATGATAATGAATAAAACTTGTGCACAACACATCAGCTTAAAATTGTACTTATCTAGGATCTTTTCTTTTTTTTTTTCCCCTCTGTTTTGTAAAGTTGGATGTCAAAATAGCTTTGTTAAAAAGTAATCATTACAGTATTTAATTCATTAGCTAATACAGATGTAAACTATGATAAATAAAATTACTGTGATGAGAGCTACTGGTAACTCATGACATTTAAAAGGTAGGTAATGAAAAAAAGACTCAATTGATGCACTAAGGTACCCAGTTTCTGGTGATTTATCTTTTGGTTGCCTGACTCTAAAGATTTTTGGTGGAATGATTTGGAGGAAACTCCAGGAACAAACTCGCCAACAAATTTTTCAAGCTGACAAGCAGGTATTCTTTTTTGCGGAGCCGGGAGACACGGGGGATAGCTCCTCCTACACAAGCAGTCCTTATATAGCCACCGGGCATACATACATATTCATGAGGCTATGTATGGATTACATAATTTTCCAGAAAGTTCCCTGCTTGCGTACAAAAATGTGGTGGTGGTTTCTGAGGGTCATTCACTTCTTCCAACAACCTTCATCACTTCTGGCAGCCTTTGAAGCATGCACAGTAGATGCTCATACCAGTTTAATTGGCTCGTTAGCACCAGAGACATAATAATCCTCCTACCCTCCTACTTAGTGTAACTGTAGACCATCCTGGACACCTGTCGCTCCCAGATACTCCTTATCCGTGTGTCCTGTTCTTCTAGACTGTTTTTCTTAAAACTATCTCAGCTATAACGATTTATCTTGTGCAAGAATTCTCAGTATGTTCCCTAGCTGCACTCTATTTTTTTTTCTATGTAACATGCACCACAGTAGTTTTCAATTGCTACTGTTAAGCCATCAAACAACATTACTTAAAACGAATTCTAAAGGTATATATATTCTATTTTGTGATTTTGTGTCCCCCTTGTCTTAGGAAGGACCCTTTACAGAAGAATTGCTTCAGATTAACTATTTCTTTTAAAAATCTGTGCCACTTTCAGATACTTTTACAGTGTTTGATGGAACACAGGCTTGGCAGTAGGCCCTGATTTTTTTCGTCAGTGTTACACTGAACCACTTGCTACATTGATAATTGGTTAGTATTACAGATGGCAAAGAACGGTTGCTGATGTTCTCTCCTCTCCTCTCCTCTCCTCTCCTCTCCTCTCCTCTCCTCTCCTCTCCTCTCCTCTCCTCTCCTCTCCTCTCCTCTCCTCTCCTCTCCTCTCCTCTCCTCTCCTCTCCTCTCCTCTCCTCTCCTCTCCTCTCCTCTCCTCTCCTCTCCTCTCCTCTCCTCTCCTCTCCTCTCCTCTCCTCTCCTCTCCTCTCCTCTCCTCTCCTCTCCTCTCCTCTCCTCTCCCCTCCCCTCCCCTCCCCTCCCCTCCCCCCCACTGAACTCCACTCCCCTCCACTCCCCTCCCCTCCCCTCGAGTCCTCTGCACTGCCCTCTCCTCTCCTCTCCTCTCCTCTCCACATTGAGGCATTCCTTTCTGTCTTAATATCTAAAATCCTTTCTCTCTCCTTGCCATGTCCCACTATCATGGTTTGGCTGTTTGAAGACCACATCCTATAACTAATTCCAACTAGAGGGTCACAACTCCTAGTCTAGGGCTGGAATTCTCTGTTGTAATAATGCATTTCCAAGATCAGCATTTGCTGGTAATCAGTGTGCAACAAACTAGCTTTAATAACACGCTGCTTTCTTGAAATTCCTTCCTTCATAGTTGCTCAAAGCCTAGTAGCTACCTTTGGCGATTTTGTTCAAATGGGTTTCCCTTGCATGCAGTGCACCTATAAAGCCATGATAATCTGAAAAGATCTTTCACTGCACAACTTTTCCACAGCAACTTCTATACAAAATCTGTCTCTGTTAAAATTTTCTCTTCCTTTTTCTGTATCATATCTCCTATTTTTTCCATCTCATTGCAAACTCCTTATGATCACCTACATCTTGCACACCCAGTAGTACTTTTTTACTGTTAGCAGTAATTTCTCACTGTCTTACTGTATGACAGAGATGGTTTGGCAGTATGATTGATGCTGAAAGCAATAACTTAATTGGTTCCAGCTTTGCAGTTTCACATTTTTTTTTTAATTCAGTCCTTTAAATCCAAAATCAGTCTCACGGGAAACAGCCCAAATACTGTGTGATGTGCATTGTGTAATCCTGCAAACATGTCGAACAAAAACTACCAGAAAAATGAATTCAGTGCTCTATTGCAAGATCTGGGAATAAAACGAGGTTAGTTTTTTGGCAGCTGCATTGCTTAAAAAGCTCCATAACTAACAGAATCCTTTTAGTTCAGCAACAGAAAGTAAAACACTTGTGTTTTTGCTGGCTGATCTGTAACTGTTTGAGCACATTCCCATATTGTAATTTGTAATGACACAGCTACAATGGACAAGCCACTATAATGCTTTTTGGTCAGGATATTGACAAAGAAATGGTGCTGAAGCTTTGTTACAGCTTTGCACATTTCCTATCCAAGCATTACCAGAATATCTTATTGACAGTGGCAACCTTGGTGCTGTAACTCCTCAAGCTGGAAAATCTTTTCTGAACTTAGTCCAGTAAGTGAGATTTGGCTTTGGTTCATTTGTTCTGTTCTGTTATTTCAGTCAGAAAACTTTCCTTTGGTTGCTTAGCTAACTTGCAGAATACTTCCATGAACATTTCACACAATCTCACAACAGCAAGCAGCACAAAAAAATCTGAATTCAGAGCCTTAAAGTATTTAGCTATTTTAACTTTTCACCTTCATGATTTTGGTAACAGAGACAATGAACAACCAAAACTCTGCTTAAAATGAATGATAGATTCGCCTTTCTGAAAAGCAAGGTTTACTATATTTAATATCTGAACTGTAATTTCTTAGCTTTCTTCTCTTTAAGCTTTATTTGTAACATCATGTCACAAATAGTCATGCCTGCTAGATCTAAACATAGAAATGCTTATGCTCTGTGACTATGTCCAGGCTCCAAACTAAACTTTCTGGTGTTTGTCTGAGTTTACTGGGGATGCAGGGTAAACTGCTGCAAACAGAGCTAATGTGGATGGGTTTATATCTCAAAAAGGTGCACTGATATTTACAAAAAGGATGTTTTCATTTCTGTTTCTCTACCCTGTGTTAATATGAACTTTATTAGGTGTATGTGCAATCAAACTCAAGCTTTATGTTTTTACCAAATTTTTAGTCAGAAAAGGTAAAAGATATTTCACCTTACCATACTGTCTGCTTTGCACTACAACATTTTATTTATAAGCATACTCATCCTATGTCTATAACAGAAATAATTTAGGAAAAGCATAATTCCTGAAAGCTGGTAAATCCCTTCTAAATATAACTTAAATTCAGCTGTAAAAAAAAGTGACTTGTTTTTGAACAGCAAACTTATTCATGTCCACAGTTCAGAGCTGTGGAAGGCATATCCTTTGCCATGTTTAGCTGTAGTATAAATTACTGCAAAATGGTTTCACTTATTTTTCCTGTGTTATTTGGTCCTATATAAACATAAATATTTTGTATTTCATCACTAATTATATTTGTAAAAGTTTACAGCAAAAATACTTGTAAAACCTACCATCTCTGCATTAAAACTTATCTTACCTCTAACGTGACCTATTTTACCATTCTGAAGATGTAGTTAATACATATATATATCTTTGTTTCATTGCTCCCTATTTTAGTCGCATGATCAGCTACAATGAAACTCTGAGGTGTTAATTACAAAGCATTAAAGAAAGTTCAGTGGTTTCTAAATGTGATTGTTATTGAAAGGTTCTCTTGGAAGGATTCTAATCCTACATTAGCCTAAAGACAGGTCTCAGGTGATGAAAATAAGTCTCTATAGTAATGTTGACTTCCTTCCGACCATCATCCCAACAAAGAATGAACTTTGATGAAACCAGACGAGGTCTACAGTGACCAGATGAGTTCCGCGGTGTCATCAGCAGGCAACTATCCAACACTAAACACCTTCTCTCCTGCTCTGAAAGACTGCTATAAGAGATGGAACCCGACATCATGGGCAGGATGAATTAAACAGCTTTATAGGGATTGGTCCATGCACTAAGGAATGATATCTCTCTCTCTTTGTGTGTATGTGGACATATATATATATATATATATATATATATATATATATATATATATGTGTGAGACAAAAGTTATGGCATATTGAAAAAGGTGGGATCTGAGCATGATGTGAAGGGTATGGAATAAGGGGTGGATATTTCCCTGGGCTCAGCAGTAGCAGTCATTTTTCTCCTTCTTAGTAGATGGTGCCGTGCTGTGGTTTTGACTTTCAGCCTGGGAACAGCGCTGATAACACTGATGTTTTCAGGTTCTGCTCAGTTATGTTTACACTGACCAAGAACTTTTGGAGGCTCATGCTCTGTCAGGGAGGAAGGGAAGCCGGGAGGAAGCAGAGACAGGACACCTGACCCAAACTAGCCAAAGAGGTATTCCGTACCACAGCACGTCATGCCCAGTATATAAACTGGGGGCAGTTACCCGGAAGGGCTAGGTCACTGCTTGGGTAGGGCTGGATATTGGTCAAAGTGTGGTGAGTGGTTGTATTCTTTCCCAAGTTATTTCCCTTATGATTATTGTTATTGGTGGTAGCAGCAGTGGTTTGTGTTATACCTTAGTTACTGGACTGTTCTTATCTCAACCCATGGGAGTTACATTATTTCGATTCTCCTCCCCATCCCACCAGGAGTGAGAGCTGAATAAGAGGAGGGAATGAGAGAACGGTTATGTGGTTCTGAGTTACCAGCTGGGTTTAAACCACAACACTGCTCCAGCTTGGGTCCCTTTCACGGGTGCATCCTTCAGGAACAGGCTGCTCCAGCGTGGGTCCCCTGTGAGGTCACAGGTCCTTCAGCAAACCTGCTCCAGTGTGGGGTCCTCTCTCCGTGGAGCCACAGCTCCTGCCAGGAGCCTGCTCCAGCACAAGCTGCCCACAGGGTCACAGCCTCTTTCAGACATCCGCCTGCTCTGAGTGTGGGGTCTTCCCCTGCTCCACTGTGGACCTCCATGGGCTGCAGGGGCACAGCTGCCTCACCATGATTTTTGCCAAGTGCTGCAGGGGAACCTCTGCTCCAGTGCCTGGAGCACCTCCTGCTCTCCTTCTTCACCAGCCCTGGTGTCTGCAGGGCTGTTGCTGTCACAGGTCCTACCTCCTCCCTCTGGCTGCAGTTGCTCCTACGCAGCAACTTTTCTCTCTTCTTAACTGTATTATTCCAGAGGCACTACCACCATCAGTGATGGACTTGGCTTTGGTCAGCAGTGGATCTATCTTGGTGCCAGCTGACACTGGCCCTATGGGACATGGGGGAAGCTTCTAGCAGCTTCTCACAGAAGCCACCCCTTTAGCTCCGCTATCAAAGCCTTGTCATGCAAAGTTAGTACAGCTGCATATATTATATATATAATATATATGCTATTCTACTACATTTACCTAAATGTAAGTCTTTATTGTTTCTTACTTTTTTTTTCTCTAGCCCAGTGCAGTGTTTTACTTCATCATATATACATACATGAATGTACAACTCTGCTTCACTAGGAAGCCATATGAGGGACAAAAGATAACACATAATTCTTACCCATGCAGTTTTTTTGTGCATGAACAAGGCGCCAGTAATTAAAATCCTTAGCTTTTTTTTATTCATTCTCTTGTGTATTCTGATACTTACAGCAAAAGTACTTGAAGACTTCCCTCCATGAAAAGCTTGCAGTCTCTGTACACCTCTGTAATTCCTATGTAGGCAGCTGGGGGTTCTTAATCATTTGTACTTGTTCCTAGGTCTATTCGTTGGACAAAAGAGCAAATACGGTTAAGCACAGATGATAAAGTAAAATTTATATTTGCAGTAACAACTTGCAGCCTCTGGTTTGGCTACAAGAGAAGTTGCTGTTTAAAATAACTAAAGAAACAACATCTTGTCTAACCGAAAACCCAAATCCCTCTTCCTATTATTGCTAAGAGCCATCAATGGATAAGAGTGTTGATGTCATCAGAGGGTGACTCTTTCTTCTTTGACTGTCTGCACTGTACTGTAGCCTGGCATATTCAGGCTGCTACTGAAATGCTGAAGGGGAGCACAGAGGAAGACAGCTACCCACCCTGGAGACTGAAGGAGGAAACTCTTTCTGTTTCCTTCTCATCCCCTGTCATTCTCACACTGCAGCCCCGAACCTGACATAGGCTACTGAAAGTGACATGCTTAAAATTCATGCTGGGAATAGCAAGGATTGGCTTTGCATTTCTTCACTGACCAGCAAAACCAATTTAAGAATCACAGTAATTACTTATCTGACAGAAAGGATAGACCAGCAAAAGCTGATCTCTTTCCAGTGTCTCCCTCTGAGCACTTCCGGCCTTCCCCTAGTAGCACTGTCCCTCTGCAGTTTCTCTCTTTGCTCCTTTTCTTCCCTCCTGAAAAAAATGACCATTCAATGCTCTTCCTGCTTCCCATGCCCTTAATCTGTCATGTATTTCTCCAGTGTAATACCATAGTTTCAGTTCATTCTTCATTTTCCCATTTGATCACAGGTTTTTCCTTCAAAATACTTTTTTACTCAAACTCTTCGTTTTTGGGATAAAGCATTGCACTGGGACCCATTAGGGACATAACATATGGATGCAGTAATTTTTATACTGCAATGAAATGTGGCTTCAGATTTTTTTTTCTACTTTTTTTCACCAGAAGGTGTATCTATATTGTCTTTTGCAACTCACAGTTCTCATACACTGGCGTATTTGCAATCACATGGTACTAAATCTCAGTTAAAGTCACTCACAGGCTTAGCTTGGATTCATTGTCAAGTTAATAGTAGTTAAATGGATTTGGGTTGACTCTGAGAGAGACAGAAGTGAGTCAGGAAATCTTCCTTCAAGGTCTGGTAAATGTAGCCAATGCATGACCTGCGTCTTCCTTCTCCAAATCGTACTTCAACTGTCAGATTTACATATAACTTTTGTTTGCTTTGACAAATGCTGTCACCATTTTAAGGTTGAGAAGATTTTATAGAAGCAAATCCAACTGAATAGAAAAAGTATTGACTGTTGCAGAGCCCAAGAGAATGCTTGTGAGCCTGCATGGCTCTTTCAGAACTTGAGAGTTGTCTAGCAACCAAGACTGAAAATAAAATTGACTTAAGTACAGTGTTAGTGTACTACCTGTTCGTGTTCACAGAACTTGCCATATGGAGGTGCTGGTACAAAGCAGGATCACATGTGAGACAACTTTCCCATTGTTTCTTTCCCCTGAACTTTCCTGTTATTTCTTTCCTTGTCATGTAAGTCTTAATGAGCCACTGATGTGAGTATATTGAATGAAATAAATTCTATGTGTGTGATATTTTGTTAAAAAATATAAAAAGAGTCTGTAGCTTTGAACTTGCAGAAATAGGAACTAATGTCTGGCAGAAAGAGATTGTTATTTTCACAAATACAAAGACAAGAGTTAAAGCTTACCTTGCCTTACATTGTTGCCATAAGTACGTCACCCTTAAGATCACAGATTAGCTGTCAGGAGATTTGCTGAATAACATGTACCATATAGTGGGTCCAGTAGCAACTGCGAGCATTGTGCATACATTCCCTTTCCATTCATCTCCAGAGCAGTTCCTCTGCCTTCAATGTCTGTTGTTTTTCTGGCTACCAGGAAGACTGCAGTGAAATGTCCTTCATGATCATTGTTCCTTGAGACACGGAATAACACTGATATTTCTTGATGCTAAGCTCTTTCACTCTCAGTGACTAAGTCATACAGGATTTACTGGGTTCAGAAACAGCAATCTGTTTTTTTGTTGTTGTGGTTTGGTTTGGTTTTGTGTTTGTGCTGTTTTTTTTTTGTTTGGTTTCTTTTTTTTTTTTGTTTGTTTGTTTGTTCTTTGTGGTTTTTTTTTTGTACATGTGTGTGTTTGTGTATTTTAGGAAGTCTTTTCAAGATTGATTGATACATTGAGGTCAAGGAGGCTCTTTAAAAGGTGAAGAAACACAATGAATGAAATTCGTGTTAACAAATACACTTCCCTGTGATCATCTCTTTCCTAAAAACACTTCTCATTGTTTGGTTTCCTTTCTGTAGGACACACTGCCCATATGTCTTTCTACTCACTTGGCTCCTTATATTTGACAGAAAGCAAATTACAGTCTCAAAGTAGCTGTTTTGAAACTGCATTTATTTCTCTTCTATCTGGTAAGGAGTCTTATAGTCTGATTTTTGTACCATCATTTGTCTTTAAAGAGATCAGAGCCCCTCCTAGAAATGCTTCTGACAGATGATACGTGCTCAGTTCTAGCATTCTGCAATCTTTTTTTTCCGTATGTAAAGTACCTACTTGAATATTATGATTTTTGGTCCTGAGGGGAGCCTTATTGATTTGGGGGGGAAACTAAATCAAACAAATATTGCAGAATCAGATGGGATGCTTCACAAGGTGTGATTCTGAGACCAGTTTTAGCAGTCCTTTTGGCAGTCACTGAAACTCAAAGTATGCTGGCTTGATTTATTCGTCAATCTAAATAGGTTTAACTCCTATATTTTATATTTTTTTCCTTTATGTAAAAGCTAGCTTGCTTAGTTGCTCCCTGTGGCTAACTGGTGAAGTAAATGACTTTCATTTTGTGAATAAAAAGATTACAAAAACCTCCAAGCTGTGGAATCTAAGAATGTTCATATGCCAGCTCCTTAACTGTTTGATATTTGTAATCTAGAGACATTAATATTAGCCTTAATAAATATTCAGATGATAAACATTAACGCAATATTATTTTTGCTAATTTTGAGCTTCGTTAATGTTTTCATGGAATATAAGGCGAGACCTAGACATAAAATGTTTTAATAGCCAGATATTGTTTTCAGTCCATATTCAGATATGCATTTATTTCATGCATAAAATAACCTTCATTTTGACCCCTACAGTTCTATTTTCATGTATGTTAAGAATATTTATATTCTTAAAACCAGGGATCCTTTTGAGATGATTAACTGATGTATGCCAGTTTAAAGTACCATTCGGCTGACCAAGATGAACTGTCTACTGATACCAGCCTCACTGGAACACATCACAATTGTGTCCGTTTAACCCAAATAAGGAGTTCTTGCAGTAAATACTAAATCTCTGTAATTCTGACAAAAGAGTGTGTGAGCATTTTATGGGGACTGACAGCTGGATTTGAAAGATTGTTATGAGGGTATAATTGTAGGGATTTTGTGCTCTGTATACTTCAGTCAATTGCTCACATTTAGTTTCAATTAACAATCTTCAGTTACAGTCAAACAGAGCTTCCACTGTGTAGATCAGCATAGCTGATCTGAAGTGAGAATAGAAATGCCAGTCATTTGCACAAGCTTATTTTCTCACTTTAAGCAAACAACATGCTAATGAAATCCACAGAACATAATAAATTGAGAAAACTGACTAACATCAATCAGGATAAAGAAATCATAAGAAGTCAAATCAATGAAACGAGATATCCGAGTGGAAGATTAATTGAGATTCTAGGCTGGAAAATACAAAAAGTATATCTTGGGTAAAAATCCAAATTGTTGATACTATGCTCCAGCAACAGAAAGAAAAACTTAGGAAGTGGTAATTGTGTGCAATTTAGAGGAAATACTTGGACAGGTATTCGACCCTCAATGCTCATTGACTTTCAATAGTATTGGGATGCTAGCTCCACTCTATACCTTCAAAACTCAATCCATCAACTGCTAGTGATATATGGTGGTGCTTTCAGGTTTATTTTATTTATTTGGTTTAAAATATCTACTGAACATAGAGCTGCAAACCATTAGATTTCCTTTTAGGAGAAAATAAATCCTGGTCTCTCCAGAGAGACCCTGTGCATCTGCAATACAGCTGTATTTCTGGAGAAATCCTCTTATTGCAATCAAACAAGCCGACTTGCAAAGGAATTAAGGGTACCCCTGAGACCTTAGATGAAGTCAGGTCGACGGAGCGGTTTGCTTTAGTCGATGAGGAATGGGTTAGAGACCAGTTGAGCAATCTGGACATCCATAAATCCATGGGTCCAGATGGGATGCACCCGCGGGTGCTGAGGGAACTGGCAGAAGTCATTGCTAGACAACTCTCCATCATCTTTACCAAGTCTTGGGAAACGGGAGAGGTGCCTGAGGACTGGAGGAAAGCAAATGTCACTCCAGTCTTCAAAAAGGGCAAGAAGGAGGACCCGGGTAACTATAGACCGGTCAGCCTCACCTCCATCCCTGGGAAAGTGATGGAACACCTTATCCTTGGTGCCATCTTAAGGCATATCAAGGATAAGAGGGTTATGGGGGACAGTCAACATGGCTCCACCAAGGGGAAATCATACTTGACCAATCTCTTAGCCTTTTATGAGGAAATAACACGGTGGAGGATGATGGCAGAGCGGTGGATGTGGTCTACCTTGACTTCAGCAAAGCATTTGACACAGTCTCCCACAGCATCCTCACGGCTAAATTGAGGAAGTGTGGTCTGGATGATCAGGTAGTGAGGTGGACTGTGAACTGGCTTGAGGAGAGAAGCCAGAGAGTTGTAGTCTATGGGGCACAGTCTAGTTGGAGGCCTGTAACTAGTGGAGTGCCTCAAGGGTCAGTACTGGGACCGGTATTATTTAATATATTCACCAACGATTTAGATGAGGGAATTGAGTGTACTATCAGCAAGTTTGCTGATGACACTAAGCTGGGAGGAGTGGCTGACACGCCAGAAGGCTGTGCTGCCATCCAGCGAGACCTGGACAGGCTGGAGAGTTGGGCAGGGATTAACTTGATGAAATATAACAAGGGAAAGTGTAGAGTCCTGCATCTGGGCAGGAACAACCCCAGGTTCCAGTATAGGTTGGGGAACGACCTGTTAGAGAGCAGTGTAGGGAAGAGGGACCTGGGGGTCCTAGTGGATGACAGGATGACCATGAGCCAACACTGTGCCCTTGTGGCCAAGAAGGCCAATGGCATCCTGGGGTGTATTAGAAGGGGGCTGGTTAGTAGGTCGAGAGAGGTCCTCCTTCCCCTCTACTCTGCCCTGGTGAGACCCCATCTGGAATATTGTGTCCAGTTCTGGGCCCCTCAGTTCAAGAAGGACAGGGAGCTGCTGGAGAGAGTCCAGCGCAGGGCAACGAAGATGATTAAGGGAGTGGAGCATCTCCCTTATGAGGAAAGACTGAGGGAGCTGGGTCTCTACAGTTTAGAGAAGAGGAGACTGAGGGGTGACCTTATTAGTGTATATAAATATATAAAGGGGGAGTGTCACGAGGATGGAGTCAGGCTCTACTCAGTGGCAAACAATGATAGGACAAGGGGTAATGGGAATAAACTGGAACACAAGAGTTTCCACTTAAACTTGAGAAGAAACTTCTTCTCAGTGTGGGTGACGGAACACTGGAACAGGCTCCCCAGGGAGGTTGTGGAGTCTCCTTCCCTGGAGACATTCAAAACTCGCCTGGACACATTCCTGTGTAACATTATCTAGGTGTTCCTGCTCCGGCAGGGGGATTGGACTAGATGATCTTTTGAGGTCCCTTCCAATCTCTAGCATACTGTGATACTGTGGTACCTATATTAGGAGAAGGAATTAAGTTACTTTCCAAATACATGCCTCATGTTTTCTGTAATGCCAGAATAATGAGATAATTTGGGCAAAATGTTCTATGCATATTTAATGTTATGTCTGATTTTCTATAGAATAATGTTCCAATGGAAACTGCAGGAAGCTATAGTTAAGGACAGCATACCCTCAAAAGTACAGGCTGCTAGACGTGTGGCAAATAACAGGTGTTGGTAAAGAGTAAGACTAGAAAGGCAAATTTTACCTTTTCAGTGTCAGTTTTTAAAGCACCAGGTGGATAACCTTAGTTCTTTAACTTGCAAATGGCTTTCACAGGGAAAAAAGCCTCTTTTAGTTGTTAAGATTTTTATTCTTTGCAAAGGGATTCCAAATCGATGCAAAATTGGGTTAATGGAGAAATTACTTAACACTAAATGTCTTAAGAAATTATAAAAATGAAAAAGGATCTGCTCCTGATAGGCTTCTGGTTCAGCCACTCCATGTGCCTTCAAAAAGTTAACAGATTTTTATTTCAGTCAATGTAGAATTGCAGACACTCAATTTTATCATTGTGCTTCTGTTTTCCTATCTCTAAAATAAAGACGATGTCATGTACCAAATGGCTAATTTCTTCCCCTTCTCCACATTTTTAAATTATCTTTCACCTTTCAAAAGAAAGTACAAAACCCAGCAAAACTCCATTTTATTACAGAAACACCAACTGTGAAGAGTATAGAGGCAGACAAGAGCGTAGATGAGGATAAAGCAGTGATTATCTGTGGCTTGCTGGGGATATTAACACTTATTTTTTCAGTATATAGTGGACAGTCTTTCTATAGTTCCAGAAGAAGACTTTCTATTCTGTAACATCTTTCCCTTTCTGACTCTTTCAGTATGCATATATTTCTACTATTACTTTCTACAATGCTGTTATTTAAACTTTTCTTACATGGTTTATAATTGCTATCATGAATCCCTTACCCACTTTTAATCTTTTGTTTCAGTGGCTTTCTAATTTCTAACACCTAAACTATGCCTGCCTCCTCTCCAAGTCATCCCTCGCACTGTCTGTCTCTGTGCATACTCCTGGCTGTTGACCACTATAACTGCTCTGACATTCTGCAAAATAGCCTGCAAATGTTTGCCCTCAGTAATGTGTTCCACTTTCCAGGAGCCAGCAGTAGCAATATTTTCTCCTTACTGAGGCTGGTCTGCATAGCTTGTGCACAGAGACCCTTTAACACTGGATCAGTTCATTGACAATGAGAATGGGAACAAAGTATGTTTCCTATGTTTCTTAAGCTGTAACTGGTCTTTGGTAAAAATCAGTTATTGGGTGGCTTTCCGTGATAGTAATAAACCTACAAGAGGAAGCAGTTTTGCTTGTAAATACTTAGATTCTCAGTGTGAGTAAATACAGTAACCTGACTGGAGCTCAAGGCTGTATCTGTCTCCATCAGTTAGAGAAAAATGTTAAAATATTTGCTGAGACCTTGTTGTCCCTTTTTCTGTGTTACCTCACTGTCACCAGACTCTGTGAGAAACTCTGCGTCCTTCCCTTTATCTTTACTCTGTAACAAATGCCTGGCACAAGTGCACAGGAGGAACTGTCAGTACCCTGGCTGCTGTAGATGGAAGAGTTTAGAGAAAGTGGAACTGAATGATCAGCTTTTCTGAGTTCATGTGAGCTGAGGTCAGCCCTGAAGTGTTTTAGGAAGGAAGATGGTGCTTTGTTCCTTATTCAAGTGTCGGCCTTTTGAAGTTCATCTCGCTAACTGCAAAGTAGGGCAAATGACCTTCATAGAAAAGAGCTTGCCTTGAAGTTGAGTCAGGTCAAAGGGCAAGACAAAATGTCCCTTGATGCTGGGACATGACCTCTAAGACTGATGCAGTGGGCATCCCGGAAATGCATGTTAAGAGTCGGAGGACGATTTCATTGTGCAATGATATGGGTTGTCACGGAGCTGTGAAAGTTCTGCTGTGCAACCAGCAGCAAGAATAGCTTAAAATAAACCCATCCATGAAATAGTCATGCAGTTCCTTGTTTGCATTATTTTACCTCACAACAACTATATTCTTCTTGCACAAAAATGTAGTTTTTCACCTATTAAACATTCAGAGTCTCAAGAGGCCTCCTGTGAGTATCAAGACCTCTTGATTCAGATCTTTTTCTATGTAGATCATGAGAGATGTATTCAGTTTCTTTGTTTCTCAGAAATTCTTACAGGAATTTTCTCAGGCTTGCATTGTATCCACCAGCCAAATCAGAGCTGGTGTTGTTACAGCTTTGGTGGCATCCAGGAGAGGGTTGAGCTAAGTATTTGAAAATCAGAGGGAAAAATCTATGTATTGAAGCTAATAATCTCTTAGCTAACATAATTTTCCAGTGTCTGACAGCTGTGAGATGCATAGTCTGAGACATTATGGGGCAACATAAACTTGCACTGATTTTAAAGGCAGCCTCAGAAGTTTAGCACTTTACAAAGTATGACCTGAACTCATTAAGTCTTTGCAGAGAAATCTATCCTGGTGCAAGTTATTTCCTCCTCCCCAGACCTAGCCTTGAAGTTTTCCTTTTGTCTTCATTCATGATAAACTGTCTTTGTACAAAGCCTTTTTGTGTTATTACCTCTGCAGTTTAAGAACAAAACCTTTTGTAATGTACTCTTTATTTCTTTCTTTACATGCTATACTGCATTTTAAGCAGTGTTTTAAAAAACAGTATTCAAATACCAAGAAAAATCTGACTTTTAGAATACTTTCAGTATAATGTTGGGTGGTGCATTGGGGTATATTTGAAGGAGTATGAATATCTTTTTCTCTCTGTCTAGAGGATTCGTCTGTAGGAACAGTCAACCCAAAACTTTCTTTAAGCTGTATCAGAATATTTTTTATAGTGTTTCACCTCTGTATGTCTTTTTCTTGGTCTATCTCGACTCTAAATGGCATCCTAAATGAATTCATCTAACTACTGTACATTCAGCACTACTATTGTTGTAAGTTATTACTAAAATTTATGGGCGGTGTCTTGAGCTGTACAGGCACAGATTAACATCTACAATGCAATTCAGGCACCTATTTTTCTTCAGTAGCCTGGAGTATGCCCTTTGCTTTTTATTTGAGTAAAGCAGCTGTCTTGTTGGAAATGGAAAAATATCAGAGATCACAAACTCTGAACATTTGGCTGATTTTTCAGTTTCAAGTGGAGAAAACTAGTGCTGACTGATTCAAGAGAGTAAACAAGAATTTGTGTGCCTGTGTCTGAGTGTCAGCTGCAGAGCCAGACGTTAACTATCTCACACATATTTTGATAGTTATGTGCCTGTTTTAAATCTGCTTATCTGCATAATGTTTCAACAGGAAACAAGGCCTGTATTTCTTCTTACAAGACTGATTTGATACAGGTGTTTATTAAGGTACCAGTGTAGGTATACACAGCTGTTGCTGATGACTGTTTTTTTCCAATAATCCCAGACAGTTTTGTCTAACTATGAAGTGTGGATGCATTATACCAAATTAAAATGGTAACTTGTCTTTATCTTTTCACTGCAGCTGTTTTATCAATTTCACAAAACCAGTTCCTGTTCCCAGTTGTGTACATCCAGAAAAGTAGATTACTATGTCTGCTACCCCAAAATCCCTAGATATCGTGAGTCAGTAGAAGTGTGATCCAGTTGTATATGTAGCTGGCATGAGTTCATTTCAACATGAAATAATTATTTTTTTAGATACATTCTTTTCTGTCCTTGTTCATTGATATTACAAATAGCAGGGCACCTTTACTTTCAGAACTTTCTGTACTGTATCAGTACAGAAAACAAGTGGATATTTCTAAGAAAACATCTATGTAACCAGTATGCATACAATCTAGTTCCAGATGCCTTATACATTGAATTAATAAATGTCTGCTGGGCTAGAGGGGTTTTGTCATTCAGAATTGATTCAAAAGTATATATTCAGTAGGCAAATAGGTTATTTAGGTGCCTGTGTGGATCTAGCTTTCAAGGGGGAGCGTTGCAAGTCACCCACAAATTTCTTTGCCTGTCTCTTTTCCCCAGTCCAAGACTTCAAACTAAACCTCTCAATGATTGAATATTTCTCTGTGCAGAGCTGTTCCTGGAGTAAGCAGGAACACTTGGGAGGAAAAGCCTTCAAGAAGAGGAAGTTTTGCAGGATTAAGAAATGAACTGAATTCTCCTTGGTTCTTTTCTTTCCTCAAGCTTTGTGGAAGACAGTCCAGGTTTCCCACTGCAAAAGAATACTCTCTCTGGAAATTTCTGGGTTTAGTCCCATATTTATTCAGTTTGTGCTCAACTTTTCTACAGCATGTAATTCTGTTGATATAAACAGAATTAGTCACACTACTTATGTTAAGTATGTGCTCAAATATTTGTAGGCAGCAGCTCTGAGACAATACACAAGAATTTGTCTTATCTAGCCCTTCCTGTTCCTATGAAATTATTTTTTATTTATCAAAAGACCCAGTAGTTCTGGAACATCTGAAAGGATGTGCAAATCTGTTTCTAAATATTTTTGGCTAGAAAAAGAAACATGACTAACCATCTTGGAAATCATAAAAATATATTAGGAGTGTTCTTATTTTAAAAATTAGGAAAATGAAGCCTGAAAGTTGGTAGAATAAACTGTAGTGATAAAATCAGGTTCTTTATTAATGCATGAGCCTGGTGGTTAATGCATTCCCCAGAGCTAAGGAAGAAACAGGTTAACGGCCTTATTCTGAGATCCCTGGAGTCCAAAGCCTTCTCCCCACCACCATGTTTCACCTTGAAAAAGCTGCCTTCTGTACATTCAGATATCCACACCTCAAATGTCTCCTTTTTGGTGCTCTGTTCCTTTCTGCTGAATGTAGGAACAGCCCCATATCCAGAGACCCTCTGGGAGATGCAATACCTACCCCTGCCCACACTTCAACTTCCTTTCAAACACTGGTACACCATCTCTGTGAGAAGTGAATGAAATTCTCCTTCTCCTTCAATTTTACTGGCAGTACATAGAAATGAACACATTTAAAGGGTTTTTAACCAGCTGAGCTGAACTTAGGTCAGAACGTGTTTTTTCTCACATTCGAAGTTCTGGTAACTAAAGATGAATCTTTAAATACAAATTCATGAATCTTTAAATACAAATTCATCTGCTTTAACTTTTTATTCAATTTCTCTGGTGCAAAATCAATTATTTTAAGAGATCTAGTGTGGTCACCCCATGAAATAAAATAATACTTTGCAATCTTTGTGAAAACCGTGCCTTTATCATTCAGGATGTATTAACATTTCTTTTGTTTTAAAGCTTTGTTCTTTTTTTTTTTTTTTTTTCCCTCTCCATTAGAAAGTACTTGATATTTTTTTTGTTGTTGTTTTTTGAATTGTGTAGCCTGCCTTTCATACTGGTAACTGTTTACTTTTTTATCTTGGAGGGTCTTTTTCATTGCCAAGATGTTGTCATGGTGATAAAAATGACACATAATTTCCAGAACTTCTGAACAATCATACAAACATTGTTCTCATTTATAAGCAATGGTAGGATCGCAGAGATCTTCTTAACAAATGCGATAGTTGGAGTGAAAGAATCACAGAATGTTTTCAGGAAGGTATCCCATGCTGCTATGCAAATTCAACTGTCTTCATTTAGGCAAACCTAAACAAATTATTCTTAATTTCTGAAGAAAATTCTTAAAGGTTGTTCTCAAAACATAAAAGGCATGGTTGATGTAGAAGTAGACCCCTCTGGGAGTATTTCTGATTCTGACAGAAGACTGGTGGCGAAGTCACCCATGCCTTCTCCTTTACAATCCTCTCTCTACCTCCATTTTCTTAACACAGAAGTCATATCGTTGATCAATTGACTTCAACTTGCCTCATCAGTGCTATAGCTTAGTGTTAGCAACCTGAGTAACAAGTGTGTGGATGCTTCTGAAGGGATCCTTTTGCTTAAATTAGCCCTAATTACTGATTTCGGGATGTGGTACAATCTTAAAGCACAAAGCTTTTTCGTAATTATTTTAATGATTGCCATGGTGTTCTGGGTCTCAGAAACTTATCTCTCTTTCGAGTGAAATTAATATAAATTAATGTTAGCAACACATGAATGAGCAGATAACTTATGCCCCTAGTTCTTCAAATCTAAGCAAATTCACTGAACATATTCTTATTGACTCTAATGGGAGCTGGACTGTACCTTACATCTCTGGGTGTAAGATAGAGCATTCACCAAAAAGAAGATTATTTCCAGTACTTGAATAAAAATCAAGGTCTCAAGAAGCTCAAGTCATCAAAGTCTAGAGATGCAGTTCTTAAAACAGAATGCTAAGATCAGTGATCACTCTAAGTTACTGAGGGTGAAAGAGCCATTTTTATGGATGGCAGATATGTCTCACAACACACATTGCACAGGTTAAACATCATTTATGTTAAAATCACTGTTGAATTTGGTCAGAAAGACCTGAGCCTACCTCAAAATTCCACGAGTAATAAGCTATCAAACACCTGTTGACAGGGAACAGACTCTGACATTTGATTTTATGTTAATTCTGTGAAAACGAACAAACTCCTTTGTTTTTTATTTTTCCTGTTGAAATAGAGGAGTAACCCAACACTGTCACTTGCTATAGATTATATGTGCATACACAGGTGTTTAGCTACCTCTTTTTGGTTTATTGTTTCTATTGTGTCCTGAAGGTTAAAGAAACTATTATTTTGTGCAATTGATAGAAAATTGAAGTCTATGTGAAGATCCCCATAGACTCATCTAACTTTGGGTCAAGTCCCTGGTTTTATAGGTAAGTATTTATACTAAAAGATCGTTGGCTGCTGTCTGACCTGACATAAGTAGCCTAATAAATATACAAAGCTATGACATATGCTGTAATCAGGAGAAGTGCCAATCGGGAGAAAAAGATTGAATGCAAGTTAATGTCAGTGTCAACTAGAATAGCTTGTGTTCTTCAGCATCTGCAGCTCTGCATTGGTTCAGGATTTCTTTGGCTAAATGCTGATGGGCTACCTGCTCAGTCTGAAGTCCAAACGAAAAAGCAACACTGTGCGCTTTTAATGCTCTATGGAAGACTTTCTGTCTACTACACCAGTGTGAATTAACATCTTCATAATCTGTTTTGCCCTTTGGCAAATGTGACACCTACTCTGTTGGTCCAGATGGCAGGACTCCACTGTTTGTGTGATCTGAATGTGTTTGTAGTTACAGACACTGGGCCTGCTGTTTTTCTGTTACTTGTTTGCATCAGCTTTGTCTTTTTAGAAACCTTGTAATAACTCAAGAAATCCAAGATGCAAAGTTAATGTTTTAACGCATGGTCTTTTTAGGTAGATGAGTTTTGCAATTCACATGTGAAGTGACAATTAGCTATAGTTTTCATATCTCTCAAACTGTCACATGAAAATAGTCTGACTTGTTCATCAAACTTACTGCAAATGCACACAGTAGACTTGCTATGATTCAGACTCATACCATGTACAAGCCATACCTAACAACACACACCCAAGATGATCTGTGCTGCTATATATGCCCATGCTGTCAATAAAATTCAAATTCAAGGCAGTGTACTCAGAAGTGAGAATTTTTGGACAGTGGTTATAAACAAGTTGAGTCCCCCTGAAAGAGATCTGGGAAAACCAGTTTTTCTTCCGTGTCCTTTCTTATGCTCTGAAATGCATTTCTACCAACAAATATTGTGATGAAACAAATTCAACCCTGTGAAGACACAGCCAAAAGGAGAGAGATTATTAACTAGTTTATGAAAACCTGCAACTAGCCTGGGTGATACTGAGGAAAGAACACCTTTTAAGTAATATATATGGACCTTTCTCATGAATACAGCAGCTGATGACAGGATGTTACAGTAGATCTAAGAAGCTTTAACAAGTGGAAATCTGGACTGGAAAACAATGTTTTTGGAACTGTTGCAGTGGATATAAGCTTGAAATAGAAGCCTGTAGGAAAGTGTTGCAAAGAGAATTATTACATTTTTATGAATTGTTTGGCCTCAGTAGCTTGCTGTGGTAGTAAATTTGATATTCTAAGATGGGTTGTTTGGAAAGAATTTGTTATTGACTGCTGCAATTCAACTGAAATGAAAACGAGCAGTTTCTGTCCTGTGACTGAAATAGCACTGAAATTCTTTCTTGATATTATCTGGATTTTTTCTGTATGTATACATATTTATAGTCTTTATTTTGGTAACCTGTGATATAAAGGTAAAACTTACATTTATTATTAAAATATGATCATGAGCTCTAACTTTTGCCAAGTCACACTTTGATGGTGACTTGTGTTAATTATACAAAGCTCACAAAACAGGTTTAATCTATAAGACAAAGTATATAACAAAAGTAATTCCAGCTTCAGGAGACTTTGTCTTGTTTCATCTACATAAATATTGCTCTTCTGGGGTGCTTCCACTGTAATACTTTTTGATAGACTATATAAATATATGTATATATTTGTTATATATATGTATATATGTCTTACATATGTAAAAAAGTGGAACTGATTGTGTAGCAGTATAGAAAGGCAGCAAATGAGTGGTATTGGCTCTTTCAGGTTAGTGCATTTTAAACAGTGGCATGTAAACTAAGCATTCTATGTAATTTTTAAAACCAAATTTAAAACACTGAAAGTTTTCTGAGTTCTGAGATCTATGCAGTACCAGATTTAATTCAGATGAGACTACTAAAGTACTGAGGGTTGGCAAATTTATTCTTTGGTAGAATTTAATAATCTGTGAAATTAATTGATATGCAAGTAATAAAAATATGGGGAAAACTGGCAAAAAATATTTTTTTACATGGTATCTCTTTGTCACTGGCATTTGTGTAATTCCATTATATTTTCTGATGGCAAAACAATGACCTTTCAGGAGTGGCTTGTAAAATCTTTATTTGTCATGTACCTGGGTATTTATAAATCCCTCAGGTATCCTCAAGAGGGAAAATTGTCTTAGTAATATGCATTAAGACGATTTTTCAAGAGCTTTCCTTGTTGCCACAGCTCTTTCTCTGCAATTAGCTTCCAGAACTTTGTGCCTTTTGAAGAAGAACATCAGGATCTGTACTCAGAGCTTCAGAAATTCACTGCCTTTGAGTTTTTGACCTCACCAGTTTCTCAACAAAAGCAACAGTTAGGCATAAGTAACGCTGGGCCTGAACCTGGGTTATGTCACCTACAAAAAATTGTGACACTGTCTAGCAGCATCTATGACTTGCAGTGGTTATTTCTCAGAATTATCAGCACTGTGTCATGCTTGTTTACATAGCTGTTTGATAGCTAATTCTCATGAATAATAAACAGTAGATGAAATTACAGTTCTGCTAATCACTACCAAGTAAACAATTTTCAAACTCTAACATTTTAAGAAATATAAAATCAGATTTTTGAACAGAAATTATGATAGCTGCCAAGTTATTTTCTGAAATAAATGAAACAGTTATTTCAATCATACTACAATTTGACCCTTGTTTCATACTCATTAAAACATTAACTATGCTTCCATCTGTTATGATGGTTAATGGCCTTTGCACTGCAGCCAAGCATCTGATAATCACCTAAGAGTGAGTTATAGGTCAGGTGAAACAACAGATCCTCAACTGAGATTTGTGTTAGCTGGAGTAAACCACAGCTCAGGTTGCAGATATATGGACGTGTAGTGGGGAGATGGAGTAGGAAAGAGGATGGTGGCTCATTTTCCCATGGGGAGATTGAGATCATTGTTCTAAAGTTAACAAGCTGAGTCCACCCAAGGGTAACACCAGGGAGGGAACTCCATGACAGTCTTTCTTGGAAAAATACTTAAAGTATCTTGATTAAATGCAGATAACCCTAAGCATCAAAGTATAAGGCACTTTTCAGAGATTTCAGGTTATAAATAATGTTTTGCTTTTAGATAATACTGCTCAGTTTGAGACTAAATTATAGTGTAAAATTAAGATGAAGATCAAAACTGAATACAAATTAATTAAGTGGTCTTTTCAAGATAAAATTTTACTGAAAAGAAAAAGGAATCCTGAAAAACATAAATAAAAAGCAATTGTTTTTCTTACATATTAATGGAAACTATGCTGATTTTACATGGTAAATGCTCCTAGCATTAAATATTTACTCACAGGCTGGCATCAGGATTGGAAGGAAATAAATAAAACATGTGGATATAACCTGCATATTTCCTCAGAACAGTGAATCCAGGCACAGTTTTGTTAAATCCTTTATAAATAAAGGAAGAATTTTTCATAGCATAATTAGTTTAATAATCAATAATTATGTAATTTCATAGTTGCATAGGGCCATACACTGAATTTCCTTCTCATGGACCACTGTAAAAGCATATTTGCAGCAGCTGTGAAAGTAATATAAGAAACTCACAAAAAGGAGATAGGCTTGGAGGTTTATGAGACAAGAAAGTTTAATTGGCTGTATTCCATTAAGATTAACTAATACCCATGCAAAATCACAAAACAGTAAGCTTTGCATATCTTCTTAGCCATAATTCTATTTACCTTGTAAAGTCTACTTCTGTAGTCATGCTCTAGACTGGCTATCGTGTGGATAACAGCTTGCAAATGCTTAACTTTCTCTTCTCAGAACATGGAAAGTGTTGTCAGGTTTTTGTATCTAAGATCTCTTGCTTTCAGTTCATTATCTTGGTATTGTCTTGATGTTTTACTTGGTTTTGCTACAGTCTTCACTCTAATTCAGATACCTAATACATTCTTATTCTGGTATTTTGTTAACTCTATAAAAATGTCTTTGGCTTTCATTGATATTGGTGGGGTTAGAATATGTAGGATCATCTTAGTTTTATAACATGTATAATTCTGATTTATTTAAACCTTAAATTAGAGGGAATAAATTAAAATTTATTCAGTCCCAAAATAGCACAATTATTACCGTGATTTTGAAATGCATTTGATTTTACTAATAAAGCTAAGAAATTATTTTACAACATGGTTAGAGAATGGCAGAATTTGAACAGCCTGATTTTTATCACAGTGCTGTGGCAGGGCTTTTTTCACCAAATCATTGTTTTGCTGATCCTTCACTGAAATACTTCCTGAAGGATATATGAAGAGTGGGGTTCAATATATCGTCACAGATGCACTTGACATCTAAAGATAATACCTGACTGTGTTATTGTCTTTCAGAGCAGCTGCTCAGAGCAGGAGTGGAGAGGAGAAAGCCATCAGTTATAGAAAAGAAAATTATTCTGTGTGATTGTTCCAGACATGCCTGTGCAGCTAATATTTTCACTCTTGTAGATCATACTGAACAAAATTATCCCTGGAAACGAAATTCTTCAACTTTTGTCTGAGACATTTCATGGACTATTTTATTTCTCCATTTTTATTTAATTTTATTTTTAATGAAGCATCTTAAACTAATAATAGAGGAAGAGTTCAGAGCAATTCTGTAGTGACAGCCCTTTGCAATGATGCCAAATGCATTTCTTTGCTTAGGCAAACGAATTGAGCATTGCACAGATGAATGTAAACCTAAATAAATCCAATGGCTCCTTCAATTTCTACTTAGGTGGCTAAGTGTTTCACCCATCAGCTAGTATTGTTTCTGTGTTTTCCTTTCTTCCTTGCATAATAAAGCAATAAAATAAATAAAATTGGCATACACAATGTTTCACATTCATAAAGCATAAAATTATACTCATTTTTGTGCCTTGTCATCTGCAGCTAATGATGGCAAAAGCTAAAGTCTTAAAATACAATACTATTAAAAAAAAAAAAAAATACAATGTCAGTATTGTATTGGTAGGTAAGCGCTTATAAGAGTGTATGGGTCTAAGCTGTTCCACACCCTAACAAAGCATGGAAGAACATTTCCTCATAAATCTTTGGGCTGTTTTTTATGGCTGAAGTTCTACCATGAGGCCAAATATCATTCTGAGGAGCTACAGTCATTACAAACCTATTCTCCGCTATTCCTTACATAGGACAAACCCTAGTAGAATGAGCCTGAGGCGGATTCTCGGTAGACAATCCCACCCTAACTCGATTCTTTGCCTTACACTTCCTACTCCCATTCATTATCGCCAGCCTAGCCCTCATTCACCTAACCTTCCTCCACGAGTCAGGATCAAACAACCCCCTAGGCATCTCATCAAACTGTGACAAAATCCCATTCCACCCATACTTCTCCCTAAAAGACCTCGTAGGATTCTCATTCATGCTCTTCCTACTCACCACCATTACCCTATTCTCACCAAACCTCCTAGGAGACCCCGAAAACTTTACACCAGCAAACCCCCTAGTAACCCCCCCACACATCAAGCCAGAATGATACTTCCTATTTGCATACGCAATCCTACGCTCAATCCCTAACAAACTAGGAGGAGTCCTAGCCCTAGCAGCCTCCGTGTTAATCCTATTCTTAGCCCCGCTCCTCCACAAATCAAAACAACGCACCCTAGCTTTCCGCCCCATCTCCCAACTCCTATTCTGAGCCCTCGCCGCTAATCTATTCATCCTGACATGAGTGGGAAGTCAACCAGTAGAACACCCATTCATCATCATCGGGCAACTAGCCTCACTAACTTACTTCACCATCATCCTAATCCTATTCCCCATCATCTCCTTCCTAGAAAACAAAGCCCTCAACTAACTCTAATAGTTTACAAAAAACATTGGTCTTGTAAACCAAAGAACGAAGGCCCCCCCCTTCTTAGAGTTAATCAGAAAAAGAGGACTGAACCTCTATCACCAACTCCCAAAGCTGGTATTTTACATTAAACTATTCTCTGACCCTAAACAGCCCGAATAGTCCCCCGAGACAACCCCCGCACAAGCTCCAACACAACAAACAGAGTCAACAACAACCCCCAACCCGCCACCAAAAATATCCCCACCCCACAAGAATAAAACAGAGCCACCCCATTAAAATCCAACCGAGTAAAAAACACCCCCCCACCATCAACAGTACCCACCCCATATCCACCACCCCCCCACCCCCAAAGAGCAAATCCCACACCAACAACCAAAACAAGCCCTAAAATATACCCCACAACACGTCAACCACCCCAAACCTGAGGAAAGGGGTCGGCCGCCAACGACACAGAGTACACAAAAACCACCAACATCCCCCCCAAATAAACCATAAAGAGCACCAAGGAGACAAAGGAAACTCCCAAACTCACCAACCACCCACACCCCACAACAGACCCAAAAACCAACCCAACCACCCCATAATGAGGAGAAGGGTTAGAAGCCACCAATAACGCCGCTAAAACAAAACCCACCCCCAAAAGCAATACAAAATAAGTCATACAGTTCTTACCCGGAGTCACCCGAGGTCTATAGCCTGAAAAGCCATCGTTGATATCTCAACTATAAGAACTCCAACACAAGGGCCCTCTGATCATATAAACCCACCATAAAATAACAGAGGGCCCTTTTAGCCATATAACCCCACCTAAAAAACACAAGGGCCTGGGTCAGAGCAATCCCAGCCACAGCTACAGGTTGGGCAGAGAAGAGATTCAGAGCAGGCCTGCAGAGAAGGGCTTGGGGGTGTTGGTCAAAGAGAAACTGAACATGAGCTGGCTTCAGTGTGTGCCAACTGTATCCTGGGCTGCATCAAAAGAAACATGACCAGCAGGTCAAAAGAGGTGATCTTGCCCCTCTACTCTGCTCTTGTGAGACCTCACTTGGAGTATTGTGTGCAGTTTTGGTGTCCTCAACATAAAAAGGACATGGAACTGTTGGAACAAGTCCAGAGGAGGGCCCTGAGAATGATCAGGGGACTGGAGCACCTCCCGTATGAAGACAGGCTGAGAAAGTTGGGGTTTTCTCATTTCAGGGTTGTGGTTTCTGACAGCAGTTGGAGGTTGGATCAGAACCAGTGAATTGTGCCCCTTTATTACATTTGGCTTAATTGCCAAAATGTTGATGATCATTTTTCCATACCTAATGAGAATTAAGCAAATCAATTCAGATTTTGATTTAAACAAAGTCTGTGTATTTTATCTGAAGAATAATATAAAGGGTCTCTCACTGCATTCTTTTTTATTAATCAAACCTCACTTAAGTTTCCTGGTATAGAGTGGGTGAGGTGGGCAAATCTGAATAAGAATTCAGTAATAAAAATTATGTCCTATTTGCACTGATTTTTTGTAGCATACTCTAATTTCTCATGAAAAAGTTAAGGACCATTGGGCATTCCCATTCCATAACATTCAGGATTTTAAAAATAATTTATTACAATCTATTTCAGGTGTTCAGGTAACTTGACATAGTCCAAATTACAATACATGTATTAAAGAGTTACCACTTCAGCTGTATGTAAAGGAAATACAGAAAATACGTTTGCATTAGCTCCTGCTTGATACTAAGGTTTTGCACTTTCTCTGGACCTGTTATTTAAACAGTGGAATCCTCCATGTATTCCCTCTCCCTTCATTCCAGACAGTGTTACTTTAAGTGAAATTGCGGGTGGAAAACTGTAGGGAATTGAAATAATATGAAATTTTCTCTAATTTTCTATGAAACTAGAGTATGACATCATTCTTATCAGTCTAATTGCTTACTTTTATCTGCAATGACATTATTTTGTCTGCAGCCTTCCACTAAGCTATTATTTTCGAAAGTTTTCATTCCTTAATGTCCAACACTTCCCTTTTCTATATGACAAGATTCCTCTTACAGTGAATGAAAGCATGTTTAGAAGCGTATTAATAAAAATTGCCCTAATAATATTTACCGTGTGTTGAAAAAAATAACTGTTTTTATTCACCTTGCTATGCTCATGAGAAAATTCTCACTTCTTAAAGGAAAAAAAAAAATCTAACAATGTTCATTACAGTTTCTCTTGCCTTCTTTTTCTCCTTAGCCAATATCAATCATGATGGACTCCTATTAGTAACCTCACATCCTTTTTCCTGTTTAAAAAAGTCATGGTATGGAAGAAGCCTGTCTTTCACACCAGAATATGCTCTTGTGGAGCATTTAAGCAGAAACAGCTGAATTAGCAAACTGTTGTATGATAAAAAGTACCCAACTTTAGGTGTTGCTCTGCCAATAAAGTTATTAACTGAATGAGAGAATCCAGGGGATAAGAATAATTTTCAGATATACAATAAATATGATCTAGAATGAAAAACTGAACGCTCAACTTTGCATCTAAAGAATAGGGGAAACATAGATCCTTCACTGTGTAACAGAAGAATTGCCTTAAGCAGAAAAGGTTCATCTTCATCCATGTGAAGGATAGGATAAGAATCGTCAGCTGTAGAAAAAAAGACAGAGAGATTTAAATTGTGCATTAAGACAACTTTCCTAATGGTAGATAATAAAGCACTCAAATCGTCTGAGGATGTTTTCCTAGCTAGAGTTTCTCTAGCTGTAATGTGGACAAGCATCAGTCATGTATTAGATCAATATTGCTGAGTTTGCCTTATGCAAAGAGACAGGCTGGATGATCTTTGAATTCCCATTTCAACCTTACCACTCTGTGACAGCAAACGTTATAAGTGAGGGTCATGGCTTAAACAAGGAAAATCATGCCCCCTTTGCAGTGTCATCTTATGTGAGTACAGTGAAAAATATTATTTCTGTGTTTTCACCAACACAATTAATTACAGCTTTTAGAAATAATGGCCTAGTGTAGACTGGTATAGTTTAGAAAAACAGAGACATTGGGTTTGGGATTAAAGTTTATGACAGCTTTTTATGTCTACCTGGTCCTGATTTGTAATCATAAGCCATCAAGTAATAAAACCATAAAGCAAATGATAAAATGCGTTAGTATTCCAGATTATATTAACACTAAGTATATACCAGCACTAGAAAGTTTTGAAATACTGATGATGAAGTTCTGCAGTTATTTCTTCTGGGACTCTTCTGATTTTCATGACCAGCCATTTTGGAGAAGAAAATCCTTATGGATCTACCTAAACAAATACCAGCAGTTTGCATTTCAGAAGCACAGTACTGAAGAGCACACTGTTGATCAACTAATTTTGAAGAACACACTGCTTATCAACTAATATTTGTAGACTTCAATTGCCTAAACAAACGAAAATATTAATTAGTTGGAACACCTCCAGACAGTTTAGAATATGATTAGTTTATAATTTATTCTAGACGAGACTAGATTAGATTAGATTAGATTACATTACATTACATTGGATTTCTCTGATGTTGAGATTGGGAAAAATGGTTAGTCTCACTAAATTCTCCTTTTTTGAATGAAAACTTAACTTTATATTGAAATATAACACTGAACAAGAATGTTGCCATAGAACACTGGCAACAAACACTGCTTCATTAGTATGAAGCTGTGAATGCATAGTGCTGTCAGAGTGTGCTGTCAAGAAACAGTGTGATCATTAACATTCTACTAGAATATCCATTATTTTGATGTAATTGAATTCTCTTGTCCTGCACTTTGTTTTACAGTGGATAATTAGACACTTAGATTTACAATTTAAATAAAGTTTTTTTTTTTAATTTATGTGCTGTGCTTGCTTTTTATTTGCCAGGCAACATTTCTATTAGAGCCATAACTTTCTCTAGTAGTTAGTTGCTTTTAGACTTCAGAAACTAGATTGTTGCAATTAATGTCCAATTATATACATAAGAAAACTCTCAAATATCATAGGGTAAAATCATGAGTCAAGTTATGCAGTAAGGCTAGTGGGTCAAAAGAGCAAAATAAGATACTTTTATCCTGCAAAAGCAGAAGATGCTGTGAGAGAAAAGCTTATGAATAGGGTAAAGCTGTAGCTAGTCAGGGCATAAGTGCCCTAGTCTGCATTCACATTGCCTTAAACAAATGTTCTACTTGGTACATGGGCTGCAACTAGATATCTGAAACAAAAAGGTTATGCCAACATTTCATGTTGGGTGGAATAAAACATTTATTGTCATCAGGTACTTGCTTGACAGTTTTAAACACAAAATAAAAGACAGCTGACATCTGTTCTGACTTTGCCAGTCTCTTCTGTCTTCCATTGGAAGAACTAAGCATTTGCTCCTTTCATTAGTGAGACTTTTTAACCAAGCTTTCTGTATCCAACTTTGTGCACTGCACTTCCATTTAATACTGGAGCACAAATAGTTGCAACAACTTTTCTGTGAGCCTTCTAATAATTTCTTCTACAGCTCTGTTGATAGCAAAAACTTGAAAAAATTTAGGGAAAAAAAATCACCTCAGGCAGTTTTTCTTGTCCCTGATTTTTATATCTGATATTTCTATCTTCACTAAGTTTATACAATGTAAGATGGAAATTATCATAGTTGTAACCTGCTGGGTTCAATACAATATATCAAATGAAGTATACTCTGTTCAGTATTTGAGGATATTTATATTTTCTACTTTTTCATTTTAAACAAAGAACACTATTTTCTCCAAATATGATTAATATTGTTCAGTTTTCATACTTCCATGGCTTGGGGACATTTTACAAAAAACATAATAACTTCATACTGCATAGGCAAGTGGAAAAGACATATTTGCTAAGAAAGATTAGTGTAGATCAGATGAGACCTGCCACTACTGAGAGAACATAAAGTTGTTGGGAGCCTTTGAAATTCTCGTTGATTGGATTTGAAAAAAACCCAGCATTTGTTGTTTACAACAGAGGCAGCTGGACGCTTCAAAATCTGGTCTTTCATTTGTATGCTTTAGGCCTTTTTCTAAACAGTCTTCTCTGGCTTTGTTAAAGTAACCTCAGGGCTTATCTACATGGGTATGTTTGTGAGGAATAAGCTGGGATATGAATTTTTAAGTGTCACAGCTGTTTCCCACGGAGCAGATACACTGGAATGTAAGTGCCTTGCTGTGTTTAAGGTTCATCTATCAGCAGAACCACCAGTTCTTTCTGCATTTTGTAGCTATGGAGTCAATTCCTTCCCAAAAGTTCCTGTTCTTTGAGTTTTTCTTTACTTCTCAGCTATTGAAATTGGTTTGTTATCTCTCCCTACAATTTTTTTTTTTTTGTTATTATCTAGAATATTTCCGGTGCAGCTACAATATTATGGTAGTATTACACCAAGCTGGTTTTGGCTTCTGGGACAGCTTGTGTGCTTCTGCATTTACATATTGTGTCTTAAAAAACTGAGGATTTAAAGTCAATTTCCCCCAGGTGCGATAAAGAAATTAGTAACTCCAATCCGAAACTATCTTAAATTCTATTCCTTGAATAAATCTACCTGCTTAGTACTGATCCCTGAAGTAAAGAAAGTATCACAGATCAAACTGATCAAATGTTCCCAGTTCCGCCATTGGAGAGTTTAATGGAAACTGTGACATACAGAATTACCAATAGGATGCTCAACTCTTTTATCTGGGATATTCACCTTTTATTTAAAGAAGAAGCAGATGTCAACTTTCTGTATATTTCACCGTAAATTTTCTAGTTGATGAGAGATGGAGATATCATAGGAAATTTATGGAAATTGCATCAATATGTTAACTAGTCATTTTTGTTATTCCCCTCACCTCGTCAATGTAGAAATAAGCAAACCTCCCCAATCTGTCTCTCTTCCTCTTCAGTAAGTAAGCTTGCAAAGCATATGAAATACGGAACTCCCCCTGTAATAAGCACATTTGTTTTGTGCAACAGAGACCAATATGGTTTTCATTATTTTCTCTACTCAATAGGTTTATTCCACCTCATGTGTGGATGAACTTTGATGTGTTGGTCTGCAAGACGCACAGTTTTCAGGCAGTGTACCGCAAAAGCTGGTTCAAACTGCTGCCTGGTGTTGGATCACTGGGACTGGAAGAAACTGAAGCTTGTGTGCATGTGCAACTCCAGTTAAAGCAGTGGCAGACTTGGTTGATGTAAAGCTCCTCCTCTTTCCTTTATTGGCTTGACTTTATTTGCCATGAGGCCTTCAATTGATGGAAACAAACTGAACAGCACTCTGTGCTGACAAGGAGGACACCAGAAAAAAGGATACATGCCTGTTTGGGCAAACCAGAAAATAATTAAAGCCAAGTAACAATCTGCCTTTATAACATGCTAAGGGGTCACTTATACCATTGCAAAGACTGTATTGGGAGACTGTCTTGCCCATCCCTTATCCCCAGTGCCCAAAGAAAAGTTATATGGTTTTTGGTAGTTTTATGTCTCAGCATTCACAGTGTAAACAATAATAACTGATATTTTTCATGGTTATTTTGCATAACAAAGATTTTACAATATGGATAGATTTGGCAGAAGAAGGAGAGATTATCAATGCTAAGGATACATTTTAAAGAGTTACAGAAGGAAAATAAGATAATTTCTCAGGTTTTTTTTTTTTTGTTTTTTTTTTTTTTTTTTTTTTTTTTTTTTTTTTTTTTTTTTTTTTTTTTTTTTTGTTTTGTTTTTTTGTTTGTTTTTTTTTTTCTTCCTCAAAATCAGATTTGTTAAAGAGGAGAGTACATCAGTGCTTTTCCCCCATTTAAGGAGGAATCTGTAAGGGTATGTAAGAGGAGAGTGTCTGCACCTTTAAGGTTACCTGGACAAGGGCATGCAACAAGGGATAATAAGAAGGAGGAAGCCAGAGAAAAAAAGTATCTAGAGATGTAGACCTGAGCAAACATGGAGAAAACAACAAGAAACAGACCTTGCCACTCACACTAGTTGATGTGCTATGAAAAAACAAAAGGTACGACTTTCAGGAAGATCAGCCTGGACTTTGCAACAGATACGACTGTAAACCAGGACTGGGAGGGGTGTAGGAATTGACAGAACTGTACAAATGCAGGGGGACATGCAGGAAAAGGGAGAAGGAAGAAACAAAGCAGGGGGAGGCAAAAAAGGTATAGAAAAGGCTAGCTGTGTGTAAAACAGGGCTGGTCAACGTATGTGTCTGGCTGAGCCCTGTGAGTCAGACCACATGTGGGTACCCTTGCAAGTGGGGGGGTTTAACCTCCAGACCTGTAGCAGGAAAGGTGTGTGCCCTGAAAACTAGCTCCTGGGTGGGGAAACCAACACAAGTGAGATGAGTGAGAGGTTCAGTGCCAGCAGCTGGAGCAGAACTGTAGGTCACAGCCCCCATGCTGTGGAGACCATCTCAGTCCTACTGTATGTGCAGGGAGTGTGTGTACTTGCTAATAAACATTACGTGGGACCAGCTGGGATGAATCTGTGGGTGCTCTGCGTGTGCAGCAAGCATCAAAACGGACCTGCTGACAAGTTGTTACCCAGCTTTGTTATCATTTGAACGTGGAACCAGGAATAGTGGCAGCTGTGCCCCACAGCCTAGGCAGAGGTCCCAGGTGCCTGTGCACTCTGTTGGGCTGCAGTGGCTGGGCAAGGGTGAACCCCGGGCTGGAGCAGATGGCTATCTCCTCACATCCCATAACAGCATCTTGATAACTTCTTCCTCTTTTCCAGTTGCATGACTCCACAGAAACTCATGTAAACTGCTCCTTTGTATACCATTCCCTACTTGGGAAAAAGAAAAATTTCATAATGTGGCTTCTGTTGCACAAGGAAGTATGGTAAGCAGTTCAGAGCTGCTGTTACCTAATGCACTAGATCAGAAGAAGAAAACATTTACTTTTATTTGCTGTAAATATCTGTATCATGAGGCACAGGCAGGTGACAGTTTTAAACTACTGTCGATGACCATCTCCATGACTTTTTATAATAATACAGGTATTTTTCTCAAAGCTTGCCTGAACAAACGTCTGGTGAAAAAAGTCCCAATTTACACTGCTTTGTGTTGAAGCTATTATAATGGCTAATTCAAAGAATTATTCTCACTGGTGTCTACAAGTTATTTGAATCAGTTACTGCTAAATGCCATCTGTTTTGCAGACACTATAAAATATGACGAACTGGAAAAAATATTCCCAAAGGATCTATCATGCACATGTGCAAGGGCAGGTTTTCCTCAGCTGTTTTGGTAACTGTTTAAAAGCATGGTACTATCGGTTAAGAAAGATACTCAAAAGTTCTAATGTTCAGGACTGTTTTCACTTAACTGTTTTGAGCTAATAGGAATGTGTCCTGGGTTCAGCAGTAGCAGTCATTTTTTTCTCCTTCTTAGTAGCTGGTGCAGTGCTGTGTTTTGACTTTCGGCCTGGGAACGGTGCTGATAGCACCGATGTTTTTAGTTACTGCTCAAATGTTTGGTCTGGCCAAGGACTTTGTGAGCCTCATGCTCTGCCAGGGAGGAGGGGAAGCTGGGAGGAAGTAGGGACAGGACACCTGACCCAAACTGACCAAAGAGGTATTCCATACCACAGCACGTCATGCCCAGGATGTAACTGAGAGTTACCCAGAAGGGCTAGGGGACTGCGGGGTTGAACGAGGTATGTCAGGCTGGGGGGGGTGAGTTATTGGTCGGCGGGTGGCAAGGTATTGTATTCTCTTCCCTTGTTATTTCCTTTATCATTATTATTCTTGGTGGTAGCAGTAGTGATTTATGTTATACTTTAGTTACTAAACTGTTCTTATCTCAACCTGTGGGAGTTGCATTCTTTTGATTCTCCTTCCCATCCCTCCGGGAGCAGGGGGAGGGCAAAAAGGGGGGGACTGCGAGATTTATGGCTGACTTTTTTTAAACCACGACAGAATGTCAGAGAATATCAGCATTGTGAAAGATGAATAAGTTCTTAACAAACCAGCAAAAAAACCCCAACCAAACCTTCTTCACCTAGAAATAGCATGACAATGCCTATGCTGACACACTGTGCCACAATGAAAGGCTCTTGTGGTCAAATCTTGAAATTCAGGAAATTATTCCTGACAGCTGTCCATTTGACTATTTGAATAAATAATAAATTTATTATTTGTGTTATTCCCACCTCAGTAAAGTGACAGTTCTTCTCTTTGTTACCAATGGTTCTTTTTCTTAGAATTTCTTCTTTGTTCTCTTCCACAAATGGGCAACTCCCATTGTTGGTTCATATTATTACACTGTCAGAGCTTAGCAAATAGTGCACTTGTGCTGCTTCTTTTACACTGCTGCATTTTCATCTTTTACAGCTGTGAATGTGCCAGGAAGAGGCACAGTAATTACAGCCAAGAGAGCTCGACAGTCATTTATTGCAAGGCTTCTTCTTTGCAATGCTTGTACGCACCTGCAGAGATTCCTCTGTGTCGTGGTTTCAACCCAGTCAGGTAACTCGTTCACTCACTTGCCACCTTCTTTCCCTCCCCCTACTCCTGGACGAATGGAGAGGAGAATTGAAAAGTGCAACTCCCACGGGTTGAGATAAAAACAGTTTAGCAACTAAGGTATAACACAAATCACTATATAGTGATCACAGAATCACAGAATACCTCTTTGGTCAGTTTGGGTCAGGTGTCCTGTCTCTGCTTCCTCCAGACTTCCCCTCCTCCCTGTCAGAGCATGAGGCTCACAAAGTCCTTGGCCAAACCAAAACATCAGGCCGAAAGTCAAAACACAGCACTGCACCAGCTACCAAGGAGAAAAATGATGGCTACTGCTGAACTCATGACACTCTGTCTGCAGGAACAAGAGGCTGATCACAAGTCTGTGAACCATGCAGGGGCCAGCAAGGGCTTCTGGTGCTGGACAACTGCTGAGGTGGATTTCTGCCCAAAAAGAGACTGGAACTTCATTTTTTTATCACAGAGAGCTTTGATTGACTTGCTACCAGCATTTATCATTCTCAGCTAGCTTTGGATCCACACCTGATGCACACAAGATTGTTATAGCCTTCCAGACAGCTAATCTTTTGCAATCCATCCCAGTTTATTAACTTTAAAAGCCCAATCACTGGAGAGCACATGGCTAATTCTGCATGCAAACTAAACAAAGTGATTCAGCAACAACAGAAAATAAGCTTTGCAGATTCTACTGCTTCATTCCGAAATTGCTGCCTGTGCTGCTTGCTGGGGAGAAAAAAAAACAAACCAAAAAATACACTCCCTGTCCCCATTATTTTAGATGCAAATGCTGCATCTTTTCTTCTTCATGCAAGGAATGTCGTATAACCTGTTAAGTTATGTGATAAAAAGCTCTCTGCAGACTTGCAGAGGAGCACAATGGCTACCGGGAACCCAAATTATGGATTCAGAGGGGGGAACGACCTGTCCAGCCTCAGGCCTCTGGCTCAGTCATGAAGCCGATCACAAGTGAGATGAAGGGGTAACCACAAGATAAAAGGAGTGTTGGCTGCTGGGCATATCCACCTTACTTCTATGTATCCATATACATGTTCCACATTAGTAGCTGTCCATCCTGCTCAGCCAGAGTGGAGTGGGATTTGTGTGACTGCTCTGTAGTTTTGCTTGTGCTGATCCATGTGGCTGACTGTGTGCACATGTGATGTAATGCGCGCTTAGTCTTGCTGCTGGTCAGACCTGAGGGCATGAAGCTGCAGCAGCCTTGACTCTGTCAGCCTGCTGGATCTGTCTCTGTTTCCCCTAACACAACGCACACACCTTCTAGCTTTAGAAAAAATCAATTATGATCAAAGGCACATATTCCCTCTTCTCTTCTCTCTCCCTGTTTTGCTTTGTGCTCAGATTTTTCAGTCTTAGTATGATCAAAATGTCCACAGCAGTCACCTGTTAAATTTCCTGTGCTATCTCCATCAGTTTCAAAATCAAACTTCCCAGTATTTTAAAGAAGTCTCAAACTGCACATAGTTCCTGAAACCATTTTTGCCTTCTTTTCACTTGTTGCAAACTAAGCTTTCCAAGAACTGTTGATGAGGAAGAGCTGGGTTTGTTCCACTGAAGATTGATTCAGAATCTACACTGAGTTGCTCAGAGAAAAAAGATGCTGATATGCTGGTGGGGTAATGAGGTGGATAACGTGAATAACTCTTTGAAGTTACAGTGATCTCTTGACTGCCCTTTGCTTCCCAGATCCCAAACTGGGCCTTTTATCTTGCACTAAAGCAATCTTTCACTTCAAGCACATTTAAAATGGAGTGAAGTACCTAGGCAGTCATCATTTCAGCTGAAAACTCCCACTTCGTGCTTTAACAATCTTTCCATAAAAATGCTTTTCAGATATAATTCTTGAAAAACTGTGCTTGAGGCCTGCCCATGGCATTTTCCACTTATTTTGCTTTTGTTCCACTGCACCACAGCAGTCTCCACCCAAGTGTGCTGTCTCTGGGATTTCTTATGTGCAAGGTGACCTAGGGCTTATGCTTTTCTTTATGCCTTTGTCACTAAGTTGTACAAGTGACTGGTTTTAGTCAAATGATGCTAGTGTAGGAAGTTTTAAAAAGGCATTTGTCGTTTTCTTTTCCTCTTCTATTGTAAAGACTTGCAATATTACTAAAGCAAGTCTGTAATGATACAGAGAACAACCACACAACAGCATGCTGATGTGCATCTAAAGCTATAGAAAACCAAATTTGTATTTAGCTAGAAGTATGGATAAAGTACTTGATTCAACACAACCAAGCATCACAGATTTCAAGCATTTACTATTGCCTTCAGCTCCTCCACCACTCCTTGTTTAGTTTTGAAGGATCATCTCTTACATGAAGAAGGGTTATAATTTCTCAAACCCAGATCCACTTTGCCTGTGTGCTAAAAAGGTGCTACATAATAGAAGCCTCCATTGTTGCACTTATTGTTGTTCAAATAATATTGACAGGATAAAAGCACCTGAATCCAGGCAGAAAATATATTTTGCAGTTCATCACAAGGAAAATACATTTTATCTTCTCTTGTATAACAAAGAGTTTATGCCATTTCAGTAAGTTTCATTTTAACTCTTTAACTGGCTGGTCCAAGATCAGTGTAAATTTGAAGTTTTTGAAATGCTCTTTCTGCTTGCTTTGAGTGTTTTAAAAACCTGGAGGCGAAAGAGATAATATATAAACATTTTTCTTTATATATTATATTATATTATATTATATTATATTATATTATATTATATTATATTATATTAATTATATTATATTATATTATATTATATTAATTATATATCATATATTAATTATATTGACAGGTGATTACATCTAATACAATATATCACAGTGTAATATAATATAATTTCTTAATATTTTTATTTTATATTTTGTTTTGGCTCATGTTTTCTGTTTTTTGTTATTTTTCAGTCAAGTTGTAGATGTAAACATTGTTTTATTACAAGAAGCTGCAGGCAAATCTGGAGCTCTCCATGATTTAGTAAGGAAGTCCAGTGATTCTTTCTTCAGTTAAGGTCTACAGAATAAGAAATACACAGTGTTTTCTTCATTAGTCCTTTTGTAGAGAAGATTGATGGGGTAAAACTGCTCTTTATGAAATTTGAATGTAACTATGGCAACACATAACTTGGAGGAGACGAAGAAAAGGACCACCCCCTGAGCACAATTTATTTATAACAAGCAAACTATACTAAGGAACTGATATATCCATGGAAGTTGTGGAGAACAGAAGTTAAAATGGGACAAGTATTTCCTGTGAATTCCCTTAACTGTCATTCATTTAAGAACCAGGGAAATATGCTACAACTAATATTTTTCTGATATTTTCACAATCTCTTCTGTAACCTGTACTTTCTGATTCCCCAGAAGTAATTAACTAGTGGCTTACTGACCAGGGAGTGCTGTGTGGCATAAACCAGGTTAACGTAGGTCACATGTAGAAGAAGGAAAGGCCAGAAATAAGAATTCTACAAATTTTACTGGGACTTGTACTTCTCCTCTACATTTCACAAGTAAACACTGATCTGTAAAAACAGTCTCATATTAATGAGTTTGGAAAGCCAGATTTCTCATCCAAATGCTAGAGGAAATTTGGTCTTTCAGGTAATTGACGTTTACACCCCAAAGGAAAATGTGTGTGTTTTCTGGAAAAGTATTTATTCCTTGTTGCTCAAAAAAATTGACAAGGAAATAGAAAGCAAGAATCTGTAAAAGAAATAGAATGTCGTATCTTCTGCCCATAGGATGATAAACAAAGCAAAAATACATATTTTTGAGAAAGAAGTTAAAAAGAGACCTGAACTGGAAAGACCTCTATGAATGAAAGTCTTTTTTCTTCAGCTGCCTTTTTTGTAAAATAGATATGATGATCTGTGAAAGTGTCTTGGAAAACAGCAATTTTTGCAAAGAACAGTTTTTAAACCAAAAACTAACTGGAACTGAATATTCAGTCCTCTCCTCAGACTGAATTTGCCCTCTCCATTCAAGATACTAATTTTCCACATCAGTACGATTGTGAAATAATTTTGTTGACTGTGATGAAGTTCTGGGATGCTTTAGAAACTGGGATACATGCTAGAGTTGAGCAATCAGGACAGATAATTCTCCCTTAACACTAGGGGGACAGACTTTGACTAAAACATTGTTATCATGACTCTGGAAATACCTTAATCATAGACAAGATAATGATGTTATTTTCCTCCATACCCTGTGGTATGACAGATGAACAATGCTCCTGTCAGTTCAGTGCAATCAGGTATCCCTCAGGCACATGCTTCGATCAAGGCAGAGGTCTCTAGGCCTAACTAAGGTGTTTATTTTGCATAAAAAAATCTGCCTGTCAGAAAAAGGACTGGGTCGGCAGGGTAGAAACATGGAGGAAAATACACTTTATCTCATTTTAACCTCACAGTAAAGTGTAAGTATGCATTTTGGAGATCCTTTTTACAGAGTCTGGGTGTGATTTGACTGCGTTCACTTGCCAAAAAATTGTATTGCTCTATCTGCCAAGAGTGGCTCTGAAAGTAAAGACATGTTAGCAGTTCAGCACTAATTTGGTGACATTGGGTTCTACTGGGCCATGTAAAAGGAAGGACCTGTGATCTAGGAGTGAGTTTAAGACACCAGGGAAGACTTACAAATAATGCTTAGAAACTCTGGGCTTCTCTGAAAAGGAATTATTCCATTCAAACGTAGCAGCCTTGGGAGTCACTAGACCAAAGCTGTGACCAGCTCTCTCCAGATCAGATAGCTGCACTATGAATGCCTTTACATGGATGATTTGTGTGTGTGTGTGTTGATGCGTTTGGAAAAGAAGCTTTTATGTATATGTTTGTATTTTTCCAGTTGAATATACTGAAAAAGCTGAGGAACATCTAGAGTAAATTACTTCCCTGAGGTTACTCAGGAAACTAGCAATACAGGGTAGAAAAAACCTCTTTACTATTATATCTGTAAGATATTGCTATGTCCCTAATTTGAGAAACATGCTAACATTTCCACCTTATGTTACTTTTCTAAGAGGCTAATGCAGTGTGCTGAACTGGTGAATTTTGACTGTAAACATGGCTTAAATTATGACGCTTCTTCACCTGACAATGAGAAACACATCAGAAGCAATCTGAAAGGCAAATATCTCAATGTCTGTCATGGTAGCAATGGTTACGTGTCTGATCTTATTTGTGCCTTCCCAGAAGTTTAGTGACTGTTTAGAAATGTATTCATATTTAATATGAGCTTCAATGTACACATGGGAACACAGCAAAGAAACTGTTTGTAGGTAAAGCAGCTGTTGGGACCAGAAATGGTTTTGATTTCCTGGTAACACAGACTGTATGAGAGTTCAAACATGCCCTTGAAAATCTCTGCTTCAGCTTCTCCTTTCTTCCAGTCCTTTTGATACATATATATGGATCCTGAGATTCTGAGGTGAAAGAAGACGCCATTAAGAGCTGTCCTACCCTACTGAACGGGATTGCTAGAGCTTACTGTGATGCATGCAAAACCCACTATGATGGAAACAAAAACTGTGAAAGGCAAAGCAACTACAATGACAAATAAAAGCTTAAAATGTGAATGCTGACTGGCAGCAGGTAGTTGTGAGTGTGTGAATATCTGAGTGATGAGTGAGTGAGTGAGTGAGTGAGTGAATGAGTAAGAGAGTGAGTGAGATAACCAAGCATGGTAAAAACTCTGATCTTGCTGGTCATTAAATAAACTCCAGTAGGCATATAGGCTATGGGTGCACGTGAATACTTAAGCTTTGTGTGATTATGGAGCAAGGAAAAGAGTGGGTTGCTTTGGCACTGCAATGCTTTCTTATTTGTCCACAGTTATCAGCTGAACTGCATTAAGACTGCTCCTTGCAGGGTAGCAATGGGATACAAGAGAATATACATGAAGCCTAAACAGATAGGGTGTCAAGTCATACTGACGCAGGATGAGCATGTAAAATTGACATAACGATTCGTTTGCTCTGGTTCTCAGGAAATAACTGGCTAAACACTATGATCCTCGGATACATGAGATATTCTGCTGGCTTATAAAAGCTATCAGAGGAGCACAGGTCTCCCAACTCCTATTACCATCAAGTCTCACAACAATGTCAGAAACAACAATCAAAGTAAAACCTGTTGCAGAATGACTCTAAGAGCAGGACCATAGAGCCCTGGAGGACTGTGCGAGCAAGGCAGGGGGTGGCCCCCACAGGTAACCGGAAACCGGACATGGGAGGAGAATGTGGCGAAGCTGTGGGGGCTAACCAATACTGTTGTGCCAAGGAGGAGTGGCTGAATACCACTCCTATATATATGTGAACTGTGTCACAAATAAAGTAGAAGTTTGCTTATCACCCATATTGGGTTGGCCTGTCTGCTTCTCCTCGCCGCTTACAAAAACCTTCACATAAACTAAACTTCTGAGCATTTAATTCCTCTGAGTATCGAATTCCTGTGGAAAGAATGAACAATGCTCCTTCTCCCAAAGCAGGCTGGTGCTATGTTAACCTGTGTCATACAGCTGACCAGGGTAACGGCCTTAAAAGACAACAAGAAGCTGGCGTTTTACCAGTTTTTAACTATATAATGCACATTCTCTCTCAAGTTCTTGAAGTCTTAGTATGTTAAGGTATTTTACCATATTGGGTTTGTCCATGCCTGTGCAACATTAATGAACATAAACTACAAGTGTGAGTTTTCAACACAGCCCCTAGATAGTGGGCACTGCTCTGCGTTAGATCCTTTAGAAAAAAAAAGTAATGCTGACAGCTTCTGCAGTTGCAATCCTCGTTCTTGGTCCTGGTCAGTGAGTCTGAATGCTGACTTAGAACAGTTTGCACGCTGTCCTGGGTTCAGCAGTAGCAGTCATTTTTCTCCTTCTTAGTAGCTGGTGCAGCACTGTATTTTGACTTTTAGCCTGGGAACGGTGCTGATAGCACTGATGTTTTTAGTTATCGCTCAGTAATGTTTACTCTGACCAAGGACTTTCTGAGCCTTATGCTCTGCCAGGGAGGAAGGGAAGCTGGGAAGAAGTAGGGACAGGACACGTGACCCAAACTGACCAAAGAGGTATTCCATACCACAGCACATCATGCCCAGGATGTAACAGAGTTACCCAGAAGGGCTAGGCACTGCGGGGTTGAAGGATGTATCTGTCAGCGCTTGGTCAGGTGGGGTGGGCCGAGTTATCGGTCGGTGGGTGCTGAGGTGTTGTACTCTCTTCCCCTGTTATTTCCTTTATCATTATTATTATTGGTGGTAGCAGCAGTGATTTGCGTTATACCTTAGTTACTGGACTGTTCTTATCTCAACCCATGGGAGTTACATTCTTTCCATTCTCCTCCCCATCCCTCCAGGAGCAGGGGGAGGGCAAGAAGGATGGGAGGTTGGGGGTGGGGGTGGTGAGAGAGAGACTGTGTGGCTGGCTTGTCGTCAGGGCTTAAATCACGACACGCATTTACTGGGACTTTCCCAAGTAGTTGTGAATACCTGACAAATCAGATTAGACCTCTTGCAAACAACTGGAGAATATGGATGATGCTGTCACAAACAGTCAGAAACAAATCAGCTTAGCTGGAATTGCCAACCAACTGAGATGCCAGTCTGCGGGTTTACAGAGCTTCATCTTGAACTGTGAAGTGCTTTATATGTGTACGGCTGTGGTGATAAATTTGTAAGGCCGTAATAGATATCTGTTTTTTTCATATGTTAGACTTTTTGCTTTAATAGAATATTTAATAAAAAACCCAACATGTAAACCATCATTTACACTGTAAACTGGATAAAAAATATTGTAGTAGAAGTGACTGTATCCATGCAAAGAAAGGAAATGATTCTTAGGCTTATGGAATAAATGAAAAGAAATAATACGGAAGGCATGCCATCATGTTGTTTGCTTATTCACTCTGCAGTTCATCAGACTGCACATCAAGAAATACCCCACTAGTTTACATCAGCAGATTGTCTGACCCTGTCACACTATAGTTCAGATTTTAATTAGTGCTGGAGTTGAGAATGGCATTGTAGTCTGCATTTAGTATGCTGTCTTCCAAAAAGTTGTAATCATCTTGACTTCTACACCACTTCTGCTACATATTGACCCCTAAAGGAAGTATTTAGCAAATCCATAATATTTAGCAAAGTTAGGATTAACTGAATTTAACAAAAATAAGACAATCTTGAGAGTCTGGAAAGGTGAAATTAGAGGGAGCAGATTACCCTGCCTGGAGGTATTACAACTGGATCATGAAGCCACAAAGCCTGAATGAGGGATGGCCTAGGTGCTCAGCAATAAGCTCGCTTTGCATCTGCAGCAGGGTAGAAAAGCACCCTGGTTGGTCAGCTCAGTACAGCCAGCTAATCACTTGCTAGCGCTCATGGTGACACAATCCCTCAACTACAGCAGGGTAGGGAATCTCAGATAATTTTAAATGCTCATTAAACCAAATCACTGTGTGCACAGACATATAGGCTCCTCACTACTTTGCAAGGTATGTTCCTGTGTTACAGTTGTAATTATCTGATGGTTGTGTGGTGTGCCAAGAGCAGAAATGTAATTACACTAACCTATGATATTCATTCCCATCCAGCCTGCAGAAGCATACTGCAGGTGCTTTCTCTGCTTGTCAAAGCCTTCCAGTCTATAACTATATCAAATTATGTTAGCAATTTTCAGCTTCCAGCTACAACTGTGGCTCTGAATTACTTTTACGTGATGTGGCCAACACCCTTCCAGCAGTGAGAAGCTTTGCAGTTACAAATCTATTCTTAACATTTCTAGGGTTTATCACTAGATGGCAGCGCTCTGGTGACTAAAAGAAGGTTTAAATCACCTTTCTGATATAAACCACCACCAATAAGGATTAAGAACAGCTTCTGGATTCATGGGGGTGTGGATATTGCTGTTGCTATTAAATTTCTGGAGGAAGCACACTACTGTGTCAGGGAGAAAGATGACCCATATTAAACATCCGTGACAACACTGGAGGGAACATTGACTTAAGCTATTTTGGAGTTTATGTTTTACTGGGGAGGAGTAACATAACCAAATGTGCAGAAGGCATGTAAGTGAAAGATGGGAAGCAAAGAAAAAACATATCAATTTAGAAATCTTTGCTCTTTGTATTACCCTGAAAGAGGGTATAAACTGTGCTACTGCTGAGCGGCACTGAAAAGGATGTAGGCTTCTGAGGGCAAGAGTAGGCTTTTGATAGATGGTAGTTTCCCAGAGAGCTCCTATTTTGTTCCTACCAGTCCATGTCAGTTGTATTTACATAACTGCCAAAATGGTATCACAATACTTTCTTTCACAAAGTGGTTATCTCCCTTCTTGGTCTGTTTGTACCTGTCATGTAAACAGTGGGTTTATGCATGCTATATGAATAGTGATAGCTTCTTGTGGGCCTTCCTAGAAGGCATTTGAAGCCTTCCTGATCTCCTAAAAAAGGTGATTTTACAGTTAGTAGTCATAATTTCTCTTTTTCTTATTTTTTTCCCAACTTCAGGCTCAGTGGTTTCACAGTTCACCAGCATGAATCTATAATACAACATAAAATACATGGATTAACCTCCGTGTTGGTGAAAATCAAAGCATTTCCGCCTCTGTTTTCCTTGGGAATGACATAATCTTCTAGATATTTCTCTTCTTCAGCATGTACAAAGGTGAAACAGACTTTTCTTAAGCTGAGCTTTTTTTTTTAAAAAAAGAAGTAAATCCTACTACCCAACTCAGCAGCCTGGTAAGACAGGTGCGTAGGTCCCACTCATCATGTTTCCCCTTTGTCCTGTTTCAAAGGACACTGAAGCAAAGGAGATACTTCCAGGGAGTCCAATTTGTTGTAATCCCAATACAGTCGTGCACTGGTGTCCTGGACTCAGTGACATAACTATGCAAATTTAGAGCTAAATATTCATGCACATCTAAGGGCAGGAAAGTCAAACACTACAGAGTATTTTATTAAATCATAGAAGAAAGAGAAACAATAAAAATAAAATAATATTTGCAAGAGGATTTTATTAATGCTGTAAATTGCATTCACACAAGCACTCAAGAGCCTCTAAGCACAATGGAAAACATCCTTTTCTCTTTTACTGACAGATAACTTTTAATTTTTTATGACTGGGCATTGAGATCAATATCAGCAAGCTTTATCTCCCTTGATTTGCATATGGAAAAATACAAAGCCAGGAGATAAACTGCTCTTCTGAAATTGCATTTGTGTTGGCAGTTTATTTTATGTTTCTGTAATTTTATTAAAAACACTTATATACATTCGACAAGATTCCACACACAAAATCTGTAAAGTGAGCTATTTAAGCTGCAGTGGTTTTCTGTATAAACATATTTATCAGGGCTAAATTGCCAGTCAGCACAAATGTGGTAGAGAAATAGTAACAAAAAAAGTACATAGATCTCATTTCATTCAGAATTTTCCTGTATGTTAATCAAATCATACCTTTTAAACTGGTATAATTGTTCAGTCAAAAGCTCCACAGTCTTCCTGAAATCCTTGCAGTGCCATTGTCAAGATTAGGAATAAGCAGCTTTCCTTCTACACCAGGCCATCCACATAGCTGAAGTACAGAGCAACAACTGAAGATACCTTCAGGCACATAGGACTCAGATTTCAAAGGAGAAATACAATTATTCTAGAGATTTCATACCCTCTTTTTAATTACCAGTGTTCAGGACTAGAAAAACTCACCCTCTTTTTTTTTACTGCAGCAAAACTCCAGCTCCTGCAGGGTCAGTTCTGGTATGTAAAAATACTAGTGGTCATTTCAGTCATGCACTGTGTTTAGACTTGAACAAGAAGCATAATGATAGGACAAAAAGCAATGGACACAAGTGCAACATGAGAATTACCGATAAGATTGTGAGCATAGCCCAACAATTAGATAGGTGCCCAGAGACGCTGTGGAGTCTCCATCCTTACAGGTATTCAAAGCTGAACTAAACAAGGCCTTGAATTATCTGATCTGAGCGGCCATGCCACCGGCCAGCACGTTGCACTGGGCTACCCCCAAATGTTCCTTCCAACTTAACTTAATCTCTGATTCTATGAGTCTACCTGGAGGAGAGAGAAAAATAGAAATATTCCAACTTTATGTCTATGTGTGAAATAAATAATTGGGGAATCTGTGCTGTCTTGTAGCAAATATAAATTCTCTCTTAATGTTGAAACACCATACTGAACTTGTATTTTATTTCATTCTATTTATTTTTTTAGACTGCTCAGTAGTTAGCTATTCCCAACCCAACTTTACCTCTTTTTAGTTATCTTGTTCCATCTTATTGCTTTTCAGGCTTCCCTATAGATCGTGGTACATCCTCTTCTCCTGATGAGTCTGCTTTGGTGTCTGCATTCATGTATTTTGAAACAGTGTAATCATTCACGAGGCTCAAGTCAGCACACTTTAATCTCTCTCTGAAGAATGCTGCATAGTTGACAGGTATAAGCTAAGGACTCTTTTTTTCTGTGAACATGTCTGAGTACAAATATTTTTCCCTAGTACTAACAAGACCTGCAAAAACTAATGAAAGCAGCCTGGTTCCCAGTTCTTCCTTTTTGAGGCTGTAATCCTCCAGAGCACTCTCTGACAACGCTAAACCATTCTGAAAAGGCAGTTTCTTTCAGATCACTTTTTTTCTGGGACAGCTCTTGCTTTTCTGTCAGGGTATAAAACAATCATAGGATGGGTAATGGTAATTATATTCCTTTTCCCCCCAGCTTCATCTCCTTCAGGAAATGTTTTGGGGTTTGGTTTTGTTTTGCTGTTTGGAGTTTTTGTTTTTTCTTTTCTTTTTTTTTTTCCTGTTTGGACCAGCCTCATTCCAGATTGCTAATATGTGTTAGACCCCCACCTCTGATGTTATTTCTTCAAAAAAACATTTTCCAGATCCTTGACAAATGTTTTATCCTCTTGCATTGTGATATGAGTTCAAAGAAGCTAAACATGTTGGAGGAGTTCTACCACAGATGTTGAGACAGAGGAATAAAGAGAGGGAAACAAATGCAATGAAACTACTAGCAAAGTTCAGAAACTGCCATTTGCAGTTCTCACAAACCACAGAATCATGGAATCATAGAATGACAGAATGGTTTGGGATGGAAAGGACCTTAAGATCATCTAGTTCCAAACCCCCTGCCATGGGCAGGGCTGCCTCACCCTAGACTATGTTGCCCAGCATGCCTATCCAACCTGGTTTTGCACACAGCCATGGATGGAGGATTCACCACTTCTTTTGGCAACCTGTTCCAGTGCCTCACTGCCCTCACAGTAAAGAACGTCTTCCTTATATCTAACCTGAACTTCTCATGTTTAAGTTTAAACTCATTACCTCTTGTCCCTTTGCTACAATCCCTGATGAAGAGTCCTTCTTCGGCATTCTTGTAGGCCCCCTTCAGACACTGGAAGGCTACTAGGAGCTCTCCACACAGCCTTCTCTTCTCCAGGCTGAACAGCCCCAACTTTCTCAGCCTGTCTTCATACGGGAGGTGTTCCAGTCCCCTGATCATCCTCGTGGCCTCCTCTGGACTTGTTTCAATAGTTCCATGTCCTTTTTATGTTGAGGACACCAGAACTGCACACAATACTCCAAATGAGGTCTTACAAGAGCAGAGTAGAGGGGCAGGATCACCTCCTTTAACCTGCTGGTCATACCCCTTTTGATGCAACACAACACACAGCTGGTTTCTGGTGTGTGAGTGCACTCTGAAGCCAGCTCATGTTCATTCATTTTCTCACCAGCCAACACCCCAAGTCCTTCTCTGCAGGGCTGCTCTGAATCTCTTCTCTGCCCAACCTGTAGCTTGTGCCTGGGATTGCCCCAACTCAGGTGTAGGACCTTGCATTTCACAAGGTTGGCATTGTCTCACTGCTCAAGTGTGTCAAAATTCCTCTGGATCCCATCCTTTCCCCCCAGTGTGTACATCAAAATCTCTATAGGATTGGGCTTGGAAGTACATACTGCAAAACTTCCAAAGGTATTGGTTTGCTTCCCTCAGGCTTATTGTGAATGTCCATGAGCTGCAGGTTGATATCTGCTCCACAGTTTGATGAGAAGAAAAATCAGAAAATGGTAGAAGTCATGGGCTGAGAAAGGAAGAGTTTAATAATTAAAATGAAGTAAATAATAATAATAATAAAATATAAGAGTAAGAATAAATGAATAAGGATACCAATAAGAACAAGAATATGAATAAGAATATGAATATAAGAATAGAGAGAGAAATAAAAGTCATGCACAATACAATTGCTCAACACCTGCTGACTGATACCCAGCCCATCCCCAAGTAGCCATCAGCCTCTTCTGGCCAGGACCCCCCCAGTTTATATACCACACATAACATTCTGTGGTCTCAAATAATAGAATCAACTAGCTTGTAAAAGATCTTTAAGATCGTCAAGTCCAACCATTACCCCAGGAATGTCACAAACAAAAAATGAAGTAATGTCTACATACTTCTTACACTTTTAAATCTTAGATTACTTCACTCAAGTGCAGAGGACTTTGAATTTCCACCAAGTGTAAACCTACATATGATTCAGGACTGAAATCTACTTTTGTCCACAGCATGGGTGTGTATGTTCGTATGTGTGTCAGTGTGTATGTACTCTTCACTGCTTGTGGGTAGACACATCATTACTACATCTGGCTTTGGTTTAATATTTTTTGTACCAGATTAGATCCTGTTATAAATGAAATTACAGCAGTAGAGAAGATGGCACCAAAGACAATGAAAATACTAAAAATGACCAGTGTTCCAGCAGTGCATCTGTAGTCTACATAGTGGGAGTTTCCCAAGTGAGCTTTAAACCTAGCTATACCTCAAAGGCACCTAGCTGTGGACATACGAAAGAGTAACGTGACATTTATATTTTTTAGTCTTTTTTTTTTCTTTTTAAGAAAATGTCAGAAAATGTCACTTTTTCTTTAGCTTGTGGATAAAAACTAAATTTATTTTTTTTTTTAGATTTGTAGGAGTTCTGACTGCAATGGATTTTCAATAGATTAAGTTACTTTCCACTGAAACCCAAACTGCTTTGTTAAATTGCCTTGAGAACCCAAATTACTGTTTCTAGATCTAGCATGAGTATGTCTAAACTCTTCTTCGATACACAGGTCCTCGTCGTTCAAAAATGTGTGAAAACTTTAGCTCAATAAAATAAAAGTTCATCGTCAGTATTTGTATTGGCTGAGCAAGCTTTCCTTTTTTTGACTCAATTTATTTCTTTCTCTGCATTATGCAGAACAGACTTAACTACCTTATTTCATATGTTTGTGTTTTGAACAGCTGACTGCCAGGGTTTGTTTCACCCCTACATATGGGCATTATGAGAGGATGTTTTCCACTTTTCCTTCCAATTCCTTACCTCTTTCCTCCTGCCATCCTGTCTGCTGCTGCTGCCTGCTTGTCTCAGCCATTCAACTCTGATTTGTGAGTGTGTGTTATCTGAAGGCAAGTGTATTTTAAATACTGGCACACTTTGGAAGGGCTGTCAGACCCTTCCATGTGGAAAAGGATAGCATTTTTTGACAAGTTTATAATTAATCCTGTAGAAAGCGAAAGCAGAACACACAGTTTATATATTGGAAACTAATTAGTATTTAATTCTTAGCTGAGAATGTCAGAAGAAATGTTTAATCCTAGCTATTTTGATTTTGAACTTCACAAACCTCAAAACCACAAAAGGCTATTCCCTTCATTGAGGAACAGTTTCAAGTTTATTTTTCTGCTTTCCTGGTATATTTTGGTCACTATAATGTCAATTAAGACAAAAAGAAAAAAAATGCAAAAGCATCTAGTTATTGCAAAATATATATTTCCATGTTAGAACTGCAAAATACAGATTTCCATGTTAGAACTGCAGTGTGAGCATATGGTAAATATCATCCTTGCAGATAACCTCTCTCTTTTTAACATATAGATAGAAAGTCCCTACTAGAAATACTAATAATTAAAAAAAAAAAAATAATAACCTCCCCTCAAAAAACCCTAACGAGAATTATTAGATGGGAAAAATTATGGCTTTTATCCCATAGTTCCTTATGAAGAATATGTTACTGTTATTTAGACTGAAGTGAAAGGTCTTAAAAACAAAACCTACTAAAAAATTGAGTATTGAAAGTGAGAAGACTATTATGATTAATATTTTTGGCAAGATTTCTGAAGAGCCTCCAATTATTTGTCTGTTCATGCTAATATAGGCTATATTGCTTCTTGGAGAGACTGGTTTGTTTTCACATGGGTGCTCATATTTAGCTCCCTATCTTTTCTTTCACAACTGAAAGCTATGACCTTGAGTTCAAGGAAAACATGAACTACTTGGTTTACTAAGCAAAGCTTTTTATTGTAGATGAACCCAGATTTCCAATATAGCTCTGTTACTAACTTCTGACAAGAATTTTCCTGTATCTTTAGGCATTTCATCATATTTTGTTATGATTTCCCATGGTCTAAAATGTGGTAGCTTTTCTTAGGATAACTGGCATTTATGTATTTTTACATTTGCACCTTGCGGCATGTATGCACTGTGAAAGTTTCTGCTTAAGATGGACTATAAACAAGTGGATTAGTTTAATTTCTTTGCTGGATTATTAAAATGCCTCAGTGTATTTCTTTAGCAATGAATACAAGAGATTCAAGAAATTCTCATATTACAAATCAAGTAACATTGGTACAAGAGATCCCAATCTTACTTGATTTTTCCCAGTCCTTCTATGTTGGAAATCCTAGTATCTTGGAATTGGGGCCTTTAATAAGTTAAGTATTACTTTAGGAGAAAAAAATTGGCTGGCTGCATTCAGAAACTCATTAGTCATCCTAAAGGAAGTACTTTGTATTTACTGAAAAATCATATTATTTCTAAGTATCCAAAGTTCAAAACCCAATTTTTGCTTAGAAGAACTCTGAGCTTTAAATAGTTTTTTAAATAGGTGCCTGTGAAACAATCTCTGATGGCTTTGAATGGAAAAATAAGTCAGAATGATAGAAAAGATTACTAAAGATGTGATTGAAAATCTTAGCAAGCAATTCTTGTTTGCACTCACGTGAGTGGCAACAAAAAACAGATATACATGTGTGCATGTGTACACATGTACACCTTTCTTCCAAAAGCAGATATTGATATGCTTTTGAATGAAGGGCTTGTTATGTGTGTATGTGTGCAGCACAGGCCTTGACCTCAGAGACGGATAAACCTTTGTTCTTCTGTGAAGGAATGAAGCTCCAAAAAGCTGGGGTTTGAAAACCTGTGGGCAAGAAATCATCTTGAAGACTTTACTGAGATTTCCCACAGGACTTCTGGAAGCTCTAGGATTATTACAAGGGAAGAATCTCACCATTTCTGTTTTGTGTGGGATTCTAACTCAGCCCCACAACAGCTGTGAGTTCACATTTGGTTTCAAAGCATCTCACCAAGTATGAGAGTTTCGTCATCACCATTTCAACTGAAGGGTGATAGGTATATGAACTTGATTGAGGTCAGACTGTTTCAAATAAATAAAACCTGAAACTCTGCACTCATCAAACCACGCGGCTTATGAAGAATATTGTAAAACCAGATTTTATTGAATAGCTGAGTCCCTTGTTTTCAAGTTTATAGAGGCTAGTGCAATCTATAATTGTACAATCACATGGGGTTCCCTCATCTTGCAATGCACAAAGGCAACTGTGCAGTCACATGGGGTTCCCTCATCTTCAGTCTGATGACTTTGTCTCCATGAGGCATCATTGCGTATCACCCACAGTCACATAGCCAGGAAAAAAAACTAGATTAGCTATTTTGCTTCCAACTTTATTTTTGTATATAATCCCCTCACAGTCAGAGAACCTTTCATTTCACTACCTGTAGTTAGATTTACAGCTACACTACATTAAGCACTGGAAATCTTTTGTGAGTTGAGGGAATTAAAATCAGCCAGCACTAGCCTTGTTTAAAAAAATTACTGACTTGAGCTGAAACTTTGTTTAATAAAAATAGACAAATATCTAATATCATGTCCCCTTACTTTGTTATTGGTATGCTAGTGTCCACTGTCTACATAATTTTCTCATGGCCAGTCATGATAAATGCCCATGAAAACACCATATTTGAAAAATTACTCCTGTGGAGATGCAGGCATTTTATGTATTTCTTTTTAATGGTGTTTTGCTTCCAAGCATGTTTTCAAAAAACTCACAAGTCACAGAAATGAAGGTTCAGGCAGCTAAGGCCTTCAGGTAGATGGATCACCTAAGGGATGACAAGTATGCTAAAACATCTGTGCTAGTAGACTGACGTATATGAGTCATCCCCTCAATGAACAAACGGTGTCTCTGATGAGTTCTCCTTTCTCCTGACAATAGCTCACTGATGAGCGGTGCTGTTACACTGACTTCAATTTGGGTCCCTATTTGAATGAACCTTGAATGAGTCTAGATAAATGAAGACAGAAAATCCGGACCTTCTCAGATTTCCCCCATTTCCAGATCATAATTCAGGTACATTATGAAATCTTTATTCCACTGAAAAAATCAAGTTAACAGCTTCAGCTTCAAAATACCATCTTGTTGAAAAAACAACCACCTTGGTACTACTGTCTGTGGTGTGGTTTAGTGTTTGGTTATAGCTTTTCAATTACTTGGACATTAAAAAACTGGACTTTAAGATTAAGACTATTGTTTCCATGCCAGAGAACTGACCATTGTGTGAGGTTGAAGAAAGCACTATATTTGTTTCCTTCTTTTGATAATTTGCAGCAGGTCTGTTATTTAAAAATTACCTACAGTCACATTTATTAGCAGTAAAGACCTTCCTTGCAGACTGCACTAGGGCCTATGAGGATTTTGGCTGATGTTTCTGGACCTGGATTTCTGATTTCTTTGGCAGGGAAAAGGAAAGCCACTCACGCAGAAACAGCTGTCTCTCAGTGCACAGCCTGAGACCTAAGGAAGCCATAGGTTGAGATGGACAAATTGGTCCAAACACATAAGCAAGAGCTTCAGCATTGCTCTAAACCATGTATGAGCCCCACCATCTTATTGCATGTAGGACTTGCCAGGTGCCTGCCCAGATAATTAATATCCTTAGTAATATGGACTGTGATGGATGCTCTGCCCCCAGGCTTTGTGACCAAGGGCAAAGGTAGCGACCAGGGGGAAGATAGTCATGATACAGCCCTGAGGTCCCTACAGGGAGGGAAAGTCTACTATTCTGTCCAAAGGGCAGAGTTCCCATGTTTGTGCATGTACTTTGGCCTTTTCAAGCAATTGCTAGGGCAAATCCCATGGGCAAGGCTGTTTGAAGGTAAAGGGGCCCAAGATAGTTGGTTGACATTCAAGGACTGCTTTTTCCGAGCTCAAGATCGGAGCATCCTGACACGTAGGAAGTCAAGGAAGAGGGCCAGGAGACCTGCGTGGCTAAGTAGGGAATTGCTGGGTATGCTCAAGTGGAAGAGGAGAGTTTACAGGTCATGGAAGGAGGGGCTGGCCACTTGGGAGGAATATAAGGCTGCTGCTAGAGGATGTAGGAAGGCAGCTAGGATGACTAAGGCCTCCTTAGAATTAAACCTGGCAAGAAGGGTCAAGGACAGCAAAAAGAGCTTTTTCAAATACATGGCAGATAAAACTAACACCAGAGGCAATGTAGGCCCACTGATGAACTGGATGGGTGCCCTGGTGACAGAAGATACAGAGATGGCAGAGTTACTGAATGCCTTCTTTGTCTCTGTCTACTCTGCTGCAGGCAGTCCTGAAGAGCCCTCTACCCCTGAGACCTCAGATGAAGTCAGGTCAATGGAGCGGTTTGCCTTCATCGATGAGGAATGGGTTAGAGACCAGTTGAGCAATCTGGACATCCATAAATCCATGGGTCCAGATGGGATGCACCCGCGGGTGCTGAGGGAACTGGCAGAAGTCATTGCTAGACCACTCTCCATCATCTTTACCAAGTCTTGGGAAACGGGAGAGGTGCCTGAGGACTGGAGGAAAGCAAATGTCACTGCAATCTTCAAAAAGGGCAAGAAGGAGGACCCGGGTAACTATAGACCGGTCAGCCTCACCTCCATCCCCGGGAAAGTGATGGAACACCTTATCCTTGGTGCCATCTTAAGGCATATCAAGGATAAGAGGGTTACGGGGGACAGTCAACATGGCTTCACCAGGGGGAAATCATGCTTGACCAATCTCTTAGCCTTTTATGAGGAAATAGAGCTAGATGATCTTAAGTCCTTTCCAACCCTAACTATTCTATGATTCTATGAAAATCAAGAGACCTGCTTGTTTTGAATTCTTCTCTAACAGGATCTGGAATCTTCAGTAGCCAGGATTTCTGTGTTAATGAAATGCTGTCTACTCATTATTTTACAAAAAGGTTTAGAGTATAAATTTTCTTATAGCCTACATGAATACAAAATACACAAGTCAGCATTTGGTGGGTGATCCATACAGCCATTCTCTTTCTTAAGTCTCGCGTAAATATATGACCAAATAACCTTTCAGTAATGAGTAATGCTTCAAACTGACATATCATGTTCTACTAAAGAGCTGGAAACATATACAATTCTCACGAGTCACCTCTCAGTTTCCTTTTCTTGATATATTTTCACAAATTATAAAATAAGACAGAAAATGAGTGGTTTGACCAAAGTTATCCTGGAAGTCACACCAAGCTCCGAGAGAAAGAAAGAGAATCCCCTTTTTCATTTTGGTAAGCCTGTAAAACAGCCATCTTGTGACTGCTAAAACTAGACTCTTTTCTGCTGTCTTAGCATCTACTGATCTAGTGGCACATTGCCTTATTGGGACTGCAGATAAAGCAGATGGCTAGCCTTGGGGAGAGATAATGTTTTAGAAGTATCTGAATGTTTCAGCAGTCACATTTTCCTATTGCATTCTATAAGAGGAAAAAATAAAAGAACAAATGTAGAAGGTTGATGAATGGAAAATAATAAAGGCTTGTCCACTCTTCTTACTATTCATGGATACTATGAATAAAATGCATTTAATATTTGGAAATCCTGAGAGTTATATGTGTATTTTAAGGACTTCCTGTGTTAAAAGACAGGACAGGAGAATGTCTTTATTGCTTCCTTTATATTCAAGGATTCATATAAATGAATCCTTTATATGCAAGGATTCATTTAAGAACTGTTGCAAAAAAATCCCAGCTCAGTTACTTGACAAATGTCTGATGACACTGGGTAGAAAAGGGAAATTCTGCCAGGTTTGTTGTTTTGATCAGGTGGCAAACCACACAAGGTCCCTGGAGAAAGACTCCTTCCCTTTGACGGGGCATGGTGGTCAGCTGGAGAATGCAGCAGGAAAAGACTGGGCTGATGTGAGGCGTGTTAAATTCATCAGTCTCTTTAGGCTAGTCAGAGTATTTCATGTCTTGCCTTCTACTGCTGTATATGATTATATCTGTCCTGGCAAGCAATAACATAGGCCTGTTTTATTCTTAGGAACTCTACCTCTTCCTTCCTCTCCAATCAGTACTGCCTATGATGATTTTCCTGGTACTGCACCCCAGCAAACTCTACATGAAACAGTTCCTCAACTGCCTGCAGGTGGGCCACCTTTTCTTCTTCCATGATTTCTAGAAGAGCTCCAGGCTTTCTGCAGTCAACACCATGAGCACAAGTTTGAGTTACACGTCTAAGTCCAGTACCTGAGGCTAGAAGTCAGAGAAGCAAATGTAAAGGAATCTTGATCACAGTCTCTCTTCATAGCCTTGCAAGGAGAAAGGAGGACCAAAAAAAGGACTTGCACTACAGGCAGTGCTCTAAAGTGGAGCTACTGGCCCATGTCAGCTTCATCAGCAGTTACAGTGGGAACTATCCTTGACTGAGATTAACATATTTGGCCCTATGCCTATGGCAAGATTACCAGAATTCATTCTACTGGTTGAAGAGTTCTGGCTGATGCAGTGGAGCACAGAAAGCAACTGCTTGAGGAGGTTGAGATTGCTCTAGGCAACTCTCAGCCACCCTAGGGGAACAGAAATGTAGTATGACGCCATTGCATGGATTCAGTGGCTGCTGCTTCTTTGTAGAAGCGCATTTCCATTAAACTCACAGAAATAGTGCTGCTGCTAAAAAGAAAAGTGTGTGCTTTTCCCAGTGACTCAGCAGAGCTACCATTCAAAAATCCCTAAAGGCAGCTCAGCATGAGGTTAATTTTAAGATCTAGACCAATAGGTCAGCACTGCAGAATCCCATGTCATTGTGTAGATCAACAGCATTAATAAGTCGTATAATGTTTCACTGGAGGCTTTCTTAAGGCATATGAAACCCTGTGGTGTTCTGTAGTTTCTAAGGTATTCTAAGTCAGCTTTTGATTCTCCTGCTTTTCACTTACAAAGCATGGTGTTTTTCTCATTTCCATGGCTGATCTACAGCAGAATGACTACCTTCACTAAGATACTGCAACCTCTCTCTCTTTCTTATGAAAGCAATTTTGTGAAGCAACCTTAAAGGACTTAAAGAAGTGTTCTGACCAGAGAAATGCTTTCTTATGTTACTTTCCCTCCAAATACAACCACACAGCAGAAAAAGCTAAGTAATAGAAATGACAGGCTTTAAAATGAAGCTGTCAACTAGCAGGAAAACCCCAGGGCTCTATTAGTCACTTCATAATAGTGGGACTGCTTTCAAAACTTACTCTTTCAGTCCTTCTAATTTTCCCTGCTTTCTTGGCTTCTCCAAAGCTAGCACCCCTTTCCCATAGAGGTTAGCTTAATAAAATTTTTGAGGGGATGTTTTAGAGGAACTCCTGCAATATCAAGAGCTTCAGATAAGGCTTTGAGCACTGTTGCTGAATCCAGAGGGAGCATCCCTATGACTCTGGCTCAAGGAGGCAGGCTGGATTCAGCTACATGCTCTCACGGGTACCCACACTCCCAGGTAACCATCAACACTGTCAGAGCAGGGAGCTATGTGACAGGTATACCAGTATTAGTCTCCTAACACGACCAAACCCTTCTTGCCTTCTGCTCTCCTTCTCACTGTTCTCTCGGTGTCTAAATTCTGTTTCAATGCAGAGGAAAAAAAAAAAAAAAATTCCATAGGCACACAACAAATCAGGTGCCAGTAAAAGAGGAAGAGAAAAGAAGACAGAAAATCAAAATGTCAATCTTTTCTACATCTGATACAGGCAGTTTGTCTCTTTGTACTTTCACCTTGGAGCCCCAGGTAGATCTAATCCAGTTCCTGAAGTAAGCCTGCAGGGTAACAAGTAGCTGTCAGAGCTGGAAGTTAGAAGAAATCATCTTCAAGGTCTCTGCCAGCAGGTATACAGGTTGGCTTTGGAAGACACCATTCCCTCCATTGTGGAGGTTCTCATCCAGCTCCTTGCACACTTTCTCACTGACAGTGTCTTTGAAGACACCCACAGATGATAGTCCTCCTGGATAAAATATAGCAAGGAGATCCTGCAGGGTATGAAGGTAGGCATGGAAGATCAGTTACACTGGTGAAGAAAGGCCTTGTGAGAAGTGAACCTTACTTCAGAGACAGACGCAAATTTGGATGGGAAGGTAGACAGAACTCTCATTGAGCTGGGATCTAGCTGTTGCTCTAAGTAGGTTACACTGGGAGGAGTTTGCTTTTGCCCTGCACTCCTTTTGGACTGGTAAAGTCTACTCACTTCCATGAAGTCAACCTTCCTCCTTTGCAGAGGTAAATGAAGTATGGGTCAAGCCTTCACTTTTAAATATTGTATTCTGCAATGCCCAAGAGCTAGGCTAAATGTCCAGCAATTGCTTAAACTACAGATGTAATTCCTTGGCAGGGCTTACCAATGAAGCACATACAGCAAGAGCTCTTTTAGAGCCCAAGAGTTGCAAGAAGAGGAGAAATAGCATTAGACCTTGCTCTTCCTTGTCCTTTGGCAGACATAAAAACTGCATAAAGTTCTGCTCCATGAGGAAAGTCTCAGAGGCATGACAAAGAATCATGGGGAAGATGAGATATGTTGTGAAAGATCTGGCTCCTTCTTTCCTTGAAAAGGAACTAGGTTTTGCTTTTGTTCCACCATTTAGAAAAAAACAGAAGACCTTGTAGCTTCTATGCATGGGAAAGATCTACCAGGGAATTATTCCAGGTATCATCACCATAATGAACTGGCATGTGTGAAGGAGGCTGCAGTGTGGAATGTCTACAAGTGAAAATCTCTTTTGCAAATAACTCCTATTTTCACTGAGAAGACTGATCCCTTGTTTACCAGCTAGAGACACTAGAGACACTGTAAGCTCAGACTTTCTACACAGTTATCAGGACAGGATAATAGCTGGAAACTTAATAGTGTTTTGTGTGACCAGCTTTCCATTGCTCTTGGCACTTCTTTGCAAGAAGCTGCTATTACCACCCAGGGTACTGTAAACTGCAAGGGGCAACTGAAACAGGATGAAACAAAGATAACATTCCTGCCCTCATGTGTCAGATGAAGGTCTTAGAAGCACAAAATGACCAAGGGTCTATCATTCCAAAGCCTTGGGGAAGCCAGGATTCTTCACAGTGATCTCTTCAGATTATCATAGAATCATAGAATGGTTTGGGTTGGAAGAGACTCTAAAGATCCTAGGAGATCCTAAGGGCCAGGCAGGGCTGGGATGCTGCAAGGCTGGTGACCTGGTACTGCTGCAGCCTTCAGTGCCCAGACAGCCAGCTTGGAGGTCTGTGGAAAAGCATTTTATATTCCAAATTGGAGATGGAAAAGAACCATCAAAATTCATGATGGATATTAATTTTAATATGTATGAGACAGTGACAACATGAAGGCAGTTGTGCTCTGCCTGATGAATTGCTGTCCACTCACATGCAGTACTTGCAGTAATACCCATTTGCAGCAATATATCATTTTGTTTATGATTTAATCTTGTAGCTCTTTATTAGAATATCAGATTTTATGGTTATTTCAGGGTTTGTGGAGACATGACTAGAAGTTGTGTGCGACATCCCTCACCACGTGGCACAAGAAGGCCTCAATTCAGCAAGTTCACAAGTGGAATGCTCTTGCTTTACCTTCCATGAATGGTTTATGCCACATTTCACCTTTTTAATTTGTTTTAAATTTTCACCTTTCAACCAGAAATACTTTTTGTTTTTTCATGTCCAATTGGCAGTGGTCCATGTCCCTGAATGCTGAATAGCTTCCTCCTGACTTGCATTGACAAAAACCAGGGTAAATGGCCTTTGAGGAAACTCCTCAAAAGGTTTGGAGTAGGTCATGAGTAAGATCATTTTTAGACACTAGTTTTGCTTCAAACCTTTCTCCTGTTTCAAATCAGTATTTCAGCCCCAAATTTCAATTGTGACAAGGGGCTTCTAAATTAATCTCAGGCAACCATTACATTGAAACAGATCAGCTAAGATGCTGGATGGCGTATATCTTTAATCAGCTCCACTGAACTCAGCGATTAAGTAAGATCCCTTGTACAATCAGAACAAAAGTGATGTGAACAAAACAAACCGGCGCACAGAGGTGGTTCCTCATGTAATTAAAAGAAAAGGCAGTGGATGTTTTATCACTTGGATGGATTGTTCCATCAGCTATGATGGAGCAAGGTAAAGAATATTAAAGATGATTAAACTAATCAGAGAAATAAGAAAAATCAGCAAAATTATTATAATATTGTGAAAAATTTTCAATAAATAATAAGAAAAGGAATTCAATTTCAGCAGTCAGATGAAAAGTATGTGTCCTGGGTTCAGCAGTATCAGTCATGTTTCTTCTTCTTGGTAGCTGGTGCAGTGCTGTGTTTTGCCTTCCAGCCTGGGAACAGTGCTGGTGATACCGATGTTTTCAGTTGTTGCTAAGTGATGTTTACCCTGACCAAGGACTTTGTGAGGCTCATGCTCTGGCAGGAAGGAGGGGAAGCCGGGAGGAAGCAGAGACGGGGCGCCCGACCCAGGCTAGCCAAAGAGGTATTCCATACCCCAGCATGTCATGCCTGGGGTGGGGGGTAACTGGGAGTTACCCGGAAGGGCACGGGCTTCCAGGTGGGACTCGTTTCTTGGCCGGTGGTATCGTATTCTCTTCCCTTGTTATTTTCTCTTATCATCGTTGTAGTTGATAGTAGCGGTGGTGATTTGTGTTGTACATTGGTTGCTGGACTGTTCTTATCTCAACCTGTAGGAGTTGCACTCTTTCGATCCTCCTCCCCGTTCCTCTGGGAGCAGGGAAGGGGAGAGCCCCCGGGGGGGGGGGGGGAGGATTGCTCTCAACCCGGCATCACTCACTGGGAGTGAGTGAACAAGCTGTTTGGCTAGGGTTTAAACCACGACAGTTCTTTTTGGCTCCCAATGTGGGCACGAGTAGTTGAGATAACGACAGATCTGACTGGATTAATAGTCACTCGTCACAATGCTGATTTATTGGCTCTCAAGGTTGTTCCTCTTGATCTCACAGTTTCAGTATATCGTATCTTACTTCCAGCCCCTCTGCAGAGCATAAGCTTCACAAAGTCCTTGGTCAGGGTAAACATTACTTAACAACAACCGAAAACATCGGTATTGTCAGCACTGTTCCCAGGCTGAAAGTCAAAACACAGAGTTGCACCTGCTACCAAGAAGGAGAAAAACTGACTGCTACTGCTGAACTCAGGACAGTGTGGCTGAATAGCATGATTCTTCACTTTCCGGGCATCCTTTTGTAGCCTTATAGGAAGAGAAGCCCATAATCCTTGCCTCAGTTTTAAGGTGAACATGTGGCTCCTCATATGTTTCCTTATAAGCAGCTGGAAATGCTGGTGCAAAGTGAGGATGAAGTGCTTTCAGCTCAGGACTTTGACAGACAGAGCCATGCTGAGTGTTGAGCAAGTGGGATACCAGGTCTCAAGGAGTTAATGAGAACACTGAGACAGTATTTAATGAAATGGAGAGGGGAAGGAAATATTGCTTTAGCAATGAACAGGTTTTGTACCCCTTGAAGTACCTGACAGTTTACAAACATAGCATCCTTATTTTCAGGTACCTTAGAACCTTGAGTACCTAATCCATTGTGTCTCCTGTATCATGTTAATGAGTAATTGGACTTGAGTTTCCAGTACTTGAGCTTGCGAAAGAACAGAAGCAACAAGTCTGAGAACAACTATCTGTAAGTAAACGGAGGTAGCTTAAGACATTTGGTAAATCCATTTGTGTTCAGTGCCATATTATTAGTAGAAAAAAACAATACTGATTTTACAAATACAGTTTTTGTATAACCAGAGTTACAGGCATTGAAGCTAGTTTTGTAGACTGGAAAGCTGATTCATAAGTGAAGGAATGAAATCATGGATTTGACTGCCATGTAAGGTCTGGTTAAGAGGTATATTTAAGTGACAAGCTGTGAAAAATGTTTTCTAATCAACTTTCCAGGTGGCAGGAGAAGGTAAAGTGAGTGTATTCTTTCTGTGTTAACTATTGTGTGGCATTTACTATAAGGTTAACTCACGTTATAGAGAGGTAGTTGACACGCAGCAATTAACTGACAATTCCTAATATGAATTAAGAACAGACTTGCGGTGCTGAGTGTGAGATAAAAGCATTGTAGCTGGTAATTCCAAAATGTATTCTGATGTGGCTTGAAATGTGAGTTTGAGCATGTGGCATTTTTTTTCAGTTGTTTTGTTTTGCTTTTTTCTTCTTTTCTTTTTTTTTTGTTTGTTTTTTTGTTTTGTTGTTTTTTTTTTGTTTTTTTTTTAAAAAGCATTAATTAAAACTTGGGAATTTTAATATAAAGTAGGTTGCTCTAATTCACTTTTTATGTTTCTCAGTGTGATAAAGTTGTATCAAGCTAATGCTTTTCATTATATTACTGTTCTGGAGATGCTTAAGAAAGAGGGGTGATTGGGAAAGCCTATTTTGACAACTTCAATGGCAATGTCACCCTGATAAAATATAGAAAGGCGTCTACAGAAATGCTCTTTATACCTTCATTAATTTTCTTCTACACACACACTGCATCTCATGCCTGTACACTGGAACAAAATGGGTTTGTGAGTTTTCCTCTGGAGTTGGAATTAAAAATGAGGTGCCTATATGAACAGAATCCAGAATTGCTGACTCTTGAGAACTTGCTTAAGTAGTGCTTTAGACTGGAATAACCATTCTGCATGTGTTTGGTTGTAATTTGTCTGCATGACAATCATAGAATCCTATGAATTATAGAATGGCTTAGTTTGGAATGGACCTTGAAGATCATCTAGTTCCAAACCCCTAGACCAAGCTGTTCAAGACCCATCCAAACTGGCGTTGAATACTTCCAGAAATGGATATCCACAGTTTCCCAGGCCAGCTGTTTCAGTGACTCACCACCTTCATAGTGAAGATTTTTTTTTCTAATATCTAATCTAAATCTCTCCTCTTCCAGTTAAAAGCTATTCCCCCTTGTTTTACCACTATATGCCCTTGTAAAACGTCCCTCTCCAGATTTCTTGTAGGCCTTCATAAGTATTGAAAGATTGCTCTAAGGTTGCCCTAGAGCTTGAACAAGCGCAACTCTCTCAGCCTGTCTTCATAGGAGAGGTGCGCCAGATCATTCCTTGTTTTTTTAGAATAGTATCTTTCCAGCCTCACATTGTTGTGTAACTTCAGTGCTTTAAAATCCTATTCTATTGTGGGTTTTGTGGGGAACCTGCAATTTCAGTTCCTCTCCAATTCTGCAAAGGATAGTAGTAGGCAAAGAATATATAACCATTTTGTTTCATTCCATCTGGTGTGAAGGTAAGCTAGAGTCAACTACAGGTATTGACTTTGACTGTGTTATTTTCTTCAAGAAGAAAGAAATAAGAAACCTTGCTCATTCAAATAGCTACACAGTCTGTTGTCGCAAAATTGTATTCTCCGTTGTAAACATGTGGTCCTGGGATGGATGGAAGTGTAGCTTTATCAGTGTTGGGAAGGATAATAAACAAACAAACCAAAAGCAAACCTTACCATTATGTACTTCCTGTTGTCTCTTGAGTGCAGACTGAACATTGACAGTTCCTGGACAGTGTGAATAAGGAATAAATCCACCAGTTTCTGACATTTCGCATAGTGCTAGTGCTAGCAAACATACCTTTTCTTCTCAGTCAGTTTAGTATGGTCTTTAACAAGCTGTAGGTGAAGTTTTGATTTTGTTAAAGGATTGATTTCTACTCTTCCTGGGACAGCATTTCTGTTCAGTGTAACCTTTCAGACTGAACACTTCTAAATGGCTGTGTCCTATGAAGTATTCAGTATGCTTCTTGGTTTTGTATTTTGGACTTTGTTCTGACAGATATTGTAGTTTACAGAAGTGAAACAATGTTCAGTGTCAAGACAGGAAAAAGTGTGCACCTTTATGGTTGAAGCTTTCAAGGGCTACATCTGGGAGTGTTTCTGTTTCACGCTGCTCCTTGACGGCAAAATTGTTTCTTGGTGTTGTTGGTTCTGCCTCCAATCTCTAATTTTGTTTTTCATATACAGGTCTATTACTGTAATTGTTCAGCTTTGAGTCGTTGATATCAACAAACACCAGGTCATTGCCTTTTGCGTCACTCATGACAAAACTGAAATACTTTTGTTTTGGAAGTAGAGACAGTTCCGAGAAAGCAGATGAGAAGTATTCATTATGATAACTAAAAATGTGTCCTTGGATTCCTCCTGTTGTCTCTCTTCTTTCCATTTAACCGGTAACAGGACGTAGTGATAGCGGATTCCTCCTTGTCACAATGTGTTATTGACAGTGCTACATTTATATGAAGAACACAGATGAAGAGGTGAGATACTTCTAGATGTTTTCCAGGAAGGTGGCAGCACATTCCTGAATTAGAGGGGGGCAGTTGGTTAGCCTGAATTCAGTTCACTTCATCTAAATGCTTAAATATTTTTCAGATTCCCATTAGCTGGAGTATTGTAAAAGAGCCCTTTCAGTTTCATGACAGAAGAATTTTGGGCATCCTAGAAAACCACCCTCTATGCAGCTGGAGAGAGGAGTGAGAATCTGCGAGAGAAAGAGCTCCACAGACACCAGGCTCAGTGCAGAAGGAGGGCTGGAGGTATTCCAGGTGCTGGAGCAGGGGTTCCCTGCAGCCCATGATGCAGACCATGGTGGGACAGCTGTGCCCCTGCAGCTCATGGAGGTCCATGGGGGAGCAGATATCCACTTGTAGCTTGCTGAGGATCCCATGCTAAAGCAGGGGAATGCCTAAAGGAAGCTGTGACCCTGTGGGAAGCCTGCACTGGAGCAGGTTTGCTGCAGGACTTGTGACCCCACAGTTCCCCAAGCCAGAGCAGTCTGTTCCTAAACGATGCACCCCATGGAAGGAACCCATGCTGGAGAAGTTTGTGAAGAGCTGTATTCTGTGGGAAAGGCTCACACTGGAGTTCATGGAGGACTCTGTCCTGTTGGAGGGATCCCACACTGAAGAGGGGAAGGAGTGTGAGGAGTCCTGCTCTGAGGAGGAAGGAGCAGCAAAGTGTGATAGACTGACCACAACCCTCATTCCTCATCCTCCTGCACTGCTGGGGGAGGAGGGAGAGATTTCAGGAACAAAGGAGGGTGAGGGAAGATGTTTTAAGATTTAGTTTTATTTCTCATTACCCTACTTTGATTTACTTGGCAATAAATTAAATTAATTTCCCCAAGTCAAACGTTTTGCCAATGGTGGTAATTGGTGACTGATCTCTCCCTGTCCTGACATCAACCATATGTCCCTATTATGTTTATATCCTGCCTTTTGTTACTTTTTCTCTGACCTGTTCAGCTGAGTAAGGGTGTGATAGAGTGGCTTGGTGGGCAGCTGGCTTCCAGCCAAAGTCAACCCACCACACTTTCCCATACTGTCTCTGATGAGGGAAGATGAAATTTATCTTATCCATATATTAGCTTATTAAAAAAATAAGGGGTGGGGGAGGAATTAGGAACTGTCAAAGTTGTGCAGTGATTTGAAGTAACTGATTTCCTAGTTTCATAAACGAAACGGTAATTTTTCTTCTGCTATAAGACTGACATAACTGATATATTTGCGTGTGTCGAACACTGCAACTACAGTCTTTGTCAGTTCTGATGTGTCCTGGGTATTATCTAATGAAAAGAAAATCCATTTCTTTCTCCTGTCTTTCATGCTCTTTTCAAGGCGTCACTCTAACCCTTTAATAAATATATAAATACAAACATCTGGATTCTCTTAGAGATGTAGCCAGAGTGATTAGTTTTGAAGTTGCACTCTTCTTCAAGAAGCAATGTGGGAACTTCCTCCAGAGATCTATCTAGCTCAGCTACTGAAGCACCATAATGCTATTTTTTGGCTCAGTGGTGATCAACAGATGCAGAAACCCAGGATGTATGCAGAGTGAACTTTCTTGGACCTTGACCCTTTCTCTGAGTTTGAGTTAAAGCTGCTGGAATGTCAGTAGAATCTGATGACTTAGAAGGGTTGCTTTCTGGTTCTTTTCCGACATGAAGGTTGCAGCAGCACTTGATCACCACTCATGAATTTCTCCTTGCTGTTCACCCCACTGTTGTGCTCTAATAACACGGGGCTTGCTAGAATGAGCCCATGGGGAAGCAGTTTCAATTTTTCCCTAATGGCAGGGAAGCAAAAACTTTGTACTTTATGCTTACCTCTTATCTTAACTACAACTGGGTGAGATCAACAGCAGCAGCAGCAAGGAAAAACACAATAAAAAAAAAAAAGATAAATCCTCACCTAATAGGGCTTAGCTCTGCTTTTGGAGAAGGCATCTCCAGATGGCAACTGAACATTGCTCCAGGGGAGCTGTTATCTGAATTTCATTGAGAGTAGGTCTAGAAGGGAGACGCACAAATGAATGATTGCTTCCATTTCAGGATTTGACAGCAATCTTTTGAATGACTTCTGTGGAGCCTTAAATTCTCCTTAATCCTACAGAATATTAGACAGCAGAACATTCTTCAAATTTCACTTTTTTCCATAGCGGCCTTTTTATTTATATAACTCTTTCTATTGTACTGCCAGATTCCTCTTTGTACCCTCCATTTTAGATTCACTCATCCATTTTGTCGATTCTCAGGATCATATGAGAACTGATGCATTTAACAAACATGCTAAAAAGGAACCCTTTTCAATGTGTGGTGTTGTTTTTCCAAAGCGAACTCTCTGTAAGGCATCTCCTTGTTGTTAATATTTCTTTTTTTTTTTTCCCCTGCTGATTATTTTTATTGGATTTTCTAGAATACAGCAGTGCTTACAATAAAGGTGATAAATACTGATATGTGAAACTGACGCGAATATGATGAAGCAGCATGAGCATCTGGATATTCAGCAAGTTATAGCTTTGTACTATTGGATAGCTAACATCTGTCACAGAAATGGAAAACAGGAGGTATTTTCTGGGAGGGATAAAAAAAGGAAGGAAACTAAAGAACCACCTTCAAAAGCCTGTGCATATAGAAATATTTTCACAGGAATTTAGAGATAATCCTATGTTATCAATGTGGATACTTGTTAAGATTTTTTTTTTAAAAGGAAGAGTATTAAAAATAAAGAAACTGAGGGCGAGTAGGACCAGAACTCAACACTTTAGCTTCTAATACGTAGTTGTGAAAATATTAAAGTCTAGAAACTGAATACTGAAACCAGTGAATGACTGCTATGCTATATTTCTTTCATTTTACGGCATCATGTCTGCAGGCGTGAAGAGGGCACCTGCCAGTCGATAATAACGTGCAGAAACTGGACTTTGTAGGTCTGATATAAATTAGAGCCCAAACACCCAGCTAGCTTGTAACTCTTGGGATGAAGGAAACATACCTGAAATCCACCTTTAATTTCAGTTCTTTCTCAGCCTGCAACTCCTGAATAAGCAGCCTTCTATGAGGACAGGTGATTCTGCAGTCTTTTGTGGAAAACTGCACTCTTTTTTTTTACAGACTAGCAGAAGACAGTAGTACTGATTTTCAACTAGTTCTGTAGTAGCTTAGGAGTTGGCCCACTCGCTCACAGAGTGAAAAACGTGGGCTCAATGCCTCATCAGTTTAAGGGCCTATGAGGCTGTGTATATCATACACAAGGAGAATCCTTAACTACAAACATGCAGACTCATTTAGGGGGAGGCAATTTCCATTTATCTGTTGGGAGAATGTACCCCATGCAATAAAGAAATTCAACTTCACAATGACAGCAAAAGAGGAAGAAAAGAACCTTCACTGTCATCTACTTCTTAAGGTATTTATCGAGCAAACAAGAACTTTTTATTCTGTTCCCACTTACTGAGATAAATCTGTATTTTTACTTCACATAAAATACTGTAAAAACTTCATTGTGGGTATAATGGTGTATTTCATCTGTGCTTTCAGCTTTAAACTGAATCAAGAATTTGGCCACATGATGAATAAATTATCATATACTTCTCTCATAATTTTCCTGTTTCACCAGAGGTGGAAAAATCAGATTGCTTCTATAGTTCTCTGAATTAACCTTTTATATATCACATCTCATTACATTGAGCAAAATATTTTTACCTGCTTTGGACTCATTTCTATAATAACAGCAAGTATAAACTGTTTTTCTTACTGCTTTTGGTAACTCTTCAGTGTATATCTAGAAGGTTTGGACCTCATTAAATAAAACTCTTCATAATCAAAGGACAGGAGACAAACCTTTCAATAGACTATTTCTGTGCTAGCAAGTGCTAGATGCGCAGGGGTGATTAAAGAACATTACAACTTGATTTACAAATTGATGCACAATGAAATCCATAAAATATTGATTTCCAGACACAGACAACTCAGATAAAAGGTGTGACTAAGGAGTGGGCCTATTAAGTACAAAAGCATTCCTATCTAGATTTACAGCATACTGGACAATGGATTTTGGCAGCATCATCTTTCTTTCGTAGGCTTTCAGAAATAGTTTGCCTTGGGAAAGGAGTGGTAAGACATAACTAAACTGGTTTAGGAAAAATTTGAGGCCAAATAACACACAGAATCTCACTGCTGTTTTACACCTATTTCTTAAAAAAAAACAAGAAAAAAACATTATGCATGCTATCAAATTATTTTACAGTAACTATTTTTATTATGAAAAATAGCTTTCACAGAATAATTTCAGATGATTAAATATGGTTTCTACATAATACACATAGATACATGTTTCCATCTTTGCAATATATACGAAGAAATATGATCCACAATTTCTACAGGCATGATAAAAAATTTCCAAGAATACCTATGGACCTTGGATAAACAAATATCTGTATTTACTGCTGGTCTATTAATAAAATGTATATTTCTAGTTACAAATATGAAAACTTTTAAAAAATTTGTACATAATTTCTAATACATGTCACTGGGAAGGCTGCCAAAACCTTTTCTTCCTAAATAAAACACAAGCAGCTATAGTCAAAAAGGATGCAAGGTGGTAAGCATATGAGGATAATGTTACTGTACTGTGAGGATAATGTTCATATCTTATGATTAAAATGAGATTAAATTGTTCCATAAATACCAGAGCTCATGAAGCCCAGTCTTCTACTGATCTTAATTCTTCCTGCACTAGATCCACTAAGTACACCTGTTCACCTCTTCTGCAACATTTCTGCTGCTGAATTAATCCTGTGCTTCCTTTCTGACCCCAAATTAGCACGACTTTTCTTATGAAGGCTCTAAATAGTTTCTTATATCCCCCTAAATTTCTTCTTCCCTCTTTTTTTGTTGGCTGTCTAAGAAAGGGGATGAATAGCATAGGGTAACCAAGCTGATTGGACAACAAATGTTAAGCAAAAATCATAGCAACTAAAATCATACTGTTTTTTTCTTAAAGATACAAATTAGGGCATTCTCTAACACAGCTGAATATGTGGAAATTTCATACCTTAGCGCTTATAGGAGGAAAGCTGAAAATCCACAATGTACTGTATGAAAACAGTCTGTGTAAGAAGAGAGTTTTCTTTATGTTTTATAGCTGTATTCCAGAATAATTGATGGACCTGTTGTTTTGTCTGTTTGTGTGATCTAGTCAAATTCTGAATTAATTAGTCAGGATTTATCTGAGTTTGTTGACTGGGCTTTACATTTACCATAATTTTCTTGCAACTAAAAAAAGTCATAGTTTATTCTAGCTTCATGAAATTCCTGTGTGTCAATCACAAATGTGTTACTCAAATAGTGACTTTCTGACTATTAATTTTAGTAATGTTTGGGCATTACTTACTTTCCAGAAAGTTGTTAGCATATATTTCTATTTAACTCTGGTGGCCTGAGTGCAAATCAGTATTCTTACTGATCTTATTTATGAATTTACAGTTCATAAATCAGCAAGATACAAGTAATGTGCCTCAAATATTAATCCAGCTGTGAGATTCCTGAAAAAATTTAATGTCTATTCTTTAACACAAAACCCAGTGCAGAACTCAGCAGGTATGAAACTACAGAAGACAAAACCAAGGCCTGAAATAGCTGCATTAAAATCTACCAATCAAACCCACAGAATGCATTGCTCTATAAAAAAGATCATGCAGTGTCAGATGTCCTTTCAGACTTGCAGGAATCTGATCAGTCCCTAATTCTTTACCTTTGCAGGAATCCTTGTAATTGAGATAATGAGAAAATATCTAATCTTCTTGTGTCTAGAAGGCATTTGTTCAAAAAAAAAAAAAGACATTTTTTCAGCAATTTTTACTTTGTTGAGCATCTACTCAAATTACAGATAATTATAAAAATAGTAACTTAGAGTTGAATTTGTCTTGTTCAAGTTTACAATAGTTTACATAAATGCTCAATATTTTGTTTGCCATTTACATTGTTTTCATCACACGGCTTTCATCCCACCACATAAAGAATAATAAATTGATCAGTTATTCCTTTAGGAATCATAAAAGGTTTTATAACTTTAACCTGGTTTTGTTGTCTGAAGTGAAAAGCAGAATATGAAAAAATGTTTTGTTTAATCAGCATGAAGAAACAGCACGGGTGATGAGCACAAATTAGTGACAATTAGAAAATGTGGTTTTGTGGTTTCAAGTTCCTTTAGAAATCACAATGTGCACTGAAATACTTTAATTTGAAGTCTATATCACCTGTGAGACTAGAGTTCACGAATCTCAGTTTCTGCTATAAAGCAGATGACAGAATTCATTGTGTATCTAACTAAATGAACCAGGGTCCCTTCCAGGTTGTCTTTTCCTTTTTTTTTTTCCCCAATTTTTCTTTTTTCTTTTTTTTTCCCTTGGCCAGTCTCATTCTAAGTAATTGATCTGCATTTCAGAAAAGAAGTCAGTTCCTCTGAAACGTTTCCATTCAGCAAGTTCAGTGATCAGTGAAATGAAAGTAACTGGCCTCTATGCTGAATTGAATAAGATCACAATTTGGGAAAGAGTCCATGAGGGTTTATATGATGATGTTGTATTTCAACTGCATATTTTCGTCTGTATCTACCACCTAGTGAATCAAATCATTCAAGCTTGTGCAACTCATTAGCAGGCTTAGTAGGCTTTTGACTGCAGACTTATACTGGTGATAACTAGTACTGGCAATCTGAGTATTAACATGTCTGGTTTTCCATGACAAGACAAATCACTGCAAGGCACACTTAGGAGATAACCGATAAGACTGGTAAGGTGAATCCTGTTGAAGAATTTCTCTGGGTTGTTTAAGGCTGTATCTGGAATACATGCTGGTATATAATTAAACTTTCTTTCTGCAGCAATTCAGTGCCAACAAAACATGGCATGTGACAACTAAGAGAAAGCATCCTTTCTTCATTCCTACCAGTGACTGCGTGTCAAGATAACAATGCATACATGTGTTTAGCAAACAGAATAAGCATTATTGGCAAGCAGTTACAAATGTGTAATGTTAGTGGTTCTGCTATGAAATCTTTAATGCATTACCTTCGCCATGCCATTTTTCTGGGTGTGCTTGAAAGATTTCAGCTCATGGTGCATTACAGATGCTGTGCAAAGGTGTATCTATCAAAATGCTAGTAACTACTGAAGGTGGAGGAAGTGCAAAGAAGGCTAGTTTTGTTTGTGACTGACACCAAGCCAAAAACTTCAGCCATTAAGAATTTTCATTAACTCTGTGGTCAGTCATATTGCTATTCATGATCCTTACGCAATTCTCCCATTTCAGGGATTTAAATTTTCACTTAATCTTCATGTTACGTGAGGGACTGTACTGAGAGTGTCCTTGTGCCATACAAGTGTATGAGTCATAGTGGTGACTTCTGTAGCTCAGAAAATAAAAGAAAAAAGTGCCACTATGAAGTTAATTGATCTCAGAATAGGACAGGATTTGGAAGATAAGATGCAGCTGTGTAGTAACACTTCATTGGATGTCAGGGGGCATAGGGTGGCACCGCTGGCATCACAGAGTTGCACTGCTCCACAGGAGCACAACAGACCTCTCCCTGCCTGCGAGTACTGCATGCAGTGCTTTGATACACCATATAGACCTGGCCCAAGTTGCTGCTCATCCTGACAAGCCACTCTGGCCACCAGAGTAGATTGGCTGCAGCCCAATTTTGGTAAAGCACTGGTCATTTCGTAAGAGCACAATAATGCTGATGTCTTGCAGCACAAAGTGATACTGCATACTTTTTCATTTAGCTGTTTTCCTCACAGGCACCTATGCTAGAGGGAAAAGGATGCATTTACGTAAGTTGAATAAGTGAGTCTTCTAATAAGAATAAAATGGTAAGAATTATCAGCACTCATTGTTCAAAGTATACACTAAATGCCAATGGGGATTAAATGAAAAATCTCTCAATTTTTATAACATACATGCAATGTCTATAAATTTGATTACTTAAGAGTATTACTTTTTAAGTATGGGACTTCTGAATTCTCAGCTTTATGGAGGAGAATGACTTTTAAATTGTTTTTATTTTCTCATTTTTTCTAGTGGCAAGAGGCTGTTTCTGAAGGTTCATAATGGGTAGGGAATACTCCCCAGGGAGCACCTATCTTGAATATCCATTTTTTTAAAATCCAGCTATGTCAAAGCAGTTCTCTGGAGGAATATAGCTCAGTGAAGAAGATTCTTGAAGAGTGCACTTCCCAGCAGTGTGAGAATCATTGATTCAGTACAATTTTGCAGGGTTTTGAAGAAATCTCTTGTCTCACAAGGGATCTGATATAGTGTCGTAGCTTGAGTAATTGTATTTTCTGTCTGAAATCACTGTTCCTCAGTAGCAATATGGTCTTTGCTTTCTTGATCTAACTCTATTCTCTCTTGCAGGAAACCATTAACTGTATCCACGTATCTCCAGCTGAGCTAGAACAATTGGAAACCAGTACAGATTTCATTTCACAAAGTGTTTATATTAATTTTGTGTTAAAAAGAAAAATTCTAAAAAACGACTCATGGTAAATTACAAGATAGAGGTCCCACAAAAAACCTATATCCCATCCTACAATGGTCAATAACCTGTTGATCAAAATGGTCTCTAATGTGACGCAGTGATCCAGATTCCTGTCATAGCCAGCACCAAACTGTTGTCTGTCTGAAGGCTGTTTGTCTCTCCTGTCTGCCTCTTTGATGTCACAAAGGTTTAAGAAGTTGTTCTTTCTGTATTTACTAGAAGGAATCCACTTGATTTTAAAAAAGAAGGAAACAAAATTTCTGGCTGATTACAGTACAGAATTTCTTGAAAAGCCAATTAAGTAATATGTTATTTTCTCATCAGGTCTTTATTTTTCAATCTTCCTCTTCCTCAGATACCTAAGAAGTCACACTTCAGTGAAAACATATTTGCAAATCAATGGTAAACTCCACCTTATAGCACGGATTTTTTCAAAGGCACACGTTGCCTCTGCAAGGCAAGTATTTATGCATCTCAGATTAAAGATGGATTTTGGTTTCAGTATTTGTTTTGCAGAACTCTAGAAGGCTAGATAGTTTGTCTACTGCTTCTAATGTACTGCAGGAAGTCTGTCTCATCTGCCTTTGGATAATCACATGTGGCAGGTGACCACCACTTGGTGGGTTTTGAGCAGCTAGCTGAAGCTTGTTCTTGAAGATCAGGGATTTAAATAACTCCAGTTCTGTTCCAAGTTGTGTTCCAAGAACATTTGTACATGGAAATGGAAGACAAATCCTAGGCCATACCACTTTTTATTTCCAGTTGTTGACAATTTGTTCTCCCTGTTCCCTTTGAACCAGAAAAGGTTAGTTACCTAGCTTACTGAAGTGTAATGACAAGGAAGAAAATAATTTACTTGTCATTATTCATATGCAAACCTTGTAATAGGAGCAATTACTTTTGTCCATTAATGAATCCAGACCACAAGGGTAGCTGTTTTTATGTGAGGAAAGAGATATTTCCTATAAAATGTGAGGAGTTTTCCCATGTAGAGATAGAAGTGCAGCAAGGACTGGGGTTGTGGGGACACCTATTACTCCCAGCTGGAGACTAAGGCAAATGCATGTGCACCGTAAGATTAGGATGTCCTCTTTATAAGCTCCTTCTAGTATTCTGGTACATCTACTGTCTTTCTACTTTGCTTTCTACCACCCCTCATTACAGCTGAGTTCTTATAAGGCAAATGATATACATTGATATAAATCTATTTATTCCAGTAGAGCTGGATGAATCTGTAGTCTTTGGAGGGATGGTCTTTTATACATGGATACATCACAGCTTGCACAATTTTATCATTGACATTTTGGTTCCTATAACAAATGAGCATCTTGGAGTTGACCTTTTTCATGAAACAAACCTTGAAGTATCACCATCTGGATATCTCAGTGTCTTCCTGAAAGAAAATATAGTCCAATTAAACAAAAATGCAGGTGATTAAATGTTGGAGAAAAAAAAAATAAAGAGAAAAAGACATCTCTTATGACAAAATTCTGTTTATATTTAAACAAAAGTTTATAATAATTTTCTATCGGCATCGAGGTTTCTTCATTTAGAGCATCTACTCCTTTACTTTTGGTTCCTTGGAAAAGCATAGTGCATTTTCTATATTTCTGCACACTTGTACTATATGTTTACAAGCTCTCCCGTTTTTCACTGTGGCTTATTTTTTTCCAGCAGTTTTCACTGTTTTCTCACCTTCTTCATACTCATATTTGTCACAAAATTAATTCCTCTGTGTGTTACGTATTGTTCATCCAAAGAAAGTATATTTGTGAAGATTTTCAGGTAAGATCCACATCGTTATCATAAATGGGACCCGGACATCATTGAAAGAGCCAAATGCGCAGGTATCTCCTGATAAGCAGCGTTTATGCTTCTAGTTCCCACTCCTATGTTAAGTGAATCTGGTCACAAAACTTATGTCAGTGAGTTGTTGGGAACAGAACAAAATGCATATGTCTTTTTACAAGTCAGTAACAGTTGTCACTTGATTCAGCAATGAGATCTAGCTCTCAACAACTCATTCCCAGCTATGACACTTTGAATACAGAACTGTATTTTCAGCCATCATTCAAACATATGACTTTGCCGTCTTCAATGCAGAACTACTAATTTGTTTTTTTACAAAGGAGAAGGTAAAACACCTTGAACAAGTCACTTGGTGCCTTTCTTACACACTCCTTCTGTCAAGGCATGAGCTTTGGCTTGTCAGTATCTCCTGTACTACAAAGGTATACTCATCGTCACTGCCTCTCTCTGACTGACTTCTATAGGAGATATGACAAAAATGTAAATGATTAAAACAATCCATGTGATTTGCTGGGACATACAGCAGTTCTGTGAAAGGTGACATAATCTGTGTCTGATCATGTACATAATAAAAATGTTGGTATATTTATGGGACAATATGAAATATCTGATTCCACTAATTTAAATGGCTTTATTGTATTAGTTAAGGTGGAAAATACATGTATTGTGTTGTCTTAAAATATGGAAGGTTAACATCCAAAACACTGTTGGGATAAGACACCTCTATGCATTAGTATCCAGTTAAAGCAGGCAATCCAAAAACAAGCCATGGACGATGGAATGGGATTATGAATCAATGAGACAGACTTCATTTAACGATTCTGTTGTTTATGAAAATGATAAAAACCTCCTGCACAGGAAAAGACACCTATTACCCACCCTCCTATCATCTATTTAACAACCTTTACTCTAAGACTTGAGTACTCCACAATATATTTGGAAGTTGTAATGTGGAAAAAATAAAATTCATAGCTCTTAAAGCTTTAATAACTTCTTGCAATTTGGAGTAATCCATATATTTTTGCACTTAATTTTATAGATACATATTTTTAAGCCAAGCAATCACCTGCCAACATGTCTGTTCAAATAAATAAGAATGTAGCCCTTTTCTTCTGTTTATGGATACCATCTTTATAATGCATTGTGCTGCACAGAGCAAACTTGATAAAATAACTGCTTCAGTTGGGCAGATGTGAAGTGACTGGCTGGGAACTGAGAGAAGCTTTCCCCATGTCCCCAGGGCTGCCTGGTGTTACCACTAAGCCTGTGCAAAAAGAAAAGTTACTGGACTTTTTGTCTAATTTGCACAGCTTGTATGTTTTGGGACAAAGATGACACAGCAAAATCCGTACAAAATTAACTTCATATTTTGTCTGTGAGAGTATTTTTCATGCTGTTATAGTTTGATTGTGTGTTAAGTGAAAGGCATGAAAGTCAGTTCAATGAGCACTACACCAGCCCCAGATATAAATCAGTGATCATACTATCAGATCCAGGTACGAGTGAGGGACAAGTCATGAAAGATAGTAGAGACGGCTAACTTACACTTGGGTCAAGAAGGCTTCATGGCTGTTTATAATCTCTGTTTTGATGCCTTACTGGTTTTGCTGAGTATCACAGGGATGCTAATGACATAGAAGCAAAGGTAGTATAATCCTGCCTTTTCTTCATTTTGCCTCTGACAGCGCCAACTCCTTTGGAGGCAGACAAAAGAATGCAGAGGTGGGATAAGCTGCCCCCAGATAAGTTTTATGTTTCTAAAATCTGGTGGTTGCATTGGTGCAGAAAACATTATATATGATAAGGTGACACTGCCTGTATTCTTCTGTTTTGTGATCATATTCCTTCTTTAGAATGTAACCTCATTTTTAATCCATCTTTATTACATGACCACCTCACTCATTTGCTGATGTTTAGGTCTCCTTCTCTATCATGTCTTTACTCAGAAATTAAAAACATGCCTGCTGATTGGCTTAATGGATATCCTTATCCAAAAAAGACATACTTAATTCTGATGAAATTTCATGGCTAGCACTTCTTCTGCGGAGTCAATAGTATGCTCTGCTGAACTGAGCTTATTAATGCCTGATTCTATGTGAATGCCAGCTTAGCTCTGCCAGTTTCCTAAGCTGTTTAATCACTAGGAGAGCATCTCTACCTCCTCTGGTCACTCAGAGTTTTGTGCACTTTTCCTTAATATTTACAGGACATGTCGGTCTAAGAATTACAATGGCCATAAGTAGCAGAATCAGACTCTGGGGTTTATTTATATTCCTGTTTTGCAGAGGCTGTGATTAAATCAGTGGTAAGGGTTCTGTTGATAGTTGTGTTAGATCTTTTTCTAATAGCAAGATGTAATGCCTCATTTTCTGAGTTTACATATCCCTCTCTTGAAGATGCATTAATGCAAGCTTCTTCCTAAGCAAATAGACTGTTTGTAAAGTATTGTGGTTTCAGAACTGATTAAAAAAAAATCTAAACCTAATGAAAAATAGCTGTTGTAAGTGCAGGATTTTAGGTCCTTTCAGCATTACTGATTTCTAACTGCTGGGAAACTTTACGGTTTTCGGTAATTTTGCAGGTAGCAGTTATTAACTGGGGTCTTAACATCTGTTTTATTGAAGCAAAACATGCTTAATGCTTCCTTGTAAAAAGATTTTTTAAATTTCAATCTTCAAAAACTTGGAACACAGAAAAGGGTAGGGTTGGAACAAGATGATCTTAAGGTCCTTTCCAACCCAAACCATTCTATGATTCTATGTATAAGTAATCTGTTTTTTCCATACTCTTTTACTTACTACCAGAAAACATTGAACATGGGGATCTTCAACGCATATGAGTGACTGCTGCTGAGAAACCAGTATAGGGGCTGAATATAAAGGTGATGATAGCTTTAAGGAGGAGAAAAAAGCATCATACTTCCTTTTGACAATAACCTGGTAATTATTCAGCTACAAATAGTATTAAGGTGGCAACTATGTTATTTAAAAGAAAGGTCAAATGAAATGAAAACAAAAGCCAAAAGCCAGTGACAGTAAGTAGTTTTGGTTTTGTTTTTTTTTTTGGTGTAAGGGATTGGTGTTCTTTCTAGATCTAAAATTCCTCTCTTTGTTTCTGCAGATAACTCCAAAACAAAATGTAAAGCAAGAAATAAACAAACAAATAGATAAATGAAAGTTTAAAAAGAAAGTATGTTGAGTTAACTGTTAGCAAATCAATAGAAGCAGTTCCATTTTGTTTTCCAGTTTATTCATCAATTTCATTTAATTGTTCACACCAGGATAGAGTAGGTGAGGGAGACATGTCCAGTCTTACAGGAAAAAAAAAAAGTGGAAGGGAAAGGAAAAGAAAGAGGATGGGAAAAAGGAAAGCAAAAAGGAAGGGTGAAGAGAAAGAAAAAGGAGAAAGTGAAGCTGAAGGCAAAGAGGAACAGAAAAAGATGTGACAAGAGGGAAAACAGACTGACTCAAATGCCAACTTCATGAAAATCTTGCCTGTCTTGTAACTCACGAAGTTAGCTTTGTAATCTGACACAAAGAAACCCTTTCTTATTTCTCTTTCAAAATGAGAGACATTCAAAGAAAAAGATTCTCCTTGTAAAATGTTTGCTTCTAGCTCTTTTTTTTTCTCTTGTATCAAGGAATATCAAATTTAAATGCCACCACATTTGGCAGCTATGCAGTTGGAGGTCAAACTTCTGTCAGGTAAGAAGACATTTAGAGTGACATGGATCAGGTCACACCCAACAGGTTAATTTCCATCTGTCAGTGATAGTCAGCTTTGCTCTGAATTAACTTTCTTGTCTGACTTCCTGACTTTCCTGTTAGGTGGTACACTGGGGTGCTGCAACCTGGGATTTGTTTCCTTGAGTGTCTGAGAACATCACAACTACTCCCACGGTGTGCTGTCTTTGAGTCAAGGTCTTGTGAAATTAATATCACTTTATTTATCCTTTTTTCTGTGTCTCGCAATGTTTTTTCCAGTGGTGAGCTCAAGCAGTTTCTGTCTTGATACTTATAGAAGCAAAAAAAGAAGTGGCGTTGGGGTTTAGTGTTTGTTTTTTTGTTTGTTTTTTTTTTTTGTTTTGCTTTGTTTTCGTTGTGGTGAAATGTTCATTTTGCTAAGACTGCTGTTGCATAGTGGTTTTGGTGTCTTAACCTTTGTAATGCTATTGGACTTACCTTTTCAACTCTGGAGCCTACCTTTTTACTTTGTAATCTTTCATCTACACAGCAAAGGATTCCTGCCAGTGCTTTTAACCTAGTGTTCTAGCTGCTCCCTTACCCTTGGCATTGCTCCCCTGAACCTTTGCTGAGTCTTTTCTCTTGTGGATAGTGGTTGCCACTGATGTTTAAATCATCCTGCTCTTTCCCTGCTTTTATATTTTTTCTTTTTAGTTTCTAGTGTGTACCTGTACTCTAAAATACCTTTACCCTTTGCCTCATAGCTTTTAGTCTATAACTTCATGAGAAAAAATACAGACCCTACGAGATGGGAAGTGGGTAATGGTCATATCACTTTCCAGTAAAAATTATGTAATAATTACATACCTAACTGCTTACTAAAAAAGTTAGGTAATATTTAATAATATGAATATCAGCAGTAATACTGTCAAAAGCAGAAACTACCAGTTTGGGCATTATATTAGTCTCAATGAAAAATCATCATCTCTGTACTAGAGAGAAGGATGATTGTCACAGGATCCCACTGCTCACTATTGGTAGAAATCTTTCTCCACACCTCTTTTCTGCTCAGTGTTTGTTGAGTTTTGGGTTTTTTCACCCCTGAAGTAACTTTGAAGTTGATGTATGCACCCTTTGAATCTAGCAACAGCATCCTTTATTAGATTATGCATCCCTGTGCAACAGCTAGTAAGTCTGTGTGTGGATAGTGGAAGTTTTTACGCACAAGTTAATGCTTATTTAGTCAGAGTTCTCTATTCTTACAAAATCATCATATCAAGCTATAGAAAGAAGCATTTCTAATGTTTTCTACTTGAAAATTCATTAAAATGATGATTTGCTAATATTAAATTAACTCTTTTCACTCTCTTCTTGGCTGCAGAATGTCTGAGACAAACTTTCGTGAACTGTCTTTGGGCAGGTTTCTGCTGTGAGTTAAAAGCAAGAGAACAAAGCACCCTGCATTATTTTTGATTTCTTTCATCCTTCAAATGAAAAAAAACAACCCCCTTCATTCCCATTTTTAAGCTTGAAGTCTTTGCAAATCATTGGTTTTCTTCATTTGGCAAAGAAGACTGACAACAACCAGCTTTTTCTAAAACATATTTTGCACATGAGCGATTTTGGACAGGTACACATCAGAAAAAGCAGTGCTCAAAACAGCTGTAAAAGATGAGATACATTTAAGTTTGTTTTTCATTTTGCCCTTGAAAGAGGCTGAAGTGAGATTAGGTGAGGCCTGTAGCAGGAAGGTGATGTCAGTTTCGACAGTAGCATTTGAGCATGTGGTCACCCTCATCAGCCATGTAGGGAGAATGACGAATGTCATCCATAGCTGCTGGTGTTAGCCCACACTGCCAACAATTTTTGTCTGAATTAACACAGGGGTGTTATGAACTGAGACGGGAAAAGGCAGAGCCCCATAGGGACTTGCCTTTGTAGGATGCTGCTGCAGCTGAAGCCATCAGGAATAACAAAGGTTGTGACAGACTGGCACTGGATTTAGAGCTCCATCAGTTCTGCAACCTGAATTTGCTCTTCCACTATTTCCCCTGTAAAGGTGATGTTAAAATTTCACCTAGTTTTTCAGTCACTAAGAAGAAAGGATCCTGGCAGATCTAAGGGAAGGTGTTATTTCATGTTTGCTGTGTGTGGCTGTTAGTTGGCTTCATGTTACATTAAATTTGTTTTTTGCTTTCCTATGAAGAATATGAAGGTATCTTATTGCCAATAAGAGATTGCATTTGTTGATGTAAGGAGAAGCCTATGCTGGTTATAATTTTTATTTTTATTTTTTTTACCTTAAAATAGCTGTTTAGGTAAAATTGTCAACTATTAAAAGAATACAGTAATACAAGAACAGAGAATGTTTCCTCTGTTACAGTAATAGCTATTACTGTTTCAAATTTATAGGTCTGGAATACAATACAGCCACAATAGATTGCTTAAATATGTCGCCTAAAGAACTGTTAATACATTAATATATGAATATTTTATGCATGTGATTAACCTTGATAATTTACCTTAGAATAACTTTGGAATGGCTTGATTTTGGTTAGTTTCTAATGGAGCTTGAGTCATCTAGATGTTAATCTTCCCTGTGGGGCTGGAAGGTTGTTGATGTACTATGAGACTGATAATTATTCTGCTTTCATCACCTTCGTGCACTTCAATGTAGAACTACCTTTATATATTTAGTAATGGAATCAAGGAATACTAGAGCTATAGGGGAACTCCAGAAGCATGTCTGTTTGTTACAATAGCTTGAGACATGACCAAAAGAAGGACTAAATGTGCCTGTGCTGCTTTTTTTCACATGACAAGTCAGTGATGTTCCCAAGCAGCATACCTTGGAGCTTGCATATCTTGAGTTGTGGGGAAGTTTTCCAAATATCTAACATTTCTGCTGTGGTATTAAATTGAATTATTTTTATGCTCTGCAAAGTGAATGAAGAAAACATTGTTCTCTCTTTTTTTTCTTTCCCCTTTAGATTTTTTATTTGAATACTGCAATTAAACTATATTTTCTTTCCTTCCTGTCTTCTGCTCTTTAGTTTGAAATTGTTTCTCTCATAGGGCAGCCTTTCTCGCATAGTCTAGAAGCTAGTCCAGTCCTACAACATGGTCTTTTATGTTTCGGGAGTTAAGGAAGAGAGAACAGAGACAATAGAGTTAGCAGATACTGGGAGAAAGGAAAATACGTTGGATGGGAAATTTGCAGTGCTGAATAGAAACCTACTGTCTCCTGGATATTGAGGATATGCTGTGGGTTGTTTGATTTCTATATTGTTTGTTTTGTTCTGTTTTGCTTTCTATAGTAGGAATGTATAGGTTAAAAGAATAATTTATCCACTGCCATTTCCTAGCAAGCAGACTGTGGAAAATTCAGAGCTATGAAGGAAGTTTTAAACACAGGGGGACAGTTAGAGATTTTAGTAGCAAGGACAACCCTAGTTTAAGAGATGGAAAAAAGAAAGAGAAAGCTGGAGAAACCCAGGATGGAGACACTGCCAAAATGAGGGCTGATTGATGAGACAACACCAGTCAGCACAGACAATCTTGTGCCTGAGCCCAGCCAGTCTGTGGGGAATGTTTTGTGACACCTCTCTCTGGCTGTGTTTCATTTTACAGGACTGAAACATCTGCAGTACCAAATTAGGTATATAAATACAAAAAAATGCAGTATATTTGTTTAGAAAGGGGAGTAATAAATATAGACTATCAGAAGGCACAGAAATAGAAAAGGATATGAAGCGCTTGGCTAGCAAGAACCTCACATACCTCTTCATGAGATGGAAGATTATTAGAATAAGAACAATATCTTCAGAAAGAGGTAGGTATTTTGTTTTATTCTGGATGTTCCTAAATCCCTGACTGCTTATGCAGCATGTCATGTCATCTAGAAGAATAAGGATAAATCCATTTTTTCTACCAAGATTTCCTCTCACAGCAGAAAAAAGAGAGGTAAAATAGGTTTTTAAAGTCTGGTTTGTTTAAGATTGCACACATAGGCTGTTCTGGAACTGAAAATTTCAGTCCAGGGATTTTGGATCCCAAAACAATGACATAGTTAGACCTAACTTTTAGCCTTCAAGAACATTTTGTCCTTCAGCATTATCTCATTGTCAAAGGGTTAAGTAAAAGCTACATTTTATCAGAAAAGTTCCCCAAAAGCAAGCTGTGTAGGCTGCATTTCACAGTATTCATTTCTTTTAAATTGGTTCAGCTTAGGAAGCTATTCTTAGCGCATGTCTTGTATTTTCCTCCTACATGTTTGTTCAAGCCTCTCTTTCACCCCCAGCATTGTCCTTACAGGACTCCATGTTATGGATTCCCTTTCTTCCACCATTTTTACTCCACGTTCAGTGAAGAACAGTGTACCTAGCTGACACTAGGTGGTATTGGAGTTCTTTTATTCTTACGAGTGATTTGAAAGGTATTTCTATCAACACATTTAATTCATGTATATCCCTTTTAAGAATCACCATCTGACCTAGAATTATTTATCATCTTTCTTTGAAGAAGACAGTTTACTCAATCTAACATAGTTTGCAGACTCTTTCACCACTCAGCAGCCTTGAACTCTCAACAAACAGATTTATGACCCTGACAGTCATTTTAGCCATATGAGCATTGTTAGGAAAACAATGAAGACAGAGAAGGAAGGGATGGAAGATTACAGGGAAAGATTGCACCAATTGAAGATGGCTGTACTTTTAGGTTAATAAAGAGGGAGAGCTACTGAAACATAAAAGAATAGTTCAAAAATTGTTCCTGTTAGGCGTACTTTCTCTTTGCTGTCTACAGGTGGCTTCAGAATATTTCCCCTGGCTGTTGTCCAAGACATAAAATGCCCAATCAGACATAACAATCATAGGCTAAACATTCAGAGAGCTGCCTTCATTTGTTCTTGGTTTTGTTTTTTCAAATGCATGGTAAAATGACAATTTTTGCAAGTGTATTTGGCTCCAATAAAGAAGCAGGTGATCACATTAAGATTACATTCAGAATTGAACAATGTGGGCTAGTTCAGTAGGCTATCACGGCAAAATGTCAACATGACTGACATTCTCATTGTGCTTGAGAGTTGGAGGTGGGTGGCATCCTGAAACAATTGTTCTTTGTGCTGCTAAAATTCTGTTTTCTAATTGATATATCACTTCTTTCTCCTAAAAGCAATCCAACAAATAAATACATTAATAAAACCTTGTTCAGAAGTAACTGCTGTTTTACAAAACTTTCATTTCCTGCAGATAGTTGCATCAAAATAAGATATTCCATATTTAGAGCTCTTCATTATTCAAGCATTTAAAATCTTAAAAAAAAACAGAAGAAAAAAAATAGTGTAAGAAGGGATTTTGAGTCACAGGTTCTGTTTCATGTTTATAAAAATGCAAGAGACAATGAAAAGAATAAAAAGATGTTTTATATTTCTGAACAGCTTTCATAAAGCTTGAAACATTCCCCATTACTATCTCAGTGATTAGGCTTTCTTTCTTTGAACTTTCTTTCACTTATTTGTAGCACAGAACATTAATTTACAGTACAGACTATGATGATGAAAATAAGAAAGTAGGACTTTAGCTTTAGTATAAGAGAGCAGTGAAAGGATGTCTGAAATTCAGTTAATGTCCATAGATAGCTAAGTCATCCCCTTTGATTGTCACACTGTTTTTCCAGTGACGATATGTGTTTCCTAGACATAAATTTTCATGCTTGTCATAGTCAGACAACTTTTATAGATATAAATCTGTCATGCTTGGAAAGATACTTAAAGAATATTTTCTTGTTTTTGTCTTTTTAACTTTTTCCAGTCTAAGATGAGGGACTATTCAAGTACATCTCTTTCCTCCTCTATCCCATCATGAATGAAAGAGACGCTTTGGTTTCCTGCTAATATTCTTAGCAATAATAATTTTTCTACAAAATGTTTGATGACCAAGACATTTTGTTAAGTTTTGGCAGAAAACATTAGCAAATAAAGTGACCATGGACATATGAGTGTATGTGCACAGCTGAAGGAAAAACACATTGTCTCTGCAACACCCCATAGATATTTATATATCTACTCCTCTCATAGTTTAGGGCTTTCTTTCTTCTTTTTTTTTCAATCCAGATTTACCCAGACCTGCCTGCTCTCCAGTATGCATTCCCTTTCAGTTCCCTTCAGTTCGCTTTTACACTCTCTCTGTCTTTTTTTGTGCAGTCCCTGTTGTCACTTAGAAAACCTTTAGTTTCTCCCTGTGAAGACCTTTGTGTATAACTATTTCTTTCTGGTTCTGGTGACATTAATTATTTGGTGAGGAAAATCAAATTGGTCTACTTCTTGGCTTTTGACCAGAGAGTTTCTTGAAATAAGGATTTTCCTTTCTTGCATGTCAAAAAAAAGTTTATGTCTTCTTTCAGTAAAAGAAATATAAAACAATAATGATAAACTAGAATTCTGCTTTTGTGAAACTGCACTTGATTTGTAGACTCAAACTTGCCTTTTTTACACTGAAAATGTTTGAGCTAGTCCTATTATAGCACTTGATACCTTCATGTAGCCATTATTCAACACTGCTTTCAAAAACTCAGTTATTATGTCTCCAAAACATGAAATTGGTATCTGTGTTTTGGGGAGACTGTGACTTGTACAGCAGTGGACTAAAGGTCTGAAGAAGTCTACAGCTTGTTCTGAACTTTAGGTCTGGATCTTTTCTAGGGAACTGTAAAAGCAAAGCACACTGCCAATTAATTTTGTGGAAACCCTAGACACTTTTTATAATGGGCCATAAAGAAGTGGTTTGAGAAAAGAGAAGAGAAGGTTTTGAGGGGTAGAGGAGGTGTCAGCATTCAGGTACATCCTTATGTTTCCAAACAGCTATTTCTGCACTCTTTTTGTAAAAGGTAAACAAATTTAAATATAGGCAAACAGTGAAAAGGCATTGGAAGCAAATGACCATAAATGAATCAGATTAAATAACAGATTTAATGAGTTTTGCAAGAAATATGAGGGATTATATGAATTCTTCTCAAGCCTCTTCTAAATTAACCTTCCTTTAATGTGAAAGCCTTTTAAGATGACCAAAATATTTTCCAGCTATATGACTTTATCTTCTGTTTCATTCAATATTCTGTTGCTATAAAAGCTTTTTCTCAAAGAAATTGTCTAGTCCGTGACACTTGTTTTTATTTTCTGATTTTGTTCTTAGAATAGAATTGTTGAACAAAGAGAAAAGAGCCTAAAAAATACATATTTTGCACATTCTTCTCTGCAAAGATGAAAAAATCAATAATCCAGTTGGTAACATTCAGTGAAAATTAAAATATCTTCTCATCACAAATTCTGCTTTTTAATATATATAAAAAGTGGAAGCAAAGCATGAATGACTGCTCTTTTATTTGCAGCCTTATGTAAGGGTTTTGTTTTTTTTCCCTTTCAGATGAAAGTCATAAAACATGCTTTAGTACTAGTACAATAGTTATTCATAGTCCAAATTCATTACAAAGTGTTTTCTTCATTCCAAGAGGGTGAAACAAGGAAATGGAAATACAGGTTGCAAGGAAAAGTAAAGAAAGCTTAAACTCAAACATGGCTGTAAGACATTTTATGGAGCAAATGTCTACAAATGCCTTTACTGAGATAAAGAGGGATTCTGGTATTGATTTGTGTGATTTCCATGGACCCTCACTACCCAGTTACTTTCCTGTCTTACATATTTATGATGTTAAAAGACCACTGTGATCAAACAATTTAAAAATTATGAAGTCTGCCCAGCAGTGACCTTTTAGATACATAGATACATACCACTATGAAGTTTCCTTTATTATACACTTTCACTTTTTAATTTGTTATGCATGAAGGGCTTTATTTTACATAACCAGCAAGATTTATTCTTTAACTCACTAAAATTAGTCTCTGATGCTGTGATCAAGCAAAGCATTTACAAAGGAAAAATCCTGGTATTTAAACAAAACAGAAGTTTTCCTCCTGGCAGACCTCAGAATCTGAGCATACAGCTGCAAACACGCCTTCAGAAAAGCCCTGAGCCCAAGTTATTTTTCAGTCTGAATGAGGAAGGCAGAATTTGGATCCCTACAGTTTGATACTTAAACAGCGGTGTTTCTTTATCTTCAATAATAGATGAATAATCACTTTGAATAGAGCTACCTTTCTATGTGTATTACTGGTTGCCTATATAACTTACTAAGAAAGGGGTTTTCTTTTTGTCTGTGGATCACATACTGTCTTTTTCCTTTCTAGTGGTCATGTCATTCTATCACATACCAATACATATTTCTCTAGGTTACAATTTTCTCTTCCATAAGACATCTGTGCTATGTCTTATTGTACATTTATAATCCTGTTAAGTTTCAGTAGTACTTAGCAAAAAAATTATAATTCAAAATTTTCATGGATACTGCAAAGATTCTGGCTGTTACTACCAGAATATAAAATAGTACAGCATTTTCTTCTTAAATTATTTTGTTTCCAGAAAGAAGCAATGTCAGAAATGTAAATTTGGAATTTTAAATAAACATTAGAAGATAAAGTTTATTTCTGTGTTTTTTCTCTGGTGCTTAAGTTCTTATAAAGGTTGAGACATTTATTTCGTGGAAACATCTTAAGCATTTAATTCCTATTCTGTATATGTTCTTTGTCTTTACTGCTGTGCTTTGAATGAATGAGAAATGTATGTGCTTTGAATGTTGATATTATAATCTAAAACTATATGACAGTAAGTTTTTTAAAGAACAATGCAGTTTTTAAACTTTTTTTGTGTGTGTGTGGTTGCTGTTGTTCTCCCTGTTACTTTGTAAATAGGAGTAAAATTTTGCAGCTTTAGACCTTTTTCACTTTTGTGTATTTTAACTTCAGACTCCATCAAATGCAGTAGGAATATACCATTTTTCTGTCTGCGGCCTGCAAGCACATGTGTTCTGAAGAATGTGAAGCCAAACACAGGAAACACTGCTTGTGGGTAGCACTTCCCAATGAGCATTTTCCCGAGCTTGAAAAATCCATCATAGGATTTTGATTTGCCATTAACTCACTTTGCCAGAAATGTACAATTTATACGTACATGTAGGTATCTGTGGACACCATATCTTTCTGGGTCTAAAATAGAGTCTGAAAACTTTTGTGCTTTTTCACTTTTAGTGATTCAGTTTTAGGTAAGATCTTCATTCACTGGAAATCATATATTTGCAGTAAGAAAAGCATGACATTGGCACTTGTAGATAATTTTATGCTATTTATTATAGTGCTGTGAAATGGGTTCTGGGAACCCCTCTGTTTGGTTTCCTTTTCTACACAGAAACCAAAATGCTCTTTTCATTTCTGGCTCAATCTACATGTTCAAAATGCAGAAGCACAGAGAACGATCAGACTCCTAATGGCTGGTTCTGTCATTTATTAGTTGAAACATCCAGGATATGCCACTTCTGTTTAGTCCAGGTGTTATCAAAATTTACAGCCTGTCCTGGCTGCAGCTAGAAAACAGTTCAATCTTGCTGGAGAATTCAGAAGTTCAGTTCCAGACATTCCTCTGCTCCTCCCTCTCCCATTTACCTGTTGCCTGTCCATGCTCAGTTTTAAACTACTTTAGGGACATTACAGCCCTTGCTTTTTCAGTTAGATATGGGGCTTTGTAATCACTTGATTAATAAACTACTGGTATCACTCAGATGTGAACATAGTGTGTTAAGACTGGATTGTTAAGTTTGGCCCAGATGGAAGAATGAAGTGGTGTTTTGGCATCTATTTTTTTGGTTAATACTTGAGATATGAATCTTGTAGTCTGATTTATTATTTCTTAATTTCTTAACTATTTGCTGTAATGTAGTACATGGTACTTCAGGTCTATAAGCTTAGTGGATGTACTGCCTAAGCTCAACAGCTGTATGTGGAGTTTTTGTCTAGATAATGCTTTTGGTTGAGCTTTAATCTATCATTCTTCATTCCTTGGATTGTGTTGTACCTGACATATATAATGAGAAGAATGGAGTGAATATGATACCAGTTCAGCAGCATACCAAACCCCATCTGAGTGCAGCAGTTGCAGACAGCCATCTTCAAACTCATTCACAGCAACTGGATGAGGCTGTGTGGTAACCATACAGGAGCACACATAGTATACAAGTGGGTGTATTCCCACATGTAGCTGCCCTTTCAGAACACTTTTTTTTTTTCAGATGTGTAGTGAGTTTATTTCTGGACAAAATTTGACTATTTTTACCCTTGGTCACTGGTAATCCTTCAGTGACGTCTTATGTACTTGTTCATGTGTTGCCTCTTGTACAAATCCCTTATTTGAATTGTCAACGTAGTGAGGAAGGCAACAGACAGACTGAAGGCTTTATGATTAAACGCTGATCTTATAAGCTGGTGTGTGCAGGTTGGTTGGGAAATCTCTGCGAGCATTGTGCCAACGTCCTTTGTAAGTACAGGTAGTTTGATTCTCACAAATACATATACACACGTGCATACATGAAGTACATAGATAAGTATTTGAAGGACTGGAACTGGATACTCAGTTCTCTGTTACTCACTGGAGACAAAAGTGACTGAAGATTGTTATTAATTGCTCTCTTTGCTCCCCAAGCTGGACCATTTCCGTTTGCAGGAGCTCCCACTACACTCAATGACAGTCTTTTTCCATTTCTCCTACTGTCAGTTTGCTTTCTTCTCTGTAGTAAACATACAGACTTTATACTTTAGTTTACATCAGTAGTTGTTATATTTATATGCAGATAATTTTCATCTCTTTCTTTTGCTTTAAAATCTATATGGTAAAATATTACATAGGATAGTCCATTATGTAAGGTAAACTTTCAGAAGCACTAGAATACAACAGTTAAGCTTAGTTATCAGGCAGGCATGAGTATCCTTTGATACTTATCTTTGCTTTATTTTTGTAGTGTATTCGTACAGTTGCATAATTAGGAAGGAATACTAAATTATCCTTTATCTTATTGAAAATAACTTACCTCTAAACAATGCCATTAATTTATGTGCAGCTACACAAAGAGGATGTTGTATATACTCAGTGTGTATTCAGACATATACTTTAGAGTTAATTGCATCTCATGCATTGATACATACAGTGTACAGTCTTCAGCTGAAAAACCGGAGTCATGCTTAGCACAGAAGATGACTCAAGTCAACTGTCTGCCTGTCTTATTTTTATGCAAGAAATGGATTTTCTCATTTCCCAAGGCTGTGCTAATGCCGGTAATCTTACATGAAAACATTAAATGATCTTGGAAAAAGAGCACCTAATTTCCAAATAAAACCAAAAGTAATACTCAGAAAAGGTATATGGTTTTTCCTGTGAACGAGTAAGAAAGAAAATGAAAATACCTGTCAGTCAAATCTCAACATGTACCTAACTGGAACATATTTGTAGAATGTATACATAGAATACTCTACATATAAAAGTTTATAAAAAGTTTGTGTTGAGTTTCTAAAAATTCTGTGTTGTTACTTGAGTGGTAAATTAAATGCCTTGTTGCTAAAATGATGTTACAGCAATCAGAATTTATAAATACCCCATTAAGAGAACAGAAAACCCTGGAATAATTGACCATTTCTGACCATATTGTTTTAAAATCATACTAGACAACAAGTGTTAGGCATGAAAACAAGCAAGTAAGTTTAGCACATTTTAAAGTTTGCTTTTATAAAAAAAAAAATCAAAGAAACTATTCCATTTTAAAATTTAAAAGGAAAATGCTGTTCAACTTGTCTACATAATGCAAGAATATAATCCTAAAAATGAACCCTTAAAAGGATTTATTTTAAAATGCGTGGATATTCACAGAGGGAAGAATAGCAATAATTACAGATCACAAAAAAAACAAGGCTGAAAGAACATAAGAAGGTTGTAATCCCACAGTCACCTCTAAATTCAGGGTCATTTATGTTTGCATTATTCCTCACAGAGCTCCAGAAAAGTGCTCTTAATAAATTCCCTATTCTATCCTTTTACATGAAGCCATTGGTAATTTTTTCTCTGATACATCTAGGCAGCCTTGCTCCCCCGTTAAAACAAATAAGTTTTGTTCTAATCTGTATTTGTCTGAAGCCACATTTTTTCCTGACTTGCCTCTGAAAATGTCATAAGAAATTGTGTCAAGGCCACACGTCAGTCTTGCAGGGAGTGAGACAGCTCCCTTCTCATGCACAAAAAGGTTGAATGGTTTCTTCTAGACTTTGCTAATGATTCCTTCTACCTCATTACCTTTGAGGCAAGTATGAGTGATTTGCTTCCTTAACATTTCTGGACTTTCCAGCAATCAAATATAAGCAGCCTGACCTATTGCTGTTCATTTCCTTAACTTCCTTCCTCTCCCAGCATGAGCATCATTAGTTTTATCAGATCAACAGATGGGTCTTTTTTTAAGTACTTTCTAGTTAGCTTTTCTGTTTCGGTTTGGTTTGGTTTTGTTTTCATGGTTCTATAGTCATTTTACCATGGCTATCAGTTTTAGTGGCCACCAATCATTCTGTAACTGTACTTTAAAAAAAAAAACTTGCTGAGGGAAAGCACTAACTTTTGTTTTTGACATTCTCTGTTAAGAGCTGTGTAGATCATTTACCATGTATTCTTCCTGTGACAAGGATCATACAGAACCATTTCTCACTCCTTTCAATGTATTTCATTATTTCCATTAGCACTTAGTTATTTTCTAAACACTTCACGTTGCTTTAATCAAGATTACTGTATAAAACTTTCATGCTTTAGCATGTAGCCAGCTGAATGTTGATGGAAAGATGGAAAGAAGTAAGATCATCTCTGACAAGAATTACACAGTTATTCTGTTCATGATCTTTTAAGTGGAGGATATTAGTGATCAAAAATGGGCATAGAGTGATACTGGTACTAGCTGAAGTTCTGATGTCTGTATATTATCTTTCAGTAATCATCACCCAAACACGGAAAAAAAAATAAATCTTAGCTTGCATATTTTCTTCTGGTTTAATCATGATATTTAGTTAAGCTTGCTTTTCAGGATATGGGCAACTCAGAGTTGCTGCTGATCATAGGTATCTTTATGGTATGATATGGTATCCATATGCATGTAGAGGTAATGTTTTCTGCATCAGTGTAGGTTGTATAATGTATAGGACATCTCTGCCATTGTACTCTGTTTTGTTTCTTTTTTTTCCATATCATCTGTATGTTCTGTGATTCTCTCTTAAAGCTCCGGGGGATTCAACTTAACTGCAAATGCTTTTAGACTCAGAGTGATTTATAGTGTTCTTGGAAGATATATAATCTACCTGACATTGTTAAGGTCTGAAGAGAAATGGATAGCAATATATTTCTTGCAAGAAATTTATTATTGTAGTGGTTGTATTGCACTAACTTTCTAAGCTATGCTGTTTTTGTATATCCTGTGAATTTTCTGGGGAAGTCTGGGAACTTTCACTGAGTGCCCATATTTAATAATATCATTTCAAGAATGTTTATGCAGATATGTTGTTTTTTTCTTGCATGCTGAGAAAAGAAACCAAAATGGTTGACTGGATCATGGAACCAAGTGTTCTTAGGTCAGACTTGAGAAATACCTGGACTGAAAGTGCAGAATCAATTTGATATTGAGATGTATTTACTAATGGTGCAACAGCAAACCATGGGAACTGTGAGTGAGTCTTGTGCTCAGCCTTATATTGTATGGGAGTGGTTTCTACTCAAATGACAGCCTTAATGATGCATGATCAGAGAGAGCATGAAAAGAGAAAAGATGTATCATGAACATCAGATAAGGAGTCTAGAGGAATAAGCAGATAAATGACAACACTATGGCAGCTGTATTGGATTAAGATTTTTAACATCAAAATATTGCCAAATATATTATAATGTAGAAAATTTGTTCAAGGGGTTTTTAAAAAAACCTCCAAGAAAATATTCAGAGCATTATAAGAAGGGTCGTGAGGCTTTATTTTTTTTTTTAATTACAGTAAATACTCTATCATATAACAAGTAATAAATTTAGTGGGTTTTTTTGTCTTAGAAAAAACATACAGAAATATTTTCCCATAAGAGGATCACCTGTACCAGTTTAAGTAGTGAGTATCACTGCTTGTAAACTCTTCTGCAGCTTTTGTATATGCAGAGCATGTTAATATCCAACAACTAGAAAGCAAGAAAACTCCAAACCTGTAACTCTCTCATGGAAAAGCCATATATTTCCTACGATTGCCATCACAATTTCTAAACATATAATTTTTGCCGCACTGAGATTAGTTGAGGTTTCTTGTGTAAATCCAAGAACTGAACTTTCAGTGAAGACTCGTGGTTTGACACTCTGGATCCTGCTGAGATACCCTTGGAGCATATGGTAGACATGAAAATAAATCAGCTACCTATATTTCAGCTGGAAGGAATAGCTTCAAGGGAGAGAAAGCATGCTGAAGTCTGAGTGGAATTTTCTATGGAAGTAATGGACCTAGACAGGTTTATGACGGTCAAAACTAATGTTTTGCAAAACAATTGAGTTCTGATTTGTGAAATGTTCACTGTAAAACCATATTTTTATAATCATTTAGGGATATAAATATTTTTTTTTTCCTGAACTCTCTTAGCCTTGGGCAGGGTTCCACTATAAAGGAACAGAGTACAGTTTTCATTGGATTTATTGAGGGAAAACTTAGCATGAATATTTATTCAACTGTACAAACTGTCCATGCCTGGTACAGCATGTCATGTTTAAGGGGGTGATTTCATGTAATAAACAGTGTAGATGAAGTTCTAATTCATAATTTAATGTAAGAAAGTATGTAAATAAATGAGATTTTGTCGCTCTAAGCCAGTTCAAAGTTAAACTGGTGTTATGAATTGTGGGCTAACTCCAAATTTGAGAAAAAAAAATACTGCCCTTAGCTTCTATAACTATCTTCCTCCTTCCCTGCCTCCCTCCCTCCCTCATTTCTTCCCTCCTTCCTTCCCTCCTTTCTTCCCTCCCTCCCTCCCTCCCTTCCTGCCTTCCTTCTTTACTCCCTTACTCCCTTCCTTCCTTCCTTCCATTTTCTTTTCTTTCACAAATAACATAATTCAGTTTTCTGTGCTGCGCCAAGCTATGATGAAAGAAGTTGAATAAGAGGTAACATCTCTGGCCTGTCATAGTTATAGAACCTAGTAGGATAAAAACTGCTGTAGTCCCATATCATCTGCTCAAAACATCCACATTTTTTAGTCTCATTGTGAGGAACACCAACATAATATAGCATGGAGAAAGTGTAGCAAGAAAGAAAAAAAAACCAACAGCCTGAGAACCTTTCAAACTGCCAGGATATTACCAGCAAAATAAATTTAAATGCATCAACTCATTCAGGGACAATAATCCTTCTGTTCCAAATATTGATTATCATAGGTCTGTCTTCCTATACAATGATGATGAGTCCAGCGTCTAACCATCCATACGGAAGATTCCCAATTTCCAATGTGGTATAAATAATTTTCCTGTCACAAGAAACAATGAGGAGTTATCAGTTTTCATCTCATTCTTTTAACCTGGAAAGAGTTGCTGATCGCAGATGTCAGAAAATTAGGCTGTTTTTGTCATGTTTAGATATCTTACAGTTGTGAACTCTATGCCACACTTTAAAATGTCAAACTTTTTTTTTAAATTCATCTACTAAGTTAGTTGTTTAAGCCAAGGAGGGAGCAGGAGAAAGATTTCTAATCTAACAAGGTGTATTAGAAATTCTAGAGACTACACTGAAAGTCACCCGTGCATAGTCTAAACATATTTTTTGGGCACTCCCAGGGAATACTTCAGACTCCACTTTGTGTGCAGAAGAGGTATTTATGAAGTAAAGTATTTCTGAAGTAGCTTAAAGGCCCCAATTTTTCCTTTGGTAAAGAATTCTCTGCTTCCTTTCTGAAATTAATTTTCATATTTATTTTCCTGCCAACACATTAGTGATGGATCTCACTTTTTTTCAGAATGTGTGTCCTCCTTCTCAGTTGACTAAAAAGTTTTTCATCTTTCAGTTTCCTTACAGAGTCACAGTGACAAGTCTCAATAGCATAATTTAGGGGACTGAAATTCTTAGCCAATTAGGCTTATTATTGGGCAGATGAATTGGACATCATGACTTATCTTCTGTTTCAGACACTAATTTAGTCTGTTAGCTGTCCCTCAATTGCATGTCATCTTCTCGTTTGTGAAACAGCAATCATATTTGCTCATCTTCAGGAGTCATGATGAGATCAGTGAATCATTTTTTTGTCCCCCAAATTAAATTCAAGCAGTTTGATTCCTTCTCTTTTTTTTTTTTCAAAGAAACCAACAAACAACAACAAATTAACCCTACCCAAACTGTAGTCCAGTAAACAGAATCTGTGGTGATTGTTGCCATCATAAAACCCTAGAATATCACTGAGCATTGTTGTTATTGCTCAGTACTAAAAGCAACGGAATATACTAAATCATACGTTGAAAACGGGAGAGGTCAAGATAGAACAATAATGGATACCAAAAAGTGATTTTGAGTTGAAGAATATTTTTATTAAGGGAAAACAAAGTGTAATACATAATCTTGCTAAGAAACTGTTGTAAATTCTGGAGCAAACATTCCAGTTTCATCCTTTTCATATAGGAACATTCATCTTGATTATCTGATATTATTCGACTGATGATACATAAAGAAGGCAGTATATTTGTTCTTAGAGGAATATATAATATTTGCTTTTGGAGGAATAAGTAATGTTTATTAAATATATTTAATATAGCTTTAACAAACCCATTCAGCACAGAACAGTGGTTTAGAGGTTTTTATTTATGTTTCAGGAAAAATTTCAAGAAGGACACAGGCTTTGTAGTTTTCACTGTTTAGCTCATAAGATTTACATGATTAGGAACTCAGTATCCATAACTGAAAAACTCAGTCTGTTCATGTGTTCCATACTTTGCTATCCTCATACAGCACAGAGGGCTGGGAAAATTACTACCTTGTTCCCACTAAGCTTTTTAAGCATATTGGCTTTTCTGCATAGACTCTAAACTACATTCTGTTGAGGGCAGTCTGGGTGTTGCATTATAGATGTTTTGGTTGCAAAAGAATATTCCGGGACACAGCTCTCTGGGATTCATCTAGGCACTATCAGCCAGAGTAGAAGACAAGTGGGTGATAACCATGTGCTCCTGGCTAATTCCCTGCTCCTGGCAGGGTGCTGTAGAGGCTGGGGGCTCCTGGGGGCTAGGAATGGGTCAGTCACTGTGCCACACAGGACATCAGGCGCCTCTCTGGGACAGAGTCAGTAAGGTCTCTGGTGCTCTCAAATCTGTGAGAGTTGCCATTTGTATGCTACTTTGGTCTTTTCTTTTTCAAATTCACCCTGTTCAGTGAGTAAATACATCAGCATTAATAGGAAGAAGCAAGTTTGAAGATGTCAGTGACCAAAGATACTCAGTTACTGAACGATCTGTAGTTGCAGTTTCTGACACTGACATCTATCCAGCTGCTGAGAGTGGGAAACTTCTGCATAAACACACCTGAGGGCTGAGGGGCAAACTCTGTTGTGGAACTCTGCTTTGTATCTCAGTTTAGTATGTTACTACTAATGAAGTTCTGGGGGCTTGTTCTTAATCTTATAAAAAAAACCCAAAGCAAACAAACAAACAACCCACAAAAAAGCCCAAACAACTTTTGGATCTCTTCTAAGGTTTTGTTTGTTGCTTTTTGTTTATTTATTTATTTATTTGTTCTTTATTCTTACCTTATTCTTGATGTGTAAACTCCTTGGTACCCTCCTCCATATGTTCATCACAGTTGTGCAGTGTAATATGAAAAAGTTCTTGCAGGGCAAATTATTGCAAGAGAGTAGCTGCAAGTTCTCAAATCTGGAAGATGTTCTATGCTTGCCTGCCCACACAGAGCACTCATTTCATTTCACTGGGACATGATTTGTTTGATTTATTCTGGCTTCCTTTAGGCTCAAACTTGTGTTCTTTGAGACGCTGCTCTTAAAAACTGAGAAGCTGTGACACATCTGACTCATTGCTTGTAGCAGCATGGAAATCCTCAAGGGTTAAAATTTCATGGTCATGGTTCTTAAGGAGCTGTCTAAAAGAAATCCAAGAGCTTTCTTTTAGAGGCATCTCTTAAGTTATATTGGAAAGACAGATCACTGGTCAGTTTTCTTTATCTGCCCCATGAAAAGTGAGTGCAAGTTAATACTTATCTGAAGTTTGTAAATAAAGCTAATTACCTTGTAAACCCACATCTCAATTTTCTCTGCAAAATAAAACTTGATTGTACTTGTGGGTGTTTTAAACAAATTTGTTACTATACTACTTCTCAGAAGTACTAAGTTAAGTACTTTTCATCAAATGAAAAGCAATTAAAGAGATGTATAAATAGTCCGTAAAGAATCATTGAGAGGTTTGCTACATTGAATTAGTGTCTTGTTTAAATACTTCTTGATGCAGACAACTATAAAAGGCATTCCACTGTCTGTAAGCACTTACTCCTGGTAGAAACAAGAGTTATATTGATTTACTGCAATTCATTTTCTCCCTGGATTCTGGTCTTGACACTGTGAGAAGATTAATTGGAATTAATGGCATTTGCACAGCTAATTAAAGTCACTCTTCCTCCAGTCAAATCAATTCCTTTAATCAGAGAAGTAACAAACTCTTTCTCAGTTCCTGCATTCTGCATATAAATGTTCTTTGTTTGAATAAGCATTAGTGCAGTCAGTAGCAGACGCTACTAATAGTACCTGGTAATTTCTTCAAGACTTGAAAAGCACACAAAGAGTATACATAGTCATTCTTATAGATAATGCAACAGAATAATTTTTTTTTAATTTGAAGTTAATTAAAGACAGGGTTAATTCTTTCTCAGGATCCATACTTCAAGAAGGATTCGGGATATGGCAATGATGGTATCAGAGAGTGTGCTCTCAGTTTTTCATGTACTGCCCTAACACAAATAAATGGTACAGCTCAAGGAAAACAATTCCTCTGTGTAAGCTAATGGTGCAGTCTCTTTTCTTAAGCAACACGCAAAATACAGTATTAACAAATTAATATGTAAAAAGCTCTTTCATGAAAAACACAAATAGGACGGAAAGCAGAACAAATTCAACATGCTGCTAATCAGTGTTTCAGTTTAAAACGTAAGAGGCATAACTTCTACTGAGGCAGGAGGCTTTAGAAAAGTATTGTTCTTAAACAAATGCATTCTGCTAAATTAACGCTTGAGCTGCCATAGACTGTTGGTAAACATGCAGAACATCACTGACTATAGTGGCCTTTTGAATTGCTATTTCAGTCTGAATGCTCAACAAGCAAAGTTCAACAAAGTTTTCATTCCATATGGCAGTGAATTTATGTGGATTTTGATTTTTGATGGTAACGACGTGACATGAAACCAAGGACATATTAAAGATATTGTTTGGTTATGGATTTATTACAATAGATCCCTGTTTACTGAATGTGAACCATCTTTTAATGTACATGAAATATTAATTCATGTTATTGAAACAGAAAATCTTTGACAATCAAGTCAGATCATCATTTAACATATGACTGTGATTACAAGTTGTTTCCCAAGATACAGATCTAATTTTCAGACTAAGAATATATTTGTTATCTTTGCTTTCGTACTAGATCTGTTCTGAAAAAGGTAATGAATAACATAACAAAGAAAATTACAAATTAATCTCTGTACAAAAGGTGTGAATGGTATTACTCATGCAGTCTCTTGTGAATGTTGAAGTAAAAGGGTTTTTTACATGAAAATCTACAAGCAGAGAAGAATTATATGATTAACTGCAGGAGTAATTGCAATAAGAATTATGATCTTGGAAGATGTTAGCTCCTATGATTCAAGTAGGAAGACAAATTACAATTTGTATGATGTTGCATCCATCATATGATGGATCAGCCAGCAAGTTCCAAGTAGGAAATAATGGAAAATTAGGAGTACAGGAAAAGGAAAAGCAATTCCAAAGTAGCTAAAAATCTTTTATTAAAACCAAATGAATAGTAAATAAATTAATTGAATTCATAGTTGCTTCTAAGCTACTAAAAGCAGATTATTAAATTAATTAGAAAAGTTTCTTCACATCAAATAAGTTTTCCAGGATCACTTAAAACCAGTTTTTAGGATTAAGTTGTACCATGGTTTAAGTCCAGTCAGTAACTCAGAACCACGTAGTTGCTTGCTTACTCTTGCCCTTCCCCCCCGCCCCGCTCCTGGAAGGATGGGGAGGAGAATCAAAAGAATGTAACTCCCACAGCTGAGATAAGAGCAGTCCAGTAACTAAGGTATAACACAAACCACTACTGCTACCACCAGTAATAATAATGATAAGGGAAATAACAAGGAAAGAGAATACAGCCTCTCACCACCCACTCACTGACACCCAGCCATACCCAAGCGGTGATCTAGCCCTTCTGGGTAAACTGCCCCCAGTTTATATAGTGGGCATGACGTGCTGTGGTGCGGAATACCTCTTTGGTCAGTTTGGGTCAGGTGTCCTGTCTCTGCTTCCTCCCGGCTTCCCCTCCTCCCTGGCAGAGCATGAGGCTCACAAAGTCCTTGGTCAGACCAAACATTGCCAAGCAGCAATTAAAAACATTGGTGTTATCAGTGCTGTTCCCAGGCTGAATGTCAAAAACGCAGCACTTCACCATCTACTAAGAAGGAGAAAAATGGCTGCTACTGTTGAACCCAGGACAAGTTGTGGTAGTCACATTTCTTGGATGTTAAACCAATGGAGTAGAGCATACACTTCAGTCTTGAGCAGATGTGCAGAAGAAAGATTAAGTTTTATAGCAGGAGCATAAAGGAATACATAATATCTGCAGAGAGACAGCTACAGGACCTATTCAACAGTTAACTCTATTTTAAGGGAATAATTTCTGTTTCAGATAACATTGGTCTCTGCATTGAGACTGTTGTGCATGAATGAAATCTTTATATCAAATCACAAGGACTGTGACAGGAATTGCTTGTCATTTTTAGAAACATAGAATCATAGAATCATAGAATGGTTAGGGTTGGAAAGGGCTGTTAGATCATCTAGTTCCAACGTCCCCTGCCATGGGCAGGGACACCTCACACTAAACCACCTCACCCAAGGCTTCGTCCAACCTGGTCTTGAGCACAGCCAGGGACGGAGCATTCACAACCTCCCTTGGCAACCTATTCCAGTGCCTCACCACCTTAACAGGAAAGAATTTCCTCCTTATATGCAATCTAAAATTCCCCTGTTTAAGTTTTAACCCGTTACACCTTGTCTTGTCACTACAGTCCCTAATGAACAGTCCATCCCCAGCATCCCTATAGGCCCCCTTCAGATACTGGAAGGCTGCTATGAGGTCTCCACGCAGCCTTCTCTTCTCCAGGCTGAACAGCCCCAGCTTTCTCAGCCTGTCTTCACAGGGGAGGTGCTCCAGTCCCGTGATTGTCTTCTTGGCCCTTCTCTGGACTTGTTTCAACAGCTCCATGTCCTTTTCATGTTGAGGACACCAGAACTGCACACAATACTCCAGGTGAGGTCTCACAAGAGCAGAGTAGAGGGCGGGACCAGCTCCTTCAACCTGCTGGTCACACTCCTTTTGATACAGCCCAGGGTACGCTTTGCTTTCCGGGCTGTGAGTGCACACTGCCAGCTCATGTTCATTTTCTCATCAACCAACACCCCCAAGTCCTTCTCCACAGGGCTGCTCTGAATCTCTTCTCTGCCCAACCTGTAGCTGTGCCTGGGATTGCTCTGACCCAGGTGTAGGACCTTGCACTTGGCATGGTTAAACTTCATGAGGTTGGCATCCGCCCACCTCTCAAGCCTGTCAAAGTCCCTCTGGATGGCATTCCTTCCCTCCAGCGTATCAACTGATCCACACAGCCTGGTGTCATGGGCAAACTTGCTGAGGGCACACTCAATCCCACTGTCCATGTCACCAGCAAAGATGTTGAACAAGACCAGTCCCAACACCAATCCCTGAAGGACGCCACTCGTTACTGGTCTCCAGCCGGACATTGAGACATTGACCGAAACTCAGTGTGTGCGGCCATCCAGCCAGTTCTTTATCTACTGAGTGGTCCATCCATCAAACTGATGTCTCTCCAATTTAGAGACAAGGATGTCGTGTGGGACGGTGTCAAACGCTTTACACAAATCCAGGTAGATGACATCAACTGCTTTACCCCTGTCCCTCAGTTCTATAGCCCCATCATAGAAGGCCACCAAATTGGTCAGGCAGGATTTCCCCTTAGTGAAGCCATGCTGGCTGTCACCAAGCACCTTGTTGATTTTCATGCGCCTTAGCATGCCTTCCAGGAGAATCTGCTCCAAGATTTTGCCAGGCACAGAGGTGAGACTGTCTGGTCTGTAATTCCCTGGGTCATCCATTTTCCCCTTCTTGAAAATGGGGGTTATATTTCCATTTTTCCAGTCACTGGGGACTTCACCTAACTTCCATGATTTTTCAACTATGATGGACAGTGACTTAGGAACTTCATTCGCCAGCTCCTTCAGGACCCATGGATGGATTTCCTCAGATCCCATGAACTTGTGCATGTTCAGATTTTTAAGATGGTCTCAAACCAGTTTCTCTCCTACAGTGGTCCCAAGGTCTTCATTCTCACAGTCCCTGTGTCTGCCATCCAAGATTTGAGTGGTGCGGTCAGAGCCTTTGCCAGTGAAGACTGAGGCAAAGAAGTCATTCAGAACCTCAGTCTTCTCCAAATCCTGGGTAGCCAGGTCTCCTGAGAGCTTCCTGAGGGGGCCGACGTTGTCCCTAATCTGTTTTTTACTTGGTATGTACCTGTAGAATCCCTTCCTGTTACCGTTGACATCGCTAGCTAAGTTTGATACTAACTGGGCCTTAGCTTTCCTAACCTGGTCCCTAGCTTCCTGGACAACATCCCTGTACTCTTCCCAGGCCCCCTGTCCTTGCTTCCACCTTTTATAAGCCTCTTTTTTTCCATTGAATTTTCCTCAGTAGCTCCTTATCCATTCAAGGAGTTCTCCTGGCCCTCCTGCTGCACTTCCTTCTAGTTGGGATGCAACACTCTTGAGCTTGTAGCAGGTGATCCTTGAATACAAAGGCTGCTATGAGGTCCTTAGACTAAAATAATCCCAGTTAAAGTAGTGTTATCTCTACTACAAAGTAATTTGTGGAGCTAATCTTCACACTTTGAGAATTTTGCTGATGTACTGTTCTTCCTGGATGATGGTGGGAATTAGGATATTCAAACAAAAGTTACAGGAAAGGCTAAACCCAAAATTTCTGTGCCTGGGAAAGGTCAGCCTTTATACTGTCAGGAACAAATTCATATAAAACAGTAGTCTTGAAAAGCTAGTGATCTGCTTCTGAGCTATATATACTACAGCAGAGGAGGACTGGTGAAGCTCTACTTCCAATATTTACCTATGCAGTGTCTGAGTCAGTTTACACTCAAGTAGGATTATAAATACATTTTGATGTGTTGTTCCTTTCCAAAAATGCAAGTTGGCACTGTTTAGTGCAGTATTTAGTCTGTTCAGAAAATCACCATATTCGTAAGGGATCAAAACATTTTATACATTTTTGTCCTGAATTAAGCAGTAACAGTCATTTTTCTCTTCTTAGTAGCTGGTGCAGCTCTGTGGTTTTGACTTTTGGCCTGGGAACAGAACTGATAACACTCATGTTTTCAGTTGCTGTTCAGTAATGTTTAGTCTGACCAAGGACTTTGTGAGTCTCATGCTCTGCCAGGGAGGAGGGGAAGCCGGGAGGAAGCAGAGACAGGACATCTGACCCAAACTGACTGAAGAGGAATTCCATACCACAGCACATCATGCCTACTGTATAAACTGGGGGCAGTTACCTGGAAGGGCTAGATCACTTCTTGGGTCGGGCTTGGTATTGGTTGGTGCATGGTGAGTGGTTATATTCTCTTCCCTTGTTATTTCCCTTATCATTATTATTATTGATGAATCTCGAGCGACCGTTGATGCAACAGCACAACATCAAGCGTCTAGGCGGGATACTGATTTAGAGGCTCTCACTCATAAGCCCGCAGGTGGTAGCCTCGTGCCAGTGGCTCCTCAGCCAAGCACACGCACCAGGGGTCTGAACCTGTGGTTTCTCTCATACTGAGCAGGATTACTATTGCAACAACACATCATCAGTAAGAGATGACAGTCTTGCTCAGAGTATGTGGGTTAAAGCCCTTCCTGAATCTTCGTTAGCAAAGACAGGCCTTCTTCATAGGAGAAGGAAAACTCCTATTTTCAAACCTGGGCAGATGGAGCTCATCTAGCCTTATAAAGTCTTCCATCTAAGAGAAGGACACTCTTACAAAACCTGTGACCTGTGGACTTTGCTGTCACTGTCCTAGCTAGCTAGGCTGTGGCGGTTAAACCTCAGGTGTAAAGGGTGGGGCCAGTTCTGTGCACGCTGTGCCTCACCTAAAAAATCCACCGCGCAGGCTGGGAGGGTTTACTGTCACTTGTCTGTATGGACAGGTGAGGGTTGAAACGGTAATTGACAAGGGGCATGGGAAGCTGCAGATCCAGCCTTGCATGCGGGTGGACCAGCGCATGGGTCGTTCAAGATTGCTCAGGAGATGACAGTCCTGGTTGGACACTTCCTGATTGCCTAAGCAGCCTTTTTTCCAACCAGATTTGCATATCCCACATGCCCTTGGTCGTCGTGCTTGTAGTAAGCGTGGTTAAAGCCCTTCCTAAATCTTTGCTCGTGAAGCCAAGCCATCAATTATTACTGGTGGTAGAAGTAGTGGTTTGTGTTATACCTTAGTTACTGAACTGTTCTTACTTCAACTCGTGGGAGTTACAGTCTTATGATTTTCCTCCCCACCCCTCCAGGAGCAGGGGTAGGGAGGAGGACAGAGTGAGCAAGCGGCTGCATGGCTCTGAGTTGTCGGCTGGGCTTAAACCAGGACAATATGGTTTAGACAATTTGATGCTTCCAAAATTATTGTAAAGCCTGGTTTCCAAGCCATATGAAAGACAGACTTCCAGTACAGAGGTAGTTTGGCAAGCTATTATACTCTGGGATGAATGACTTATTGAAAGCCTGACAGCAATGTGGTAGTTGAGAGCTGAGAAGGTATTTCTCATCCTTCATCACTGAAAATTTTCTAAGCTAATACAGCTGAAATAGCAAATATCTTTCAGATGCCATTGGCTTCATAGAATCATAGAATCATAGAATAGTTAGGGTTGGAAAGGACCTTAATATCATCTAGTTCCAACACCCTGCCATGGGTAGGGACACCTTACACTAAACCATCTCACCCAAGTCTTCATCCAACCTGGTCTTGAACACAGCCAGGGATGGAACATTCACAACCTCCTGGGGCAACCCATTCCAGTATCTCACCACCTTAACAGTAAATAATATTACCCTTTTTCCAGTCATTGGGAACTTCACCTGACTGCTATGATTTCTCAAATATGATAGCCAGTGGCTTAGCAATTTCATTTGCCAGCTCCTTCATGACCCGCAGATGGATTTCATCAGATCCCATGGACTTGTGCGTGTTCAGGTTTTTAAGATGGTCTCGAACCAGACCCTCTCCTAGAGATTTTTATTTTAACTCAGAAAATCCTCAGAGATTTTTATTCAGTCCTTTGAAAATGTCACCTTTGAGTTATTTGAATTTGTAGTGAAGAGAGAAGTTTCTCAACCAAAACACTATTTCAGCTGTATTTTGTCATGGTTTAACCCTGTTAGCCTCTAAACACCACACGGGCACTCACTCACTCGCCTTTCCACAGACTGGTGGAGAGACTTGGAAGAGAGTGAGAAAACAAACATGTGGGTTGAGATAAAACCAGCTTATAATTGAAATAAAATATAATACTAATATTAATAATAATTTACAATTAAAAGGAAAATAAACATAGATAATTATAATGCACAAAAGTGATGTAAATGAATAATTGCTCAACACCAACCAAGTGATGCCTAGCCAGTCCCTGAGCAGTGAACTCTCTGCCAACTTCCACCCTTGTTTTATTGCAGAGCATGATGCCATATGGCGTGGGATATCCCCCAGATCAGTTGGGGTCAGCTGTTGCAGCTGTGTCTCCTCCCAGCTTCTTGTGACCCCCCCCCATTTGCTAGTGTGGAGAGGGTGTGAAGCAGAAACGGCCTTGGCTCTGGGTAAGAAGGGATCAACAGTAACTGAACCATCTCTGAATTATCAATGCTGTTTCCAGCACAAATCTAAAACACAGCCCCTTACTAACTACTATGAAGAAAAATAACTCTTAACCAGCCATATCTAGCACAGATGTTTTATTCAGAAATTTTGCTTTTGTCTAGATTAGTAGGAAGATCAGTATATTTAAGCAGCAGAATTTCCTGTTGATAGCATTTAAGACTATTTCAAATTAGCAGCAGATTCAGGTCTTCAAACATTTTGATAAACAACTGCAGGGTTTGCTGCACCAGTCTTATTGTAGCACTTTTTAGGAAAATATCTTTTTTTGCTGTTCAAAGCAAGAGTTTAGAAATGTTTTCCTTCGAGTTAAATATAATCAGGACTCTGCAAATACTATTCAGTTTGTAAAGAATTAAACCTTTTGATTTTACTTAGTCAGCTAGGGCCAAATTTTAATTGTTGTATCTTCTTGTAGCAACATCAATTTCAGCACTTTATAGAAGGAAATCTGTACAGCTAATTTTTTATTAGATGTACAGACCAAATATTTTTTTACTTGAATTAAGTAAATTCCCCCTTTCCAATCCATTTTACCACTCCCATATGTTGTAGAGGGCTTTTTAATCCTGATTGAAAAACTTCAAAACTTCTAAGTAGCTTTTTCTCTTCTTAATTGCATAACAACTTCCTACATAAATACCTTCAAATTAAATTCAATACAAAATAATAAATACAATAAAAAACACAAACATGACACAACATAATACAAGAACATAGCAGAATAGAATATTAGAATATAAAAATTATATACAGTAAATACAAGACAATATGATATTTACATTTTACTTTTGAATAATTAAAATGTAATATAATTTTGACAGACCATGTGATGAAAATAACCCAATATTGAGAAGTTAAGCTTCTCATGGGCTCCAGAGCTGTTGCTGACTACCTTTGTCATGCATTTTCTGTTTTATAGATGAATTCAAGTACTTTTATAGCAACGTGCATTGAAGTGCAGCTGTTCCTCTATGCATTCTTTGCCTTAAAGCATTCTCTCTGCTTCTTGAAGAGCTCAGCTGCTTCGTATTGTCAGCTCTCTCTGCTGAGCACCTGCCTCCCTGGAAGCTTGCTCTCTCTCACCCTGGAAAAGCTGACAGCTTGAATCTTCGTGAGGTTCATTGCTGAAGGCAGGCGGTGGAAAAAATAAGCCGGGTCTAACTAGCAAGCACATTGCTATCTGGGATGAGTATCTGAGAGAAACTTGGCAGGAGAGCTGGTTGGAAGGTACAGCTAAGGTTCAGGTCCAATACAGGTGGCCCTAAAACTCAGGAGGCAACTGTAACTGGGTGAGCTGAAAGTTCGTCATTTTTCAAATGGAATCTGAGCACAATTTTCTAGACACAAAACTCCTGCCTAGCATTAAGTAACAAAATCACACAAGATAGAGGCTAAATTGTAGGTTAGTACAGGAAAGAAGTTTCAGTCAGGGAAAATCAAAAAGGTGCAAAAATATGTTTGAAATGCAGTGGCATACACAGATAATCAGTGCTGGAGATCACTCAGAAGCAATGTTTGAGTTGTTCATAGTGGTAAAGTTGCATAATTTCTCTTTTCACAAAAGATCATGATTTTGACTGTTAAGAAAAGCCATGTTCTTCAACATAAATTAGGAATGTTAGTGAGTGCAAATAACTGAGTCAATCAGAAGAAACAGTCTTCATCTTGTTTTGAAGAGTTTTGCAGACAGGAAAATATTAAGCTGGCCAGAACTGTGGTGAAACTCAGGCATAGAACCAATCTTCACAGAAAAGAAAGGCTGCAAACCTGACTCGTGTGAGAAACCTATTGTGAGAGACTGATGTGAAATCAGTCTCCACTGTCCATTGTCTCAAAGATTGGTCAGAGAAACTGAGATGGAATTCCACCCTTTTTGTCTCAGAGATGGGCGGGAGGAGTTGAGATAAGTCTCCAATATTCATTGCCTGGGAGAAGGGTGTGAGGAGCTGAACTAGGAGTCCACTATCCATTGCCTGAGGGATGAGTGAGAAAGAGCTGAAATAAGATTCTGTCCATGACCTCGAAGATTGGTGTGAGAAACTGGGGTTTTCTCCAGTCAGACCCTGACACCTATCTGGAAAGCTATGGCTGTTGTTAAATTCAGCAGTACTTCAGTAGCTTTCCTCCTGGCAAACACTGTTTTGACATTTGACCGCCTTTGTGGTGGTCAACATGACATGCAATGTTACAGACTTGGGGAAGAGTGGCTGGAGCTGCTTGAGGCAAAATGATCAGGTGGTGCTGATTGATGGAGCTGAACATGAGCCAGCTTGTGCTCAGGCAGCCAAGAAGGCCAGCAGCATCCTGGCGTGTATCAACAATAGTGTGGCTAGCAGGGCCAGGGCAGTGGTCATACCCATGTACTCAGCACTGGTGAGGCTGCGCTTCTAATCCTGCTTTCAGTTTTGGGCCTCTCACTACAAAAGAGATATGGAGGTGCTGGAGTGGGTCCAGAGAAGGGCAACGAAGCTGGTGATGGGTCTGGAGCACAAGTCTGATGAGGAACAGCTGAGAGAACTAAGGATGTTTAGTCTGGAGAAAATGAGGCTCAGGGGGTACCTTTTTACTCTCTACAACTACCAGAAAGGAGGACAGAGGGAGGTGAGGGCTGGTCTCCTCTCCCAGGTAATGAATGATAGGACAAAGCCTCAAGTTGCACCAGGGGATGTTTAGTTTTGATATTAAGAACAATTTCTTTCCAGAAAGGGTGATCAGGCATTGGAACAGGCTGCCATGGAAGTAGTGGAGTCACCATCCCTGGAGGTGTTTAAAAACTGTGTAGATGAGGCCATTAGTGATGTGGTGGTCTTGGCAGTCCTGGGGTCATAGTTGTACTTGTTCATCTTAAAGGTCTTTTCCAACGTAGATTCTATGATATAAGTGGCCTGTTTATGGATAAGTAAGTTTCTTTGCCACAGAACTTGAGCAGAAAGCAACAGCTATTGCCACTTCCATTCACTTCCCGGACAACCAACTGTTTGATGTAGATATTAAAGAAGACAATCAATTGAGCACAAAAACTGCTGAGTTTGGAAAACTTCTATATGAAACATGGAAGGAAAATATACATGGTAACCTGTGCTTCTGCAGGTGCATGGAGCACTTCAAATATCAGACGTGGAGGCTGCCAGTCAGGGGAGGAATTGTCAATGCCTGGAGATGCATTGGGAAATTGCAGGATGAATACCTCCATGTTGGAAAATAAACACAGATAATAATTCAAAAACAACAAAAACTATTTATTCCTTCATCAATTATCCTGGTTTTAGGACAAGAAAATATAAAAACTATAAAATATAAAAAACTATAAAAATTCAGGTACATTCCAAATAATTGTAAAATTAAGAAAGTGAGTGACAGGAAAATACTTTTCAAAGTGAAAATTTTATTTCTTTAGAAGTTGAAAAACCTTACTGTACTCTGTAGACATCATAATTCTTTCTGTGGGTAAGGATCCAAAGCTGGTTTAAGTTTATAGAAATACTACTGGATCCAAAAGTCACCAAATAATATTCAGTGCATGCAGATACCATGGACAGTGGGAAGTTGATTCCTGCTGTCAGTGCTACCAAAGCAAGAATAATGGAAAAAGAAGAGAAAAGAAATTTTATGGATGTGGTTTAGGCCCAGTTGGCAACCCAGAAAAAAAACATGCAGGCCGCTTTCTCACCCTACCCCCCCTTTCCTCCCTCTGTTCCTGGAGGGAGGGGGAGGAGAATCAAAAGAATGTAACTCCCACGGGCTGAGATAAGAACAAGGTATAACACAAACCACTACTGCTAACACCAATAACAATAATGCTAAGGGAAATAACAAGGGAAGAGAATAAATACAACTGCTCACCACCATTTGACCAATACCCAGCCTGACCCAAGCAGTGATCTAGCCCTTCTGGGTAACTGCCCCCAGTTTATATAGTGGGCATGATGTGCTGTGGTATGGAATACTTCTTTGGTCAGTTTTGGTCAGGTGTCCTGTCTCTGCTTCCTCCTGGCCTCCCCTTCTCCCTGGCAGAGCATGAGCCTCACAAAGTCCTTGGTCAGACTAAACATTTGAGCAGCAACTAAAAACATCGGTGTTATCAGTGCTGTTCCCAGGCTGAAAGTCAAAACCACAGAGCTGCACCATCTACTAAGAAAGAGGAAAACGACTGGTACTGCTGAATCCAGGACAATAGAGAAGCAGGAAATCAGAAAACTCTATGGCTGAACATATCATGAAAGCACAGTACTCTTTGTGAAATCTGGGAAAGATTGTTACTGACTTCAGTAAGGCTATCAATTCTTTCCTCCTTCTCAATTTTTCTTTATTTATTCCTAAACCTTGACAAAAAGTGAATTCAATATTATTTTGTTACAGTTTCTTCAGTTAGGTTTAGATTCAGTGTTCATTTTTAACGATTTTCCAGCAATATCTCATTTTATAAATGCCAACTTCTCCTTTTTTCATTCTTTTCTTTTTAAGAAGAAAAGACAGAGTACAACACTCGCTGTTCAGGCCCAAAAGCCATTAGAATCACAATAATTTAAGGTCAAATATATCAAGAAAATAGGTGTAAGAACCAGAAGTATGTAGTTTCATATTTTTAGACAACTAATAGATTTTCATATATATTTGGTGACATTCACTTTACTCTTTACTGAGGATCATTAAAGAGAACCCTTGTTATTTACCTGTAATGTCAGGGATTATATCAGGCATAACATTTTAACAAGAGGCCTATATCCAAGCAACAGTAACTTCCAGATGCTGTTTTAAGGAAATAGTCAGTAGCTTTATTTAGCTTTTACACATGTATTGGGAAGTTGAAAGTTAATACAGATTAGTGTTGGATAGTCTGGTTTAGCAGATAGACATTTTAATTCACTAAAATTTTTATCTGTACTTAAAAAAAAAAAAAATCATTATATATGACATAATTTTCTTTTAATTGCCTCAATTTGGATGAAGCCTGGAATTGGAGAGTTTTTAAAAGCAGGGCAGAAAATGGTATTATTCTCTTGCAGAGCTTTACACTGTGTTAAACTCAGAAACTACTGTTAGTCACACCACATTATTTTTTTTTTACTACTGTTTACGTTTATTTTCACAAAGGGACAAAATTTAATTATTTTCCACAAAACAAGCCACTAAAAGGGGAGTATTAAAACAGTTGTAAGAATGACCTCCACAAAAGCACATTGTTATGATGAAATTGGTCAGATGACTGGTGTGGTGCAGAGTCTGCCGGGTTTGTGTTGAGAACAGGGCTGATGTAAGTAATAAGTCTTCTAGAGATGTTTGATACAGAGGCAAATTTCATTTCAGACTGCACAGAAGTATGATTGCATACACCAACACTGACCAAACTTCTGTTTGGTCAAGCAAGTTTTAAAGCTTTCCTGTACTCATCCATCATGTTTACTGAGGGACAGATTGATAGAATGTGTCTACTACTTAATGGCAAAGCCAAAATCACAGCACTGGACACAACATATACACTGGAAGGGAATTCCGGAAGTCTCTACACCAATGCCCTGCCCAGAGCAGGCTTAGCTGTGGAGTCATACCAGGTTGCATAGAGCATTGTTTCATGGGGGCTGGAAACGTTCCAAGGAAGGGACAGCACCACACTGTTGAGCCCATCCCCACTGATGGATGCTCAGCCATCCTGTGGAACAAAAGCTTTCCCTTATCTCCAGCCTTTCTGGCCCTTCTTAGTTTACTGCCCACCAAGGCCCAAGACCTGCCCAGAACTGCTCATAACCCCCATTGGCATTGCTGCCAGGGCTCTGCCTCCCTAGAACAGAGTCATACAGCAATCTGCTCTATTTCCAGAGCTGTATCTGAAGCTGGTAATTTGAATATTGTTGTTCTGGGCCCCATGGATGGTGTGAATACACTCTCCTGGTTTCTCTTTCACTATACAAGATGCTATCAGCCTGTCTAAGAAGTCCTCTACAAGTCTTTGCAGTGCTGTGGTGGTTTTGGTAGGGCCAAAGTATGGGGAATGGTGGCATCTTCTGCATAACTGGAATAGGACTGTTGTCTTCAGAGCTCAGATGGTAGTGCTATTCTTCATTACCCTAATGGCTTTCAGGATCTCTTGGATTTCAAATGATTGATAATGACAACATTTTATTTTCTAAATTAATATTATTTAGCACTGGTGCTCAGAACTGTATAAAACAACTTGATCACATTAAATTTTCTTATTCTTTTCTGATTAGAAAAAAGAGATACTTAATATATGACTACTTTCTGTCCATATATATATATTTTTCAAACAGGATTTCTTTTAATCTTTCTTCTATTCCAATGCTTATATTAAATTAAAACCAGGAATAAGATGCTTAAACCTACCCTTTAGTTTCTGAGAACTGATCCAATTTTTAAGCTAAATGTGTTTATGCTGTATTTGCATTTACTTTCTTGGGATCTTATTCTACTTATTGTAAAAAAATCCAGCCTAAACTAAATTAGGAAATCGATGTAATTTCACAACTAATAATTACGAGTTAATTTGCTAATTGAAACACATACAGTGGAGAGAAAGAGCTGTATTATGTGGCCAGTTAAATCCATCCAGATCTTACTATTTAATATTCTGATCAAATAGCCCACAAAAGAGTGATAAGCAAAGAATTTTCTCCAGAATTATTTGATTAATAGTTTTGAATTACTGATATATTTAGAGATAACTGCAGTAAGAAAATGAAACCAACCTGACCAAATATATTACCCCTTACAATTTATTAACCTGCCTCCAATTAAAAACAATAAAACCTGCTTCATGAATATTTCATCTCAACAAAAACTGTTCAGTTCAATTGTAATCAGTTCAATTGTAATTGGAAACATTTCTGTCAAGAAATCATGTGATCTAGTAGTTTTGATATTTTATTATTAAAAAGCATGTATATTTTAGAACATCCTAGACTGTTCTTGACATCTGTGAGAGACTGATCTGAAATCATGCTCCACTGTCCACTGTCTTAAAGATTAGTATGATAAACTGAGATGGGATTAAACCAGTTCATTGTCTCAGAGATTAGTCTGAGAAGCTGAGATGGAATTCCACTTATCTTTTATCTCAGAAATAGGTGGGAGGAGTTGAGATAAGACTGTTCATTGATTGAGGGATGAGTGAGAAAGAGCTAAAACCTCCAGGATTGGCATGAGTAATTGCTACCGATTACCCCAAGAATTGCTGCAGGCACTTGCAGTTGAAGAGCTAGCTGCAAGACCAGGGAAACTGGTCCACCAGGAACATGTAATACCTGACATGAAGAGCAGAGTTACTCCCCCCAGCTCATTATGAAAGGAGGAAAAGGTAATCACAAAGAGGCACATTGTCAGGGAACCACTGCCATGGGGATGACTCCAGAAGGAAACTGCCATGAGAACACTCTCCACCCATAACTACTATGGACACTGAGGGACACCCTCTGTGAGACATCGCCATGAGGGTGACTCACATCAGGACACCTCCAAGGGTACCTTCAAAGGAACAGCTCCAGAAGGACACCTCCAAAAGGACACCCACCTCCAGTGACTATTATGGACTCCTGGAGGACATTGTTCTCTGATACCCACTATGAACCCAGAAAAACTCCCATCACTGACAGTGATGACAACAGATCCCCGGGGCACCGTTGGATCCGTGGTGGTGAGTAGCTCTCTGTCTCTCTGCACACTGAACCCTTGCTTCATTTTCTACCTTTTTTTCCAATCTGTCCTATTGCTATCTCCTTTATTACAATAATTCCCCTTTTTTTATAATAACTGTCTTTTTATGCTAAACTTACTAATTGATTACAGTACTTGACCTCATTTGCGTCTTAATTTCACTCTTGGGATCACGAACTGAAACTCTGTGATTTTCTCCAATCAGACCCTACATTAAGTTGGCATCATGGACAGGATCCCTTACAGTGAAAAGTACCGTAATATCACATAAAGTGTGAGGTATGATATGTGTACCTCTTAGGGACGTAAGGGTTACATTAAACAGACCTGCTACTTCCCTGTGATGGCTACCCCAACCTTTTACTGCATTTCACTTGCTTTACCTATCAGGGATATAAAAGTGGATTTTGTTGAAGCAAAATGTGCTACCTTCCTGAGATGACTATCCCGACCTATTGCAGCTTTGTATTATGTGTGTGCATCTCAGGGACTTAAGGGGTGGGTTTTTGTTGAAGCAAAATGTGCTGCCTCCCTGAGGCTATTGTCCCAGTCAGTAATAAATAGCAATGAAGCTGCATTTCAAGGCAGAGATGTGTTGTAGGGTTTTTTAGGCAACATAAATCTCACCTCTCTCTGCCAGGGGTAGAATGGGTCAAGAAAAATTGGCATAATATGCAAAACGTAACAGACCAAGTAAGCGCACTGCAAAAGGACGCAAAACTCTAGCCCAGAAAGGGTAAATTGATTGTGTTATACTGGGTGCAAGCTCGGCTGCTGCATTAGAGGCTAGAGAACAATAATAAACAGCTTAATCTCAGTTCATGCAAACTTTACATGGTTTGATCCCTGGAGGACCAGGTAGTCAATTTAAAAGAACAGATAGACAAAAAGAAAAATCAGGCTAAGTACTTGTGATTAGCCCTGAAAGAGCAACTCCTGGCAGAGAAAAGTGCCTCTGTATGGTCTGAAGAACAACTGAATATCCCCACATTGAGCTGGAAGATGCAAGGCTAAGGTTAGAAAACTTGAATGTTCCTGCTGCTTCTCTCTGACCCTTGAGAAAAATTGAATATGCTTGCTAAGATGAAGACAAATTCCCACAAATTCCCACCAAAGTGATTCCATATACTGCTACGGAATTAGCTACACTTAGAAAGGAATTTGGTTTTACTCCAGAAGAATCAGAAACAGAATATGTTTGGAGAGTACCTCTTTCTGGGGGAGATCAAATTTTACAAAGTGAGAAGGAAGCTGAAGGATATTGGGGGCTAGGAGTATTTTTGACCACCAGTAACCACTGAGCACCTTAGTCCTTAACTCAAAGAGCTACTTATTGGGCTGGAAGACTTAAACCTTTGGAAAGAGGAAATACCCTCACCATCACAGGGACAGTCGACCAGTTGGTAGAAAATATATAGAAAGTGGCATGTCTGCAAATGATGCATGATCAGGGACTTAGACTTAAACAGGAGTCCCTGATGATGATGCCTGTAGATCCTGAATGTATGACTCCCCTCATTCAGGGTCTTCCTGACTCTCTGAAAGCCTTAATGATCCACTTGCAGGGAAAGATACAAGCAACATCTCAAAGAAAAGGGATGTTGCTGCCCTTGAAGGACTGCTATCACATGATGGAAAGAGAGAGAAGAAAGTATGGACATGGGAGGAATTAATCAATTATGGAAGAAAGTTCAGTCCTACCAATAGCTCTAATAAAATCGATACAAAGTGACTGAGGTGAACAGAGGCAAAAAACCCCCCTCCCTGACTAGTGGGAAACACCAGACACCCGCTACTTGCCCAGGAAGTAGAAATATTCCTAATAAAAGGCAAGGGCTGTGGACATTGTGGTGGTGAAAGGGTGTTCCTAAAGATTTAATGGATTGATTGCCCACTGATAAATTGAAAAATCTGGTGTTACAGTAGACTAAAATAAACCCCATGGGCCCTAAAGAAAAGGAAAAATGTGGAAAGCCCTGGTGCCCCCACCACTAATTAGCTCCACCCCCTAATTTTGAGCAGAGGGGTGGAGGATGGATATATATTTGACTGCTCACTGAAAATAATTAAGGTGAAATACTTGTTCTGTGGGACCTGATCTGGTGACACATTTTTCACTTGCTTTGTATGTTTTGTACGACCTCATAGAGCACTCAACTCATAATCGGTTGCCAATCATCCCACAAGATTTCACAATTTTGTTAGATAGTTTCTCCCTTGGTTAGGAGTGAGTGAATTAGAAAAGACCATCTAGTCTTGACAACAAATTGTTGAAATGCAGTAATTTCTTTAACAATGGTGGTATTGCAAGGGGATACGAAACAACATAGGTATAGATGTTTTTATTCCTAGTATGAGAGCTAGCAGAGTACAGATTTTATAACAAGCCCAGGAACACTGTAGGAACGCTGTATTAAGGTTATCTTTGTAAGTGTATTTTAGATAATGCCAAACTCTAATCAAACCTTATGTATCATTACAGTTAGAAAGTTGCTGAGCTAAGGAATTATTGTTTACATTCTTGGCATTCTCAAGGAAGATAAACAGCTCTATGTTGGGCTTTCCTGCTTCCAGCACATTTCTAATATTTTGCAGTGTTTCTTGTATTGCTGACTAAACAGAAGTCAGTCTCTTCCATGAAACTTAATGTTTCTATGTACTTTCCTATTCCAGAATTTAAAAAAAAAAAAAGAAAATTGCTTGTAAAAAACCTGTTGATCTGTTGTTTATAGATGGACGTATCACACATTGTAACAAGGGTTAATTTAGCATAGCTTGCCAGACTAAATGATATTCACTTGATTTTGACTATGCTTTTCATCAATGAAATCAAACATTGGGCATAATAAGGATGCTTATAAACAAGATCAGGGAGAAAGCTGTTAAACTTTTATTAGAAGTACTAATGGGAAGGTTGTCTTACATCTACATCAACATTGACATATTTCATATAGCTTCATTTGTCTTTCTTTATGAAATGGACAAAAAAAAAAAAAAAAAGGATTGCAAGCTCATTGCATTATGTTATTTGTTACATGTGTTACTGCTCTGTAGACAAGACACCAAAATAGGAAGTTCTTGAATCTTGTGGTGCTGAATACACATTGCTATTTACTTTCAATATGAATTTACATAACTGTATTGAAAGCATAAACTGTGGAGTTTTTTCAGCCACTAAATACTTGGCATTGATATAAATGGTATTCTGCATGTTCTGAGTGATGAATAGATTGAGAGCAGCCCTGTGGAAATGGAGCTGAGGATACAGATGGGTGAAAAATTGGACATGACCCAGCAATGTGCACTTGCAACCAAGAAAGCCAGTCACATCCTGGGCTGCATCAAAAGTAGTGTGACCAGCAGGTCAGGAGATGTGATTCTGCCCCTCTACTCTGCTCTTGTGAGACCCCATTTACAGTGCCACATTTAGTTCTGGGGTCTCCAGTACAAGAAAGAGGTCTAGAGGAGGGCATGAAAATAGTAGGAAACTTATTCCTGTAAAAAAAAAGGCTAGGGGAGTTGCGGTTCTTCACCCTTGGAAAAGAGAAGGCTTGGGATCTTATTGTAGCCTTTGAGTAAGCAGAAAGACAAGAGATTTTTTTTACCAAGGCCAGTAGTAACAGGACAAGGGCAACTGTAAAAGGATAGCTTTAAATTGGACATGAGGGAGAATTTTTTTACAATGAAAGTGGTAAGACACTGGAACAGGTTGCCCTGGATGCCTCAATGTTGGAAGTGTTCAAGGTCAGGTGCAATGAGGCTTTGAGCAACCTGATCTAGTGAAAGATTTTCCTGCCTGTGGCAGGGGGGTTGAGCTAGTTGATTTTTGAAGGTCTCTTCCAACCCAAAGCATTTTACGATTTTCTAATTCTATGATTCTCTTGCCAAAACAACCTCTCAGTGCTCATTAAAATTTATACTTATTGTTGAAATACGTATTCTTTTTTAAATTTTTTTTTTTTTACTTCTATTTGGTTTAAAAGTTGAGCATATGAATATACAAAAAATCTTAAAATTTTCCTGTTTTTTGTTTCTGGTTTTGCATGTGCTCTGTAGTTTGTCTAACGTCAGTAATTCTGTTCATATCCATGTCTATAACAAACATAAACAACAAAACATTCTTTTTAAAAGAATTTCTGGAAAATGTGCCCAAAGGATATTATTATGTATGTATGATCTATATATGTAGACTATTTTATATTCTATATATAAACCAAGTGCTGACTCTCCAAATTATTTTTGGCAGTATTAATCCTTAATTGTTTACGTTGTTGAACTTCATCTTTAACCTAAAAAAAGAGGGTGCATTTTCAGTATTTGGTACCCCTGAAAACAGCACCATGTGCAGTTTTTCAAGACAAAAAGAATACTTTCCAGGCTGTGGCAGCATAAAAAATCTGCAAACTCTAGATTTGCTGCCATAGTTTGTGTTAAGTGGGAACTACTGAGCCTAATACTGAGCCCAGTATTAGCCCTAATTTCATCATCATCCGCAAATGCTGAGTTAATTTGTGAATTTATTTAATATTAATAAATATTGGTTTATCAATTTAAGATGGGGATCTTCTATAGTTCCTAAAGAGTTTGATTTCCCAAAGGTGCAATGTTTTTGAGAACTCCATTAACTAATGTAAAAATCCATTTTTACTGCGTAAAACTTAATCTGTACCTTCACACAGTTTTAGATGAATTTTTGAATACAGATAAAATGTTCTGAAATACTGAAGAAATCACTGAGAGGTTGAAATAGTTCCCTGTGTTTTTCCTGTACAATTTCTGAGTAGTAATTTAGAGGGGAAATTTTCTTGCCTTTTGATCCTTCAGTGTAGCAAAGGTAGATCTCAAAGACGTGGAGGTGCAGGGGAAAACACCCCTGACACAAAATGAAGCCTCACAGTCTTGTCCAATTCCAAGAAAATTAACGAAATTATCCATGGATAGTCTGGATCTGAGCCTCCATGATGAGGTGAGAAACTGTAATATTGGTGAAGTTGAAATAAAACTAAAACCCAATGATAAGTCACTTGGGAAGCTATGATTTCTGGTTCTGATGTGGTGATACAAAGTGCTAAAGAACAGGCCAAAACTATGCAACAGACTCACAGGAAAAGGCTCTGTGCACAATGTATGTACTTCAGAGTGTCCCGAATGCCATGTGCTGTCCCAGAAGTGTCTCATTAGTAGCCACTCAAGAAAAAAATCTTGCTTGCTGCAGGAAGGGTGTTTAATGGCACTGAAATTGTTCACTTAATTAAAAACCCACCAAGAAGGCAGATGTTCTTCTTAATGTTCCTTGTAACACAGAAAATTATTGACTTGTTCACATTTAAAAATGAAGATCTCATTTGCAGCTGGAAAAGTGTAAATGACATCTTAATAGGAATCCTTTGTACAATGGGCTATGCTCTTATCCAAGTTTAAGGTAAATCTGCACTAGTTTCATCACATTAACAGTTGTTTTTTTTTTTTCTATAGTTACACAAAAGTAATTGATGTAACCTTGTCAGGGAAAAGGACAGAGGCCAATTGCACTAATACTCACATAGTTGCTCTGGCTACAACAAAATTATATAGTTGATGGTTTCCAAGAAAGGTGATTAAGATTTGCCCTCTGGCAAGAGGGGAAGTAAATTTATCCATATCCTATTTTCCAGTTCTGATGTAAATATAATGATGTTTTGTTAAATGTTCTCCAGTTTGAAATAAATAAGCACAAAATTTCCATAAATAAATAAGAACAAGGTTTCTATACTGAAAGTTAATGTGTTCTTCTACCTTCCTTCAAACCCCATCCATTCATCTCCTTCCCTTTTCTTATCCAGAACTCTACACTGTTACGCCACCTTGCTGCTTGCTCCTATAGGAAGTACTTTTGCCAGCAAGTATACACAGGTCTGTCTACCAGGCCTGGTGATGCAAGACATTTTCAGGAGTGTTGAAAAGTTTTGAATTGGACAAAGGATTGGAGCAAAGCTAAAATTTTAGAGTTACATACTCCCTAGGTCATTTTTAAAATGGGCCACCATCAATTTAGGGTAGCCCTTCAGCGCTGGGGAAGAGACTGATTCTTGTTCTGAATTCTGTAGATTTGATGTAACACATGGCTGAATGGCATTTTGTCAGTAAAGGGAAAACCCTCAAAGTTCCCAACTGTTTTGCTTATCTATAAGCTTGGAACTGGTTTTCTGCACTTTGTTGGGCTTAGATTGATGAGATTTTCAGATGTCCTCCAAAGAGCTTGCTGAAACTGACAATCAAAACTTTGGGAAAACTTGGCTTCCCTTGAAAATGCGTGATAAAACTGCTTACTGATCTTCAGATTGCTAAAGACATGCCTCAATACAAAGAAAAAGCAGAAAAATATTAAAACTAAAGTAATGATTCTATTTGTCATTCCAGGAAGAGAGTTGTAAACTTTTTAAAAATAAAGAATACCTGTCATGTTCCATACTGACTGACATGCTTAAAGGCTAGAACTTGTTATGATCTATTCCTTTTTTTGATTTAATATTAAGGTCATATTTTCATATTCTGCTAGTTGTTTAGAGGCTTTCTTGGTGTAAAATTATGCTTGGGTTTACCTATTATCTATTTTTATTTTTCACATAGATAAGGATTTAAATTTTGAATATGTAGAGAAATTATTTGTATTTTATTATCAAATGGAGAAAGCTGACATCTTTTATGCAATTCTGAATCCAAAGACAATGAAAGGACTTCACTAAAAGAAAATTCTATCTCCTTTTCCATTCTTTCAAATAGTCTAGCATATATAGCCTACATACAAGCCAGTCTGTGCACGAAGGAAAACTGTAAAAAAAAGAGATGTGGGCATGCTTTCATAGTGACTTTTTTGTTTTATTTTGTTTAAGTTGTCAAAATTGCTGGAATATCCATGGTTAAATAAGCCATGTTTTTTCCATATATAATATTTCTTATGACACAGAACAAAAATGATTCATATAAGGCAAATAAAACATCTTCTTCATCATCATTATTATTGTGTCATCTCTATATGGTACTTTCTGATTCTGGCTACGAAATAATTTTCTGTTAGAAGGTTAGATAGAATCATAGAATCATAGAATCATAGAATCATAGAATCGTTAGGGTTGGAAAGGACCTTAAGATCATCTAGTTCCAACCCCCCTTCCATGGGCAGGGACAACTTACGCTAAATTATATCAGCCAAGGCCTCGTCCAACCTGGCCTTGAACACTGCCAGGGATGGAGCATTCACAACCTCCCTTGGCAACCTATTCCAGTGCCTCACCACCCTAACAGGAAAGAATTTCCTTCTTATATCCAGCCTAAACTTCCCCTGTTTAAGTTTGACCCCGTTACACCTTGTCCTGGCACTACAGTCCCTAATGAAGAGTCCCTCTCCAGCATCCCTATAGGCCCTCTTCAGATACTGGAAGGCTGCTATGAGGTCTCCACACAGCCTTCTCTTCTCCAGGCTGAACAGCCCCAACTTTCTCAGCCTATCCTCATACGGGAGGTGCTCCAGTCCCCTCATCATCCTCGTGGCCCTCCTCTGGACTTGTTCCAACAGCTCCATGACCTTTTTATGTTGAGGACACCAGAACTGCACACAATACTCCAGGTGAGGTCTCACAAGAGCAGAGTAGAGGGACAGGATCACCTCCTTTGACCTGCTGGTCACACTCCTTTTGATACAGCCCAGGATACGGTTGGCTTTCTGGGCTGCAAGCGCACAGTGAAGCCAGCTCATGTTCATTTTCTCATCGACCAACACCCCCAAGTCCTTCTCCGCAGGGCTGCTCTGAATCTCTTCTCTGCCCAACCTGTAGCTGTGCCTGGGATTGCTCTGACCCAGGTGTAGGACCTTGCCCTTGGCGTGGTTAAACTTCATGAGGTTGGCATCAGCCCACCTCACAAGTGTGTCGTGGTCCCTCTGGATGGCATTCCTTCCCTCCAAGGTATCAACCGAATGACACAGCTTGGTGTCATTGGCAAACTTGCTGAGGGCGCACTCAATCCATGTCAGCGACAAAGATGTTAAACAAGACCGGTCCCAACACCAGTCCCTGAGGGACACCACTTGCTGCTGGTCTCCAGCCAGACATTGAGTCATTGACCACAACTCTCTGTGTGCGGCCATCCAGCCAGTTCTTTATCCTCCGAGTGGTCCATCCATCAAATTGATGTCTCTCCAATTTAGAGACAAGGATGTCGTGTGGGACAGTGTCAAACGCTTTACACAAGTCCAGGTAGATGACATCAACTGCTCTACCCCTGTCCAATTTGTCTACGCAATCAAGGAACCTCCTGGGTTGCTTGTGCCGGGCCGTACCGTCCTTCCAACAGATGTCAGAGTGGTTGAAGTCACCCATGAGAACAAGGGCCTGTGAGTGTGAGGCTTTTGCTATCTGTCTATGGAGTGCTTCATCCGCAGGTTCTCCTTGATCCGGCGGTCTGTAACAGATCCCCACAGTAATGTCTCCCATAGCTATGTTCCCTCTAACCCTGACCCACAAACTCTCTGTGGATTGCTCACCTGTCCCCAGACAGAGTTCCATACTCTCCAGCCTATCCCTAACATAAAGGGCAACTCCCCCTCCCTGCCTGCCAGGCCTGTCCTTCCTAAAAAGCCTGTAACCTTCCATTCCAACACTCCTGTCATAGGAGCCATCTCACCATGTTTCTGTGATGCCTATTATATCATACCCACATAGACCTGCACACATCTCTAATTCCTCTTGTTTGTTCCCTATGCTACGGGCATTTGTATAGAAGCATCTGAGCTGAAATATTAACGCAAAAGTTTTCATAATAACATATAGAACCTGTCATGCTTGCCCTAAGGAGGGTAAATTTTACGTTTTTCAGGCCCACTCTGTGTAATGACATCAAGCCTGTTTATCACCTTTTGCAAATCTCGCAGAAAAGTGTCTCATACATGAAAAATCATGCATGTAAATGGTGTTTTTTTCCTGATACTCAGAAAGTCACCCAATTTTAACTGGAGTAAATCAGTTTATTTACAGTGAGGGCAGTATTCAATACTTTCATGATATCTTCAAATGAGATATACATTAACATTATAATTTACACCAATATGTGATCACATTTAATTTCGATGGTTTAAATAACAACACAGCAAAACAAAATGTATTGTGGTATAGTAAGGAACTAACCATCTTTCCCCTCCCAAGCAGATTTAAATCAAACTTTTGAAATATGTATTTTTTCTAATATGCATAATTGGTGTAATTAATATTGCAAGTGATTTAAGTTCTCTGTTATGCTTTGTGCTTAATGACATGATTATAATAGATAATGTTCGTCTAACTAGTAAGGTCTGAACAAAATGTTGTCTTTATCTTGCTTTTCCTGTAACATCAGTATGCAATGCTCTTTGACTTACTCCTCTTTTTTTTTTTTTTCCTCTGAGGGTATTACAGAATAAAATTACGTTTTGTGTTCTGATGCATGAAATATGTTCTTGTACTTTTTTTGGCTGAGCTGCTTGCTCACTCCTTGCCATTGGAATGGGGGGTTGAATCAGAAGGATAGAAGTACAAGAACTCCTGGGTTGAGATAAAGTCAGTTTGATAGGTAAAGCTAAGCAAAATGAGAAATTCATTCACTACTTCCCAGGTAGGCAGGTGTTCATAGCACCATGCAAGATACTATTGAAGAATTTTAACTCTACCCTAATGAAAACAAGCATGGCTCCTTCTGATACTGTTTTGACAGGGGCCACCTCTGGCTCTGGCTGGCCCCGTCCTACCCCTGGCACCAGGAGTCCTGTGTCACCCAATCCTGCTCCAGTGATGCCCCCACCCCAGGTTCAAGTGTCCCAGCCCTGGTGTGTCTGAGGCCTGGACCTCATGTGCCTGGGGGCACCTGCTGCTGGGGAGGGGGAGAAACCCATTGGTCCTTCCTTTTCCTTTGGGGCTGATGGTTTCTGCCCCAAAATGTCCAAGTCCTCTTGCTCATTGTCTTCTTCAGCTACAAAGTTATCCCCAGAGCCATCTGTGCTCCTACTGCTCCATTGCTGCAAGGTGGAACTGCTTCACACCAGATTTCTGGGGTCTGTAAAGCAACAGCAGGCAGAACATTGCTTAGAAAGACCTGTGTCCATCCACACCATGGCTTGTTTTTGAAAAGAAAGTAAAAAGCTCTGTGAGAACTGACAAGGAAACATTAGTAACACACCGTCAGGAAAGTGTCCACCATGTGTGCAAAAGAAATACCCAGATGTTTCCAGCCTGGTTTTGCAAGATCATATCCACAAAGGATATAATTTATTTCTGCAGCCTTTTTTTTCAGAGCAATTGTTCATGCTAATAAAGGTACTTCTACCTCTTCCAGAGATGCTTTGCTTCATTTCTTAGACAGTCCTGAGCAAATAGCAAGTTATCACTAAGACACTACACCACTAACTTGTGCTAGGAATGTCTCAAAGCCTTCACACTTGCAGGTTGCTAATTTGGATCTCAGTTCTGCTCCTGGACTACAGGGTATTATGAGCCAATCACTTTGTACATCTGGCAAAGTACAATGCAAAAGCTTCATTTTCCTAGTTTTCTCAGTGATTGATAGATTTTTGAAAAGTAGACATTTTTGAAGAGTGAGGAGGGGGCTGCTCTTCTAACAAATAATATTTCAATAATGACTGTAATGTTGTTGGGAGAGACTTGGGAAAAAACTATAAAAGCAGAAGCACAAGAATGAATGCAAGGAAGATTTTTTTTTTCTCTTTAGTAATAAAGGATGCTTTTATGTTGCAGTTGATACTTAAGAGTATCTTGTCCTAGTTCCAGCTGGGAGAGAGTTATTTTTTTCCTAGTAGCTGGTGCAGTGCTGTGCTTCAGCTTTAGCATGAGAACAGTGCTGATAACACACTGATGCTTTAGTTGTTGTTAAGTAATGCTTATCACAATCAAGGACATCTCAGTTTCCCATGCTCTGTTAGTGAGGATGGGCACAAGAACCTGGGAGGGAACAGGGACAGGACACCTCACAAACTGGGGGCAAGTAAGGTCAGGACCTGCTCAGTCCAAGTATGTGCTTGAGAATATACAGAAAATATATAGAAATTATTCTAACTCTTTCTTGGTTTTCTTATGAATTAAAACTTGCTACGGTCTCTCTGTGGGCTTCACAGGGACCTTTTATTTATGCTTTTGTTTATGCCTACATTTGTCACAGTGCAGCTATCTGAGATATCAACGGCATCAAAAGCAGTTTTGTTTAAGTTTAAAACACACTGTAGAAGAGAGACAAATAAATATTTAGGCAGCTGTGTTGTGCTGAGACCCTGTTGTGGTTTAAACCCTGTTGGCAAGTCAGCCACGCAGTCTACAGGGAAGGGGGAGGAGAATCGAAAAGAATGTAACTCCCACGGATTGAGATAAGAATGGTCCAGTAACTAAGGTATAACACAAACCACTACTGCTACCACCAATAACAATAATGATAAGGGAAATAACAAGGGAAGAGAATACAATACCACCAAACTTGAATGAGCAGTGAGTGCCCTTCCGGGTAACCCCCAGTTACACCCCGGCCATGACGTGCTGTGGTATGGAATACCTCTTTGGCTAGCTTGGGTCAGGCGCCCTGTCTCTGTTTACTCACAGCTTCCCCTCCTCCCTGGCAGAGCATGAGACTCACAAAGTCCTTGGTCAGACTTAACATCAGTGTTATCAGCTCTGTTTCCAGGCCAAAAGTCAAAACCACAGCACTGCACCTTCTTAGTAAAGAAGGAGAGAAAATGACCTTTACTGCTAAACCAAGAACAGTATCTACCCCTTATTCCATACCATTCACGTCATACTCACATCCCACGTTTTCAATATACCATCGCTTTTACATATATACACCCACATACATACACAGACCAAGAGAAAGAGATCATTCCTTAGTGCATGGACCAATCCCTATAAAGCTGCTGAGTCCATTTGGTCCATGATGTCAGGTTCCATCTCTTGTAACAGTCTTTTGTGGCAGGAGAGGCTTTGTGCAATGTTGGATTGTTGCCTGCTGATGCTGATCGCTCCTTTACCGCAGAACTCGTCTGGTTCTATCAAAGTTCATTCTCTGCTGGGATGATGGCTGGAGGGAAGTCAGGGCCAGTCGCCGGTGACCTGAGGACATCTAGTTGGTGGACTATAAAAGTATTACACAGCAGGCAACAGCATACAATTAAGTTCATTGGCTCTTTTCCCCTAAAATCAAATCCCCTTGAGGTATCCATCGGACTTCCCCATCTTCCCGCATTACCCACCAAGTATATCCAGGTCCCTGAGCAAAAGCAATCCCACGAGTGGGTTTGCCTTTACCTGAAGCAGGAATAACCCAGACTGTCTTCCCCAGCAAATTCTTCATGTGCACCACAGGAACTTTGTCCCCTCCTACAATATGTAAAAGTTCTGACTGGGCTGGGCCAGCCCTGTTGGCAGATCCTCTGGTGTTGACCAACCAGGTGGCCTTTGGTAAGTGTGTATCCCAGTGCTTGAAAGCTCCCCCACCCATTGCTCTCAATGTAGCTTTAACAGCCCATTGTACTCTTTGATTTTCCCAGAGGCTGGTGCATGGTAGGGGATGTGATATACCCACTCAATCCCATGTTCTTTTGCCCAAATGTCTATAAGGTTATTCCAGAAATGAGTCCCCCTGTCTGACTCAATTCTCTCTGGGGTGCCATGTCACCACGAAATCTGTTTCTCAAGGCCCAGGATGGTGTTCCGGGCGGTGGCATGGGGCACGGCGTATGTTTCCAGCCACCCGGTGGTTGCTTCCACCATGGTAAACACACGGTGCTTCCTTGGCGGCTTGTCGGAAGTGTGATATAGTCGATCTGCCAGGCCTCCCCATATTTATACTTCAGCCATCGTCCTCCATACCAAAGAAGCTTTAACCATTTAGCTTGCTAAATTGCCACGCGTATTTCACACTCATGAATAACCTGGGCAATAGTGTCCATTGTTAAGTCCACCCCTCGATCACGGGCCCATCTGTATGTTGCATCTCTGCCCTGATGGCCTGAAGTGTCATGGGCCCACCGGGCCAAAAATAATTCACCTTTACGTTGCCAATCTAAGTCCATCTGAGCCATTTCAATCTTAGCCGCTTTATCCACTTGTTGGTTGTTCTGGTGTTCCTCAGTGGCCCGACTCTTGGGTACATGGGCATCTACATGACGTACCTTCACCACCAGGTTCTGCACCCGGGCAGCAATATGTTTCCACAGTGCAGCAGCCCAGATGGGTTTACCTCTGCGTTGCCAGTTGCTCTGCTTCCATTGCTTCAACCACCCCCACAGGGCATTTGCCACCATCCATGAGTCAGTATAGAGATAAAGTACTGGCCACTTTTCTCGTTCAGCAATGTCCAGGGCCAGATGGATGACTTTCACCTCGGCAAACTGACTCGAATCACCCTCTCCTTCAGCAGTTTCTGCAACTTGTCGTCCAGGACTCCATACAGCTGCCTTCCATCTCCAATGCTTTCCCACAATAAGACAGGACCCATCAGTGAACAAGGCATACTGCTTTTCACTTTCTGACAGTTTATTATATGGTGGGGCCTCTTCAGCAAACATCACCTTCTCCTCTGGTGACATTCCGAAATCTTTGCCCTCTGGCCAGTCTATGATGACTTCCAGAATGCCTGGAAGACTGAGATTTCCTATTCGAGTTCATTGTGTAATTAGTACAGCCCATTTACTCCAGGTAGCATCAATTGCATGATGTGTAGAGTAGACCCTGCCTTTGAACATCCAGCCCAGCATGGGCAACTGGGGTGCCAGGAGGATCTGTGCTTCGGTGCCAATCACTTCCTAAGCATCTTGAACCCCTTCATAGGCTGCCAGTATCTCTTTCTCAGTAGGGGTATAGCTGGCCTCAGATCCTTTATATCCCTGACTCCAAAAGCCGAGGGGTCGACCTCGAGTCTCCCCTGGAGCTTTCTGCCAGAGGCTCCAGGTAGGACCGTTCTCCCCAGCTGCAGTGTACAGTACAATTTTTACATTTGGCCCGATCCAGACTGGTCCAAGGGCTACTGCATGAACTATCTCGCGTTTAATTTGTTCAAAGTCTTGTTGCTGCTCTGCTCCCCATTTAAAATCATTCTTCTTCTGGGTCACATAATAGAGGACTTACAATTGAACTGTAATTTGGGATGTGCATTCTCCAGAACCCCACAGCACCCAAAAACTTGTGTTTCTTTGTTATTAGTTTGTGGAGACGTTGTTGTTATCTTGTTGATCACATCTGTGGAGATCTGGCGACATCCATCTTGCCCTTTTATTCCCCCAAATTGAATCTCCTGTGCAGGTCCCTTGACCTTACTCCGTTTTATGGCAAAACCAGCTTTCAGCAGGATTTGGATTATTTTCCTCCCTTTCTCAAAGACTTCTTCTGCTGTATTGCCCCACACTTGATAAACACTAACACAGCAAATACTGGCTATAAGTAAGGTACGATATGCTGAAACTGTGAGATCAAGAGAAACAGCCTTGAGAGCCAATAAATCAACATTGTGATGAGTGACTATTAATCCAAAACAATGAATGCTTATCACAAATATGATTAGACACACTCTGGTCAGATCTGTCATTATCTCAACCCCTTGAGCCCCACTTTGGGAGCCAAAAAGAACTGTCATGGTTTAAACCCTGTTGGCCAGTCAGTCACACGGTCTACATCTTTCCCCCCCTCCCACAGCTCCCTTTTTTTCCCTCCACCCCACTCCCGGAAGGATGTGGAGGAGAATTGAAAGAATGTAACTCCCACGGGTTGAGATAAGAACAGTCCAGTAACTAAGGTATAACAAAAATCACTACTGCTACCACCAATAATAATAATGATAAGGGAAGTAACAAGGGAAGAGAATACAATACCACCCGCCAACCATACCTGACTGAGCAGTGAGTGCCTTGCCGGGTAACTCCCAGTTACATCCTGGGCATGACGTGCTGTGGTATGGAAATACCTCTTTGGCCAGTTTGGGTCAGGTGTCCTGTCTCTGCTTCCTCCCGGCTTCCCCTCCTCCCTGGCAGAGCATGGGACTCACAAAGTCCTTGGTCAGACTAAACATTTGAGCAGTAACTAAAAACACCAGTCTTATCAGTGCTGTTCCCAGGCTGAAAGTCAAAAACATAGCACTGCACTAGCTACTAAGATGGAGGAAAATGACTGCTACTGCTGAACCCAGGACAGACCCCATGGCTGCAGTCAGACCCTGAGCTGGTAGGGCAAAATGTGGATCATTCTCTTGGTGCTAACTCTGAAAACTACCAACGCAATCCCATTAAAATATTACCCTTCAACTGAGGATTGTAAACATTTATATTAGACTGTATTACCAACTGCTTTTAGAAAGAGTAAAACTTAGCTAAAGAAAATTAAAACCTATACAATGCTAAGCCATCTGTTATATGATAGTTACATTGCGTTTGCTTAGAAATCAGAAACGAAGGAACAGCAGTCTAAAACTGTGATGCACATCTGAGATTTAATTCCCCCCCCCCCCCCCCATTTCTGATAGATGGTGTGGTAAGTCTTAGGTTTTCGCTTCATGGCACAGTTTATTCTGTCTTGACATATATATATGTTTATGGCACATATGCTTATAGACAACACATCAAGCAGGCTGCTAAAATGAAAAATGAACTGCATACCTTATGGAAGCCTAAAGCCATCCAGGAGTTAGTGTGTAGTGAAAGCGGAATTCTGATTTTCATTGTGTCTTGGATTTTATACAAGATTTCTCTCAGATTTATCTCACTGATTTGTGCTACATGTCACAGCTTTATTGATAACCTCCGCTTGCCAGCTTCAGATATGAGTATTGCACATGCATTTTCTAAGTGAAGTGCCTTTTGTGAAGCATTATTGTGAGTGTTGTCATAGGTCTCAGTAGTCTATCCAATTTTCTTCTCTTTCATGGTATGACAGCTGATGAGTCAGCTGATCGGAGCTAGCCTAGCTAGAGCCACAGCCGGCACGCTTCAGCGACCACGAGGGTCAACGGAGATTAGGAAAATCAGAGGGGATAGCGCAGAGACATCGCGATTCCCGACATCTCTCGATCCCCGAAGCCCCAGCAGCCCTTGCGAGAGAGAGGCTGACGTGGCGGGGGGGGGGTTCCCACGGTGACCACTCCCCTGCCGCTTGCCTTGAAAAAGCCTCTGAGAGGGCAGCGACCGTCGCTGCCCACCAGGCGCAGGGAGGAACAAGCAGGTCGTGTTGCTGGTGTCCCAGACTGCGGACCAATATGGTTGCCTCCAGGAAGAGAGCTTGCAAGTAAGGCGACTACAGCAACTCAGACAGAGACCCCGTCCCAAACCGTGGCTGTTCAGGTCTCTGGATGCAGGGAGTGCCAGAGCCTGCTGCTGCCGGGGGAGGGAGGACAGCATTCCACCTGTGTGAGGTGTGAGCAGGTAGAAGATCTGCTTAGCCTGGTGGCAAGACTTAAGGAGGAGGTTGAAACTCTGAGGACTATCAGGGAGTGCGAAAGGGAGATCGACTGGTGGAGTAACTCCCTGGCGTGCCAGTCGGAACGGTTCCAGGGAGATACCCCCCAAAAGGGGAAGGACCCCCTGCCTTCTCACACAGAGGGGGATGGCCCGAGACAGCCTCTGCCCTGTAGCTGTTGCGCAGAGGTAGGGGACCAAAAAGACGACGAGGGTTGGAAGCGAGTTTCGGTTCGACGTCGTGGGAAACCCTCCCCCCTTCCTGCCCTGCTTCCCCAGGTGTCCCTCCGTAATAGGTTCGAGGCCCTGGATCTTGAAGGAGAGGTAGGTGAGAATGTGGGGCAAGGCCAGCCCAGAAGGCCACATAGGAAAAGGGGGTCGACTTTGCACCTCAAGACTGCCTCTGTTAAGAAAGAAAGAAGGATCATTGTAGTAGGGGATTCCCTTCTGAGAGGAACAGAGGGCCCGATATGCAGAGTTGACCCTCATCATAGGGAAGTGTGTAGTCTGCCTGGAGCCCGGATCAGGGATATCACTAGGGCGCTCCCCAACCTGGTGCACCCGACAGACTACTCCCCGCTGCTGGTCTTCCAGACAGGTGGGGAGGAAGCTGCTTCCCGCAGTCTGAGGGGGATGAAGAAAGACTACAGGGCCTTGGGGTGGATGGTGAAAGAGTCTGGGGCTCAAGTGATCTTCTCCTCACTCCTTCCATCTTCCACTGATGATGTGGGAAGGAATGGGAAGATTCAGTTCATGAACGATTGGCTTCGAGACTGGTGCTACAGGCAGGGCTTTGGATTCTTTGATAACAGCTGGTTTTATAGGGCACCAGTCTGGACAATGACAAGTGGGAAAGGTTTGTCTCACAGAGGCAAAAGGATGCTGGGGGACGAATTAGCAGGGCTCATTTGGAGAGCTTTAAACTAGATTCGAAGGCGGATGGGGTTGTAGCTGGCCTTGCCCCAGTGGGGCAGCGCTCCAGAATTAATGAAGACAGGGAGGCCTCCTACAATCCTAGGGTGACATCGGTGTGCTCAGCTCGCTCCCTGAAATGTCTGTACACCAATGCGCGCAGCATGGGAAATAAGCAGGAGGAGTTGGAAACCTGTGTTAAGTCAGGAGACTATGATCTGGTGGCAATTACAGAGACGTGGTGGGACAGCTCACATGACTGGAATATAGTCATGGAGGGCTATGTCCTTTTCAGGAAAGACAGGCCAGCCAGGAGGGGTGGTGGGGTTGCTCTTTATGTGCGGGAGCAACTACAATGCACCGAGTTCTGTCCAGGGACAGATGACGAGCGAGTTGAGAGTCTGTGGGTGAGAATTAAGGGGCAGGCTGGCAGGGGGGATACTGTTGTAGGTGTCTGCTACAGACCACCGGATCAGGGTGAGGAAGTTGACGAGGCCTTCTACAGGCAGCTGAGAGCGGCCTCACAGTCACAGGCCGTGGTCGTCGTGGGGGATTTTAACTTCCCTGATGTTTGCTGGAAGGACCACTCAGCAACCCAGCCGCAGTCCAGGAGGTTCCTCCAGTGTACGGATGATAACTTCCTCCTGCAAATGGTGGATGAGCCGACCAGGAGAGGAGCGCTGCTGGATCTCATCCTCACTAACAAGGAGGATCTGGTTGAAGCAGTAAGGGTTGAGGGCTGCCTTGGTTGCAGTGACCACGAGATGGTGAAGTTCAGGATCTTGTGTGGTAGGACAAGTAGAATACCAAGTAGAATTGCAACCCTGGACTTTAGCAGGGCAAACTTTGGCCTTTTCAAGCAATTGCTAGGGGAAATCCCATGGGCAAGGCTGCTTGAAGGTAAAGGGGCCCAAGATAGTTGGTTGATATTCAAGGACTGCTTTTTCCGAGCTCAAGATCGGAGCATCCCGACACGTAGGAAGTCAAGGAAGAGGGCCAAGAGACCTGCGTGGCTAAATAGGAAATTGCTGGGTATGCTCAAGTGGAAGAGGAGAGTTTACAGGTCATGGAAGGAGAGGCTGGCCACTTGGGAGGAATATAAGGCTGCTGCTAGAGGATGTAGGAAGGCAGCTAGGAGGACTAAGGCCTCCTTAGAATTAAACCTGGCAAGAAGGGTCAAGGACAGCAAAAAGAGCTTTTTCAAATACATGGCAGACAAAGCTAACACCAGAGGCAATGTAGGCCCACTGATGAACGGGATGGGTGCCCTGGTGACAGAAGATCCAGAGATGGCAGAGTTACTGAATGCCTTCTTTGTCTCTGTCTACTCTGCTGCAGGCAGTCCTGAAGAGCCCTGTACCCCTGAGACCTTAGATGAAGTCAGGTCGACGGAGCGACTTGCCTTAGTCGATGAGGAATGGGTTAGAGATCAGTTGAGCAATCTGGACATCCATAAATCCATGGGTCCAGATGGGATGCACCTGCGGGTGCTGAGGGAACTGGCAGAAGTCATTGCTAGACCACTCTCCATCATCTTTACCAAGTCTTGGGAGACGGGAGAGGTGCCTGAGGACTGGAGGAAAGCGAATGTCACTCCGGTCTTCAAAAAGGGCAAGAAGGAGGACCCGGGTAACTATAGACCGGTCAGCCTCACCTCCATCCCTGGGAAAGTGATGGAACACCTTATCCTTGGTGCCATCTTAAGGCACATCAAGGATAAGAGGGTTATGAGGGGCAGTCAACATGGTTTCACCAGGGGGAAATCATGTTTGACCAATCTCTTAGCCTTTTATGAGGAAATAACGCGGTGGATGGATGATGGCAGAGCGGTGGATGTGGTCTACCTTGACTTCAGCAAAGCATTTGACACAGTCTCCCACAGCATCCTCACGGCTAAATTGAGGAAGTGTGGACTGGATGATCAGGTAGTGAGGTGGACTGCGAACTGGCTGAAGGAGAGAAGCCAGAGTTGTAGTCTATGGGGCGGAGTCTAGTTGGAGGCCTGTAACTAGTGGAGTGCCTCAAGGATCAGTACTGGGACCGGTATTATTTAATATATTCATCAATGATTTAGATGAGGGAATTGAGTGTACTATCAGCAAGTTTGCTGATGACACTAAGCTGGGAGGAGTGGCTGACACGCCAGAAGGCTGTGCTGCCATCCAGCGAGACCTGGACAGGCTGGAGAGTTGGGCAGGGAATAACTGGATGAAATATAACAAGGGAAAGTGTAGAGTCCTGCATCTGGGCAGGAACAACCCCAGGTTCCAGTATAGGTTGAGGAACGACCTGTTAGAGAGCAGTGTAGGGGAGAGGGACCTGGGGGTCCTAGTGGACGACAGGATGACCATGAGCCAACACTGTGCCCTTGTGGCTAAGAAGGCCAATGGCATCCTGGGGTGTATTAGAAGGGGGTTGGTTAGTAGGTCGAGAGAGGTCCTCCTTCCCCTCTAGTCTGCCCTGGTGAGACCCCATCTGGAATATTGTGTCCAGTTCTGGGCCCCTCAGTTCAAGAAGGACAGGGAGCTGCTGGAGAGAGTCCAGTGCAGGGCAACAAAGATGATTAAGGGAGTGGAGCATCTCCCTTATGAGGAAAGACTGAGGGAGCTGGGTCTCTATAGTTTGGAGAAGAGGAGACTGAGGGGTGACCTTATTAGTGTCTATAAATATATAAAGGGGGAGTGTCACGAGGATGGAGCCAGGCTCTACTCAGTGGCAAATAATGATAGGACAAGGGGTAATGGGTGCAAACTGGAACACAAGAGGTTCCACTTAAACTTGAGAAGAAACTTTTCGGTGAGGGTGACGGAACACTGGAACAGGCTGCCCAGGGAGGTTGTGGAGTCTCCTTCCCTGGAGACATTCAAAACCCGCCTGGACACATTCCTGTGTAACATTATCTAGGTGTTCCTGCTCCAGCAGGGGGATTGGACTAGATGATCTTTCGAGGTCCCTTCCAATCTCTAGCATACTGTGATACTGTGATACTGTGACAGAATCACTGCTACCTTTTATTTTAAAGCCTAGATCTCTAAAATACTTCATCCTGATAGAGGAAGCGTTTTAAGTACATTCTTATGGGATCATCATTACTTGCTTCTCCCTTCTTAAAAATCTGTGATATCATCTGCATTGTACAAGTTATTTATCATGGGAATTGTGACATTTCCTTCTCTTTCTCCTTTACATGAACATCTTTTGTGTTTTTTATCTTCCAAGAATATGTCCCAGCCTGATGGTTGTGTTGTGCTTTTAATGGAACAACTACTTTTTACTGATCTAAACTTCTGTTAAGGTTTAATGGTCTCTTCTGTGTTGATCTTTCCTTTAATTCTCATTATCGATGCCAACATGGGTATTTGGGGATATGCCGTATCCTAGCCTTTTTATATTTCTATTTTAATTATTAGCAACATCTGAAAGCTCTCCTATTACACCAGCAGCAGAGGGGGTCTGTCTTAGATGATCAAAAACCCACCTGGGTGGGAACATTTATTTACAAGTTCTGCCAGAGTATGTGTAAGACAGTAATCACTCTAGCATCAAGGCTGAGAATTGAGAGAAACAATGAAATAAAGGAACAGAAACAAATTTTAGTATGAAACTCTAAAGAGGCATCTTTCTTCATCATCTTTAGATGGCTCTTTAAATTATGTCTGTGCACAGCTTATGCCTTCTGTAAGACTTTGTTATATTTCTGTATATGTCTCTTCTAAATCTTTGAAGATGTGCATTGAAGTGTATATAAGTTTGAGCGGATTGTGGAGGTAAAGAATTTGATTTGTTTTTCTTAGAAGAAATTTTAAATGCTAAGTTATTGTTTGCAAAATGCTTAATTGAATGTGTGGGCATTATTCTGGCTTAGAGCTGGTGTAAAGAGGTTCACACATATTTTGTACTGATTTTTTCTTGGTCTCATGTACCAGATAGAACCATAAATTCCAGGTCCTTGAATTCTTCCCATGAATTTCCCGTGAGCAAAGCCATGGATACACTAGTATCCAGTTCCAGTTCCAAAGGGCAAAAGATAAGACTTAATACTAGTTCTTCAGGTTCACCTTATTTCTGGAAATGGCTTTCACACACAGTACACAGTACACAGTATGCTAGATACTGGAAGGGACCTCAAAAGATCATCTAGTCCAATCCCTCTGCAGGAGGAGCAGGAACACCTAGATAATGTTACACAGGAATGTGTCCAGGTGAGTTTTGAATGTCTCCAGGGCAGGAGACTCCACAACCTCCCTGGGCAGCCTGTTCCAGTGTTCTGTCACCCTCACTGAGAAGAAGTTTCTTCTCAAGTTTAAGTGGAACCTCTTGTGTTCCAGTTTGTAACCATTACCCCTTGTCTTATCATTGTTTGCTACTGAGTAGAGCCTGACTCCATCCTTGTGACACTCCTCCTTTATATATTTATATACACTAATAAGGTCACCCCTCAGTCTCCTCCTCTCTAAACGAGCTCCCTCAGTCTTTCCTCATAAGGGAGATGCTCCACTCCCTTTGTTAGAGACATTAATCACCTTAGTTGCCCTGCGCTGGACTCTCTCCAGCAGGTCCCTGTCCTTCTTGAACTGAGGGGCCCAGAACTGGACACAATATTCCAGATGCGGTCTCACCAGGGCAGAGTAGAGGGGAAGGAGGACCTCTCTCGACCTACTAACCAGCCCCCTTCTAATACACCCCAGGATGCCATTGGCCTTCTTGGCCACAAGGGCACAGTGTTGGCTCATGGTCATCCTGTCATCCACTAGGACCCCCCAGGTCCCTCTCCCCTACGCTGCTCTCTAACAGGTCGCTTCCCAACCTATGCAGGACTCTACACTTTCCCTTGTTATATTTCATCCCGTTATTCCCTGCCCAACTCTCCAGTCTGTCCAGGTCTCGCTGGATGGCAGCACAGCCTTCTGGCGTGTCAGCCACTCCTCCCAGCTTAGTGTCATCAGCAAACTTGCTGATAGTACACTCAATTCCCTCATCTAAATCATTGATGAATATATTAAATAATACCGGTCCCAGTACTGACCCTTGAGGCACTCCACTAGTTACAGGCCTCCAACTAGACTCAGCCCCATAGACTACAGCTCTCTGGCTTCTCTCCTTCATCCAGTTCACAGTCCACCTCACTACCTGATCATCCAGACCACACTTCCTCAATTTAGCCGTGAGGATGCTGTGGGAGACTGTGTCAAAGGCTTTGCTGAAGTCAAGGTAGACCACATCCACCGCTCTGCCATCATCCTCCACCGTGTTATTTCCTCATAAAAGGCTAAGAGATTGGTCAAGCATGATTTCCCCCTGGTGAAGCCATGTTGACTGGCCCTCGTAACTCTCTTATCCTTGATATGCCTTAAGATGGCACCAAGGATAAGGTGTTCCATCACTTTCCCAGGGATGGAGGTGAGGCTGACCGGTCTATAGTTACCCGGGTCCTCCTTCTTGCCCTTTTTGAAGACCGGAGTGACATTCGCTTTCCTCCAGTCCTCAGGCACCTTTCCCGTCTCCCAAGACTTGGTAAAGATGATGGAGAGTGGTCTAGCAATGACTTCTGCCAGTTCCCTCAGCACCCGCGGGTTCATCCCATCTGGACCCATGGATTTATGGATGTCCAGATTGCTCAACTGGTCTCTAACCCATTCCTCATCGACGAAGGCAAACCGCTCCATTGACCTGACTTCATCTAAGGTCTCAGGGGTACAGGGCTCTTCAGGACTGCCTGCAGCAGAGTAGACAGAGACAAAGAAGGCATTCAGTAACTCTGCCATCTCTGGATCTTCTATCACCAGGGCACCCATCCCATTCGTCAGTGGGCCTACATTGCCTCTGGTGTTAGTTTATCTGCCATGTATTTGAAAAAGCTCTTTTTTGCTGTCCTTGACCCTTCTCGCCAGGTTTAATTCTAAGGAGGCCTTAGTCATCCTAGCTGCCTTCCTACATCCTCTAGCAGCAGCCTTATATTCCTCCCAAGTGGCCAGCCTCTCCTTCCATGACCTGTAAACTCTCCTCTTCCACTTGAGCATACCCAGCAATTCCCTATTTAGCCACACAGGTCTCCTGGCCCTCTTCCTTGACTTCCTACGTGTCAGGATGCTCTGATCTTGAGCTCGGAAAAAGCAGTCCTTGAATGCCAACCAACTATCTTGGGCCCCTTTACCTTCAAACAGCCTTGCCCATGGAATTTCCCCTAGCAATTGCTTGAAAAGGCCAAAGTTTGCCCTGCTAAAGTCCACGGTTGCAATTCTACTTGCTATTCTACTGGTCCTACCACACAAGACCCTGAATTCCACCATCTTGTGGTCGCTGCAACCAAGGCAGCCCTCAACCCTTACTGCTTCGACCAGACCCTCCTTGTTAGTGAGGATGAGATCCAGCAGTGCTCCTCTCCTGGTTGGCTCATCCACCATTTGCAGGAGGAAGTTATCATCCATACACTGGAGGAACCTCCTGGACTGTGGCTGGGTTGCTGAGTGGTCCTTCCAGCAAACATCAGGGAAGTTAAAATCCCCCACGACGACCACAGCCTGTGACTGTGAGGCTGCTCTCAGCTGCCTGTAGAAGGCCTCATCAACTTCCTCACCCTGATCTGGGGGTCTGTAACAGACACCTACAACAGTATCGCCCCTGCCAGCCTGCCCCTTAATTCTCACCCACAGACTCTCAACTTGCTCGTCATCTGTCCCTGGACAGAACTCGGTGCACTGTAGTTGCTCCCGCACATAAAGAGCAACCCCACCACCCCTCCTGGCTGGCCTGTCTTTCCTGAAAAGGACATAGCCCTCCATGACTATATTCCAGTCATGTGAGCTGTCCCACCACGTCTCTGTAATTGCCACCAGATCATAGTCTCCTGACTTAACATAGCTTTCCAACTCCTCCTGTTTATTTCCCATGCTGCACGCATTGGTGTACAGACATTCCAGGGAGTGAGCTGAGCACACCGATTTCACCCTAGGATTATAGGAGGCCTCCCAGTCTTCATCAATTCTGGAGTGCTGCTCCAGAATTCTGGAGCAAGCCCAGCTACAACCCCATCCGCCTTCGAATCTAGTTTAAAGCTCTCCAAATGTGCCCTGCTAATTCGTGCCCCAGCATCCTTTTGCCTCTGTGAGATAAACCTTTCCCACTTGTCATTGTCCAGACTGGTGCCCTATAAAACCAGCTGTTATCAAAGAATGCAAAGCCCTGCCTGTAGCACCAGTCACGAAGCCAATCGTTTATGGACTGAATCTTCCCATTCCTTCCCACATCATCAGTGGAAGATGGAAGGAGTGAGGAGAAGATCACTTGAGCCCCAGACTCTTTCACCATCCACCCCAAGGCCCTGTAGTCTTTCTTCATCCCCCTCAGACTGCGGGAAGCAGCTTCCTCCCCACCTGTCTGGAAGACCAGCAGCGGGTAGTAGTCTGTCGGGTGCACCAGGTTGGGGAGCGCCCTGGTGATATCCCTGATCCGGGCTCCAGGCAGACTACACACTTCCCTATGATGAGGGTCAACTCTGCATATCGGGCCCTCTGTTCCTCTCAGAAGGGAATCCCCTACTACAATGATCCTTCTTTCTTTCTTAACAGAGGCAGTCTTGAGGTGCAAAGTCGACCCCCTTTTCCTATGTGGCCTTCTGGGCTGGCCTTGCCCCACATTCTCACCTACCTCTCCTTCAAGATCCAGGGCCTCGAACCTATTACGGAGGGACACCTGGGGAAGCAGGGCAGGAAGGGGGAGGGTTTCCCACGACGTCGAACCGAAACTCGCTTCCAACCCTCGTCGTCTTTTTGGTCCCCTACCTCTGCGCAACAGCTACAGGGCAGAGGCTGTCTCGGGCCATCCCCCTCTGTGTGAGAGGGCAGGGGGTCCTTCCCCTTTTGGGGGATATCTCCCTGGAACCGTTCCGACTGGCACGCCAGGGAGTTACTCCACCAGTCGATCTCCCTTTCCCACTCCTTCATGGTCCTCAGCGTCTCAACCTCCTCCTTAAGTCTTGCCACCAGGCTAAGCAGATCTTCTACCTGCTCACACCTCACGCAGGTGGGATGCTGTCCTCCCTCCCCCGGCAGCAGCAGGCTCTGGCACTCCCTGCATCCAGAGACCTGAACAGCCACGGTTTGGGACGGGGTCTCTGTCTGAGTTGCTGCAGTCACCTTACTGCAAGCTCTCTTCCTGGAGGCAACCATATTGGTCCGCAGTCGGACACCAGCAACAGGGTCAGCAACACGACCTGCTTGCTCCTCCCTGCGCCTCTGGTGGGCACCTCTGGTTTTACGAGGGGGACCTTACTTAGCTTGTTTTATATTTGAATTAGACTTGCAAATAATAGTTTTTTAAAAAGAAAAGTGTATTTACATCAATGATTTTGAATTTTGTCTTTATCTAATAAAACTTTCCTTATCCAAATGGGGAGGGAGGTGGAATAATATAATCTAAATAATAATATAATCTAAAAGTAAAATAAAATTTAAAAAAACACTCCACTTTTAACAATAACAAAAACCCCTGGAAATACTGGGGATAGAATGAAATGAAACTGTTTGCTAGTGAGTTTCCAACCCAAGATCTCTGCTTTTGCGTTTGTATATAATGGCAAAACCCCTTTTTTTTTCTTAAGGAATAGCTAGTCTAATGCAACATTTTCACAGGTTATGGAAAGGTTTTTGTCAAATCCAGGGGTCAAGGGTGAAGAGGAAACAAACACCTAATCAGCTCCTTTTTGCCACTTGTATGATATTTTTATTTCTCATGTAGCTTTTTTGTTTCTTTGTTTGTTTTTTGAATTCTCTTAATCTATTGGTACCATTAGCAGAACTACCCACACTGCGGGTAGTGTAACTCCAAATACATCAAATTGCTCTTATCTTCATAGAGACCTGTACTTTCTTTTCCACTGCTAAGGAGTACAAGTTTTCATTTATCTGATGCCAGTCGCTAAACTGTTTCTTAATTCCTTCTCAGAATTATTTTGTCTGGCTTCTTTATGGAACATTGGTCACTGAAGCACTGCTAGTCTGATCTGATGAGTCTATTACAGTGCTCATTGCATGTCTCAAATTTCAAGTAGATTGCTTTCTATTCACCAGAAAGCATGATTTTTAATCATGTACAATTGAGAACAGCCATATTTGAAAATGTTATATTTTATATTCTATTCATGACTGAGAAAAGGGAAATATAACCCCCATTTTCAAGAAGGGGATAAATGGGTGACCAGGGTAATTACAGACCAGTCAGCCCCACCTCTGTGCCTGGCAAAATCTTGGAGCAGATTCTCCTGGAAGGCGCCCTAAGGCACATGAAAAACAACAAGGTGCTTGGTGACAGCCAGCATGGCTTCACTAAGGGGGAATCCTGCCTGACCAATTTGATGGCCTTCTATGATGGTTCCATAGAACTGATGGACAGGGGTAGAGCAGTTGATGTCACCTACCTGGACTTGTTCAAAGTATTTGACACTGTCCCCCACGACATCCTTGTCTCTAAATTGGAGATACATCAATTTGATGGATGGACCACTCGGTGGATAAAGAGCTGTCTGGATGGTCGCACACAATGAGTTGTGGTCAATGGCTCAATGTCTGGCTGGAGACCAGCAGCAAGTGGTGTCCCTCAGGGACTGGTGCTGGGACTGGTCTTGTTCATTTGACAAGTGGCCTGGTCAGTGGGATTGAGTGCACCCTCAGCAAGTTTGCCAATGACACTAAGCTGTGTGGTTCGGTTGATATGCTGGAGGGAAGGAATGCCATCCAGAGGGACCTTGACATGATTGTGAGGTGGGCTGATGCCAACCTTATGAAGTTTAACCACGCCAAGGGCAAGGTCCTACACCTGGGTCAGAGCAATCCCAGGCACAGCTACAGGTTGGGCAGAGAAGAGATTCAGAGCAACCCTGTAGAAAAGGACTTGGGGGTGTTGGTCGATGAGAAAATGAGCGTGAGCCAGCTTCATTGTGTGCTCACAGCCCAGAAAGCCAACCATATCCTGGGTTGCATCAAAAGGAGCATGACCAGCAGGTCAAAGGAGGTGATCCTGCCCCTCTACTCTGCTCTCGTGAGACCTCACCTGGAGTATTGTGTGCAGTTCTGGTGTCCTCAACATAAAAAGGACATGGAACTGTTGGAACAAGTCCAGAGGAGGACCATGAAGATGATCAGGGGGCTGGAGCACCTCCCGTATGAGGATAGGCTGAGAAAGTCGGGGATGTTCAGCCTGGAGAAGAGAAGGCTGCATGGAGACCCCATGACAGCCTTCCACTGTCCAAAGGGGGGCCTATAAGGATGCTGGAAAGGGACTCTTCATTAGGGACTGCAGTAACAGGACAGGGGATAATGGGCTCAAACTTAAACAGGGGAAGTTTAGATTGGAAATAAGGAGGAAGTTCTTTTCTCTAAGGGTGGTGAGGCACTGGAATGGGTTGCTCAGGGAAGGTGTGAATGCTCCATCCCTGGCGGTGTTCAAGGCCAGGTTGGACAGAGCCTTGGGTGACATGGTTTAGTGTGAGGTGTCCCTGCTCATGGCAGGGGAGCTGGAACTTGATGATCTTAATGTCCTTTCCAACCCTAACTGTTCTATGATTCTATGACTCAATATGATTCTACGAAAGGAGGTTGGAGGGGACAACCATGATAAGGAGTATAAGTAAGTATTTTACCAAAGTACTACTCAAAATGGCAATACTATTTAAAATGACAAGTTCAAATGACCAAAACAAAAATGAAGATGTCTTTTACAAATATTACATTTTGTGAATCTTTCCTATATTATAAGTCAGACGTTTTGAATCCACTAATCATCACCAGAACTGTGTTTATTACTTTAAAAATGCATTTGCAATATGTTCCTTGTTAAGTGAGCACTTCGGTCTTCATTTAACAAACGGTACATTCAAAATTACTTTAGAAAACATTGCTTGCTTCTATTAAAAAAATATTTAAGCAATTAATCCCAGTAAATTACAAAGTAGAAAAACTAATGTGTGTAGACAGAGAAAGCTTTTGTTAGATATTTTTATGAGTTAAGTTTCTTCCTAATGTTTCTGTAGTCAAGCTATAGAGCCAAATCATCTCTATTATAATCTGTGCAAAGTTAATGGAGAAGTTTTATGGCTAAATTTTGATGAATGAAGTGTGCAGCTGCAATACACAGCTACTATGTAAAATAGAATTAAAATTTATGATCTGCTCTGTATATCTCCAGTTTTTTATGCTGCACCTATTCCCTTCACATTCAATATCTTTACTTTGTCCTGGTCCACATTTTGTGGAGTATGGCAGAGTTTATGTCTTGAAGTAAGAGATAAACTGGTGGAAAATGAAGAATTACTGCATAAAATATGTGAATTTGAGAATAAAGTTATTTGTTGATTGGCTAGATAAAACATGAAAAGACTTAACACCACAAAGGGATGCTGTGAATACTGTCTTCTTCTCTAAAAGTAGGTCAGTGTCTTTCATGGTAGAATTTTATACAGAAGGTTATATAACGCAGTGATGTAATCCTCCCTCTCCTTGTTCCTCTCTCCCTCCCCTACTTCCGTCTTGATTATCTTGGTCTTATTTCTCCATTTCTTGTGTCAGCATGGAAATGACAAAATTGTAATTCAGGGTGTCCTGGGTTCAGCAGTAGCAGTCATTTTTTCTCCTTCTCAGTAGCTGGTGCAGTGCTGTGTTTTTGACCTTTGGCCTGGGAACAGCGCTGATAACACTGATGTTTAGTCTGACCAAAGACTGTGAGTCTCATGCTCTGCCAGGGAGGAGGGGAAGCCAGGAGGAAGCAGAGACAGGACACCTGACCCAAACTGGCAAAAGAAGTATTCCATACCGCAGCACGTCACGCCCAGGATGTAACTGGGAGTTACCCGGAAGGGCTTGGTTCACTGCTCAGTTGGCCTGGGTATCGACGGGTGGTATTGTATTCTCTTCCCTTGTTATTTCCCTTATTATTATTATTGGTGGTAGCAGTAGTGGTTTGTGTTATACCTTAGTTACTGGACTGTTCTTATCTCAACCCATGAGAGTTTCATTCTTTTGACTCTCTTCCCCGTCCCTCCAGGAGCAGGGGCTGGGGGTGGGGAAGAAAGAGGAGGAGTGAGTGAGAGGGCTGCGTGGCTGACTTACGGCCTGGGCTTAAACCATGACACTAACTAGTATTTGGTGTCTGCTAACTTCTCCAGAAAGATATATGTTCTAGTTAAGACTACTAGAGACTGTATGTTGAGTCAGAAATTGCATCACTGCATGCTCTTTTTCTATCTTTGTTGTATTGCAGCAAAATGTGTGTTGCTGCCCTCCTTCTTTAGCGTCTTAGCTGCATATGGCTATGACTCAGGACTGCCATAACTGTTATCATAATAAAACCAGTTTCCAGTTTGCTTCTGACTTTTCCAGACACCAGTATGGTGGTCAGCTTCCAAAACTGGAAGACCTTTTTCCATCTGTCTCATTCCCTCAGTTGCCATGACTTAAGTAATGGTATGATGGGACAGTCTTGTCACAAGGTGTTAAGGATAAGAGAATTGCATCCCTAGGATGAAACCATCTCAGATGAGTTCTGATAAAATGGGAGATAATTCAGTATACCTCTGTGTAAAATGTGATTACTTAGGGGTTGGGAAAGGCTTTAAAAATCTAAGGTCTTCACCTTCTTTATTGCACTGACAGTTGTATGTGGTAAATGAATGTATTCTCATTTAAGTTATTTGCTTTTCACTCTTATTAGAGCTATTTAACAAGTTCTTTAGAGTGCATAAGACAATGCAGTCATAGGTTAAACTAAAACTTACATTAACTTGTTTTCTTAATGCCTTACAATAATTGCACCACCTTTTAGTGTTTTGAAACAAGTCTTGGGACATTATGGTAAACTGAGAAACTTTTCCATAAGCTTACTTTTATTCAACATTAATGTTTGTATTGTTTAGGTGTAGACACTATGTTGTTGTTTTTTTTACGTATAGGATAACCTATCAGGGAATGCAAGCAGACTCCTGTTCACTGCAGGCTTCAGGCAGGTATAAATTGAGGAAAGAGGATCAGGGTGAAAAAAACTCCACAAAACAAACAAAACCTCCCAAGATTCCTATATTACTTTTTCAGGAGGAAGATAATGCTTGTCAAAGATTTGGATGCTGGAATAAACTTTGCAAGAGACAACTTAAACACCAGATGACTGGCAAGAAGATTAAAAAGATATATTCCGTTAATAAATCATATATCTGAACTCCTAAGCATAACACCTCCACATGTGTGCAATTTGTATGTATATTAAATGAATGTACCTATAAAGCAGACACACACCCCATCCCACTGTATATTCAGTCTATCAACATTTCCAAAACACTTGGCACAGTTCTGGCTAAGCTTTGTATGGAATTAAAACACCACCATAAACATTTCAAATTAGTAATTATTTGTCCTGCTTATCTCAGGTAAAATGATAAGCTGCTGCTTCTGGAGAAAAATTGTGGTTGCGTTCCTGCTCTCATTTTAGTGAAAGACTGTTGTTTTATAATCCTATTTTATTACTTTCACTCTGGTGCTTCCGGAAAGTTTGAGTGATGGATCAGGTCTTGCAAAATAATGTAAAGGTTGTAAGGTGATGGCATTTCTTAGATTTAATTTTGGAAGATATTTTAGAGTCTTGGACTTACACTTAGCTGTTAAGTGTAGTACTCTTGTTATCAGAGCAGTAACAGCCACACCCGAAAGCCTTGACTCTATGCAGAACAATGCACTGCATCAACTAGAGACCTTCAGTCTGGGTGAAATAAAGCAAAATCCACATTTATGGAAAACCCGACATAAGTCCCCTGAATGGTTCCTTTCCCACTGTGTAAGTATCTTACTTATGAAAGCTTGTTTCTTTCACAGCTTTTAAGAATCATCACTATCATCCAAAGATATGTGAAATGCTTCTCAACACATTTTCTTAAATTATCAGAACTATTCATCTGAAGAAGTATTATTTTTCTTTCCAATCCCAAACATAAATACAGTCCATCCTGTTTTATTTCTTCATTCATTCTTGGTTTGGATGGGATTTTGCCACAGTCTGCAACCAAGTTCTTCACTTGGTTTTCTTTACTGTGGAGGCCTCAGCAGCAGACTCTTCTATACATAGAGAAATGCCTGTTTTCCTCCTCTACCTCAGTATTTTCAGTTTCACACCCTCTTAATGAACTAGATATATCTACCTAATCAAGTAATTCTTCAGAGAAATATCAGTGGTGCTAAATTAATGTGGATGGGGCAGAATGATACCATGGAATAATAAGTCTAAGCTGCTGGCTTCCATTATAAGTGCAACTCAGTTTGCCAGGTTCTTACCAAATATCTCTTGCTTTTTGGACTCTGCAGTTTATCACATTGTGAAACCTCTACATCCTGGTTCTAGATTGTGTTTTGGTCCATGGGCTCTTATTGGCCATCATGAGGTCATTCAGATTACAGAAAAACATACCCATATGCTCCATACCCTCAAAGGACCAACTGATATATACTTTCTAATACACACAGGTAGTTAATGTCAACAAACGGGAGAGCGTGAAACACTCTTTTCCTATTACACATTTGGAAACATAGCAGCATTGAAAGTCATTTGAAGATCAGGTGCACTGCAGTAAAAAGGGAGGCTTACAAGAGCTAACTGACCCTCAGTTCCTGAGAACTGCTTTATCTATTGCTTATTTCTCAAGGACAAAACCAGATATATTCCTCTTTTGTTGATACTCTCCACAAATTATAAAAGCTTTTTCATGCAGATGTAGTCATATGGATGCACACACATACTTAAAAGCTATCTGCTTTCTGCTAACTCCCAACAGCTCTAGCTGATTCTAATTAGTAATTGCTCATTCCAAATTACATTCTCAAAGGGAACAAGGAAAACACAAACTCTTTTTTTTTTTTTTTTTTTTTAAGAAGTCCATGAGAAGACATTCTGTTCTGAGGAAGTAATACAAGAGTGGAATTTGGAAGAGGAACTTATAAATAAATGTGTCAATCAAAAGCAGCTTCAGCAGTTTTGGTTTGTAAAGCAGGAACTCTGAATCCAAACTGCTCCATTAGAGATATAAAACAGCAGGGAAGGCTGAAAAATCTTTTGCCACTCTTAAGGAACTCACTAAAGAAGGGAGTACTTCCATTTCATAGCTCTGGGTAACTTTGGGTTTGGTCACCTCCCAGTCATAGAACCGCATGTGTGTGCATCAACTCTACAACTTGCACACTTCAGATGGTGTGAAGAAAACGACATCCAGTTCCTAAGCTTGGGTAAAGAAGAGCACACTCCTGAAATGTTCAGTTTGTGTTTACCTGTTCCCTATTAATTATAGGCTATGCATGACAAAAATTTTGTTGAATTAACTTGTGGGAATAATTATTGTCCATTTAATTTGCACTTGTGATTTCTACAGCCTTATCTTGCTAATTGATATCAATAAACCAAAAAATAGAACAGATGCAAAAAACAAGCATCTTGTTTGCCCATAGTACTCCTGAAGCTCTGAAAGCTGCCAATCTTGCCAGCACTTCACAGATACTTCCAGAAGCTAATAAACTTTTTTCTTTTTTTGCTCATACTGACAAGATGCTGCAGCTAATGTCAGGGGGATGATAAGCATAAGAAGCCCAAATACAATTAAAAATTACTTGCAGCCTTACTGGACAATGTTTGGAAACCTCCATTGCAGCTTGTTTGGTTGGCTAAAGTTTAATTTCTAATGTTTATCTGTTCTTTGACTCTTCGCAGTAGCTCAGCCCACATAGCACTTGCAGAAGGAATCCATTTGAACTCCTCAAGAGCCATGACTGATGAATGTCTTTACACAGAAGACGCAAGTGCAAGGCAACCATGATATCTGTTTGCGTATTTTTTCCCCATAAACCAGGGGTTTTGCTTAAAGAGTGAAAAACCCAGTACAAAACATCAAAGAAGCACTGTAATATTTTTGACTCGTAACAGTCCCAGTGAACTGAGGCAAATTGTTGGCTTTTGTAGTAATTTTAGATTGCTTTGCTACTGTGGAAGAATAATGGACTCAAAATCATCAGGGATTTCTCTTTACATATTATTATTACTTTGTCAAGTCTGTTCTTTTACTAACTTTTTAATGTTATCTTCCTCAGGCAATAAATATTAATGATGTTTTAAACCATGATAAGAAAATCAATCTATGAGTTTTTTTTTTTTTTCTAGTGTTGTCTCCCAGGACCTATTCAGGAAGTTAAAAGCTTTTGCTAGGACTTTTCTTTCTGGTATGATAGGCTAGAAAAGTTAACGATTAAACAGATCATTCAAGGCAAAACTCTGCAATTGATGTCTTATTTATATGTGTCCAGAAATATTTGATACATTTGACGACAAGCATGTTAAATTACAGAATCATGACAGATTTACTTCCAAAGGTTTACAATTAAATAATATCACTTGTTACTTACAGTTGTTTTCTTTCCTGAAAGGCTTACTTAATTTTACAGTGGGGAGAATGATCTTTCAGAAGAAAATAAAGTCTGTAATAATCCTAAAATATATAAAGAATGTAGAGGTAAAATATTTTATTGTGACATTTACATGAAGAATTGCAATAATGGAGCTAGTAGGTAGGTGCTAATTCCCCTTTGTAGGGAACATGCTCCTTATGGAAATGTTGATATAACCAGGTTGTTGCAGATGAGCAAATTCGCTGTACTCTGTTACACAGTTCTGTCTTCTTCTTGTTGAAGTATACTTCAGAGAGCAGAATATAACACAACATGAAAATGTAATTTCTTCTCTATCATTCTGAGATAAAAAAAATTAATGTAATTGAAATGCAGGAATTTGTGTTCTTTATCTGAGTATCACAGTGCTGGTGGGTTGGAACTAGCCTGGGTGGTATGACTCTTTATTAATCAACCATGTGATTCCTGTCTTGTTTAATCAAGAACTTCATGTACAATTTTTGAGCTCTACTACCTTTCCACATCTTGAATCAATCTAATGCTGACTGGCTCTTATGTTGAACAAATTAAATTCCAGATTCTCATAGCTTTTGCTAGATTATTTTGCTGTGGAAAAAAAAAAAAATCATTTACTGAACTTGATTGGAAAAAAATAGTAATGTAACTTTCCTAGATAAACCTCACGTGGTGCATAAATCAATTTCCAGTTAATGTTCTATAAATTAAAATGGCACATCTTATACAGCATCTTATAGAGATCTTTCAACAGTTTAGAGGTTGTTTTTTTTTACTATTATTCAAAAGTAGAATCTAAAATCTGCTGTGCACATTTTAGCTACTGTTACATGGCAGTTGATATGGACAAGTGAGGGATTTGGCCTTTATTTTTACCACTTAATTTAACTGTGCTTATTCTTTCTTCTTTTTGGCCTGCAGACAAAAAAAAATCTGTAGTGTTATGATCTGAATTTATTTAGGATTTTTTTCAGTATACGTCATGAGATCCTTTCAAATATATTTTCACTCTTATCTACAATTCAAACTGTGATTGCTTGCACTTAGGTTTTTTAGCACCACTGCTACTGTTGTGGTAGCTATAGTAAGAACCATGAGACAGTGTTTTTAGAAACAAAATGTACTTTACAGCTCTTGGTAGCTTGGGAAATATTTTTCTGAGAAAAAAAAATCTTGAAATGTGGAAATGTGGACTCAACTACCTTTTTTTTTTTTTTGTGCACAAGAAGTATTAGACTAAGAACAGCTAAGAAAGAGGTATAGAAATAAAAGTGGAGTTGGGTATTATTTTTGTGATTGCAAATGGTTCTGAAAATCTTACCAGGATGAGTAATAGGAAAAAACATGCACATATGGTTTAAGTCTTCACTCCATATACTCTTCACTGAGGATTAGGGGAAAGTTGTTATTAATGCACCCATAATTTTTCTATTCTACCAAATGGCTCCCATACTTAAGAAACTCCTGAATAAAACTGTCCTTTAAGGTTGATTTGTACCCACAATAGTGTGTCTTGAGCCTTTGTGAAGCCAAAGGGATTACTATATACATAAGGACATTATTATCTTGCTGATTTAATTTAAATATATTATTTATGTAGCATAAATTTAATTAAGTTACTGGCTTTGAATCAACATATGTTTCAACTGCTGACTCGCTCCCTAGAGACCTGTGAAAAGAGAGAATTTGGATTTACAATGACAGATAAAAAGGGGACCAGGGAGAGGGGTGGTTCACTGGGTATTTTTGTTGCTGTTGTTTTTTCTGTGCTCCTAAATCTAGAAGAAAGTTGAATTAGATTGTGTAAGTATTTAATGTTTAAGAGAGGTAAGCAAGATAAACTTCTTCATTCTTCTGTTCCATTTTAATGGTCTTTCTTAGCTCTCTGAAGTGGAATAGCTGATATATGAAGGGGTTTTATTTTTTTCTTTTGTACATGGATCAACAGAATATACTGAAAAATATCCATTAGTAAGCCAACTCTAATTTCCTACATTAGCTATGTCCTGTTCTAACTCTAGCTTTTGTTTTTATAGAGAGCGTTTTAAAAATCACTTTCTTGGTCATTATTCATTTGGAAACCCTTCTACTGCTTTTCTCAGAGCTTAGTGGTGATTTTTAGTAGAGGTCTGTTAACAACAGAGTTTGAAACAGAATGTCTAACCCTGGAGGATATATAAGGATTTCTTCTGGAATAGCTTGATAATCTAAGTTCTCTATATAGGTTTGTTATCTTACTTCAAACAAAGCTTCACCTGTTTGTAGGATTAGTGAAATAATGACTACCAAAACATGTTGTGTCCTTTCCCTTGTGATTTCCCTTTCCTTGTCCCTTTTCCGTTCCCCATCTGCTTTCTCTTATTTTCCTTTTTTTTTTTAACGTTTCCCTTTTCTTTTCCCTTTCCCTTTGCTTTTCCATTTCTTTTTCCCTTTCCCTTATATGCTTTTACAGCGTTTTTCCCTTTCCTTTTCCTTTTTCCTCTTTGCTTTTGCCTTTCCCTTTTCCTTTCCCTTTATTTTCCCTTTCTCTTTCTCCTTCTCTTTCTCTCTCTTTCTTTCTCTTTCTCTTCTTTTTCTCTTTCCCTTTCTCTTTTACAGAATCACAGAATCCCAAGGGTTGGAAGGGACCTCAAAATGTCATATAGTCCGACCCCCCTGCAAGAGCAGGGTAAACTAGAGTACATCACACAGGAACTTGTCCAGGTGGGCCTTGAATACCTCCAGTGTAGGAGACTCCACATCCCCCCTGGGCAACCTGTTCCAGTGATATGTCAATCTCGCAGTAAAGAATTTTTTCCTGATGTTCACATGGAACCTCCTATGCTTCAGTTTACACCCATTGCCTCTTGTCCTATCACTGGACATCACTGAAAAAAAACTAGCTCCATCATCCTGACACTCACCCTTTACATATTTGTAAACATTGATGAGGTCACCCCTCAGTCTCCTCTTCTCCAAGCTAAAGAGTCCCAGCTCCCTCAGCCTCTCCTCATAAGGGAGGTGTTCCACTCCCTTAATCATCTTTGTGGCTCTGCGCTGGACTCTTTCAAGCAATTCCCTGTCCTTCTTGAACTGTGGGGCCCAGAACTGGATACAATAATCCAGATGCGGCCTCACCAAGGCAGCGTAGAGGGGGAGGAGAACCTCTCTTGAACCAGACTCTTTCTAATACACCCTAGGATGACATTGGCCTTCTTGGCCACAAGGGCACATTGCTGGCTCATGGTCATCCTCCTATCCACCAGGACCCCCTGGTCCCTTTCCCCTTCACTACTGTCCAGCAGGTCAACCCCCAACCTGTACTGGTACATGGGGTTGTTCTTTCCCAGATGCAAGACTCTACACTTGCCCTTGTTGAATTTCATCAAGTTATTCCCCGCCCAACTCTCCAGCCTGTCCAGGTCTCACTGAATGGCAACACAGCCCTCTGGTGTGTCAGCCACTCCTCCGAGTTTAGTATCATCAGCAAACTTGCTGAGAGTATATTCAGTTCCCTCATCCAGGTTGTTGATGAAAATATTAAACATCACTGGTCTCAGCACCAACCCCTAAGGGACTCCACTAGTCACAGACCTCCAGCTAGATTCTGTCCCATTAACCACAACTCTCTGCCTTCTTCCTTCCAACCAGTTCTTGATCCACCTCACTACCTGATCATCAAGCCCACACTTCCTTAGTTTATCTATGAGGATGCTGTGGGAGACAGTATCAAATGCCTTACTGAAATCAAGAAAAAAGTCATCTACTGCTCTACCATCATCCATCCATGTAGTTACTTGCTCATAGAAGGCTATAAGGTTGGTCAAACATGACTTCCCCTTGGTAAAGCCATGTTGGCTGCTCTTAATGACCCTCCCATCCTTGATATGTCTAGAGATGGTGTCAAGAATAAGTTGTTCCATCACCTTTCCAGGGATGGAGGTAAGGCTGACAGGTCTATAATTACCCGGGTCCTCCTTCTTGCCCTTCGTATAGACTGGCGTGACATTTGCCATTCTCCAATCCTCAAGCACCCCTCCTGTTTCCCACGACTTACTAAAGATGATGGAGAGTGGCCCGCCAATGACCTCCACCAGCTCCCTCAGCACCCACGGGTGTATTCCATCCAGAACCATCGATTTATAGATGTCCAGATTGCTTAACTGATCCCTAACCCAATCCTCATCTACCAGAGCAAACTCCTCCTTTATCCTAACTCCTTCTGGGGCTATAGGAATCTGGGTCTCTGTCCTGGGTTCAGCAGTAGCAGTCATGTTTCTCCTTCGTGGTAGCTGGTGCAGTGCTGTGTTTTGCCTTCCAGCCTGGGAACAGTGTTGGTGAAGCCAATGTTTTCGGTTGCTGCTAAGTGGTGTTTACCCTGACCAAGGACTTTGTGAGGCTCATGCTCTGCCAGGGAGGAGGGGAAGCCGAGAGGAAGCAGAGATAGGGCGCCTGACCCAGGCTAGCCAAGGAGGTATTCCATACCACAGCACGTCATGGCCGGGGTGGGGGGTAACTGGGAGTTACCCAGAAGGACACGGACTTCCAGGTAGGACTCTTTTCTTGGCCGGTGGTATCGTATTCTCTTCCCTTGTTATTTTCTCTTATCATTGTTGTCGTTGGTGGTAGCGGTGGTGATTTGTGTTGTACATTGGTTGCTGGACTGTTCTTGTCTCAACCCGTAGGAGTTGCACCCTTTCGATCCTCCTCCCCGTTCCTCCGGGAGCGGGAAAGTGGAGAGCCCCAGTGGGGGGGGGGGGGGGGGAGGGGCCTCGATTGTTGTCGGCCTGGCAGCACTCACTGAGAGTGAGTGAACAAGTATCCTCTTGATCAAACTGCCTCGACCCGCTCTGTTCGCAGAGCTCCTGGTCGCTCGCGCTCCCTGGGCAGGTTTTTAACCACTCACAGCTGGTGCCGCTCCTCCTGGCTCCACCCCTTCTTTCCCTTTTTCCATTCTTTTTCCCTTTTTTCCTTTTCCTTTTCCTTTTCCTTTCCTTTTCCTTTTCCATTTCCTTTTCCTTCTTTTTCTCTCCATCAGATAGACTGAAGCAGTGGTAATGGAATTCCTTTTCTATCTGCATCATCTTCATGGATATTCAACACCCTTACAAATTGGCTTTGAATTTTTTTTGTAACATTGGTGATTTACCAAGACATACAACATAGAGCAGTTCAGCATGATATAGATGTTGCCAACCATGATATTTTAAGTTCAGAATCTAATCTGAACCTTTGTCTTGAGACTTTACTTTAAAACCTTCTCTTTGTGTCCCTTGTAGGGCTTTGTTGCTATTCTCTTTCAACTCCTGAGCAGGCATGTCTTTATTGACTTCAGAAAAGTTATTGCAGAGCTTGAAGACAGGTATTTTCTTGCAATTGTGCACTGAGATACAAAGAGATACATTTAAGATGTATGTCCCAAACTTAACACAAAATCATTTCTAATATAGTTGAAAAAAAAATCAATAACTTAAACAAAAATATATTGACAAGTCACACGCTGTATATTTTACTATCCCTCTCGCCCACCTGGTTTTCCATGGGTTGTACAGTGACCCTTATTGGAAAAATCCTGTGCTCAGTGATAAGGAGAATGGCACTGGTAGGGTGCCATTTCCATGGTGGAAATCTATACCATCTATATGCACAAAAACTACAGCAGTGCAATGCTTTAGACCTGTGTCTTGTAGACTTCATTTGATTTTATCTAATGTCCTTTTTTTTAAGCATCTTCTCAGTCAGCTATATTGTATGTGACATTATACAAAGTGATTTGTTCCCCTCAGATATGGCACATTAAGATACGTAAGAGATACAGAAAATGGCTAGATTTAAATGCGGTTAAGCGTATGTTTAATATTTGTGACTGTAAAAGTGGCCTATAGTCTGACATTGCTTACAATTATATAAATCCACACTTGTTCAAATTCCAACTTGAAATAACAGTTTTGACCGCAGAATTCAGTGGAACAGTAAATATGCAAATATGGCTCATCAGTATTGACTGCACTATGAAGTACAACAAATAAGAAACAAAGGACTGTTGTCTTCAAATAAGAATAACAAATAAACCTGCTTTTGTCAGGTGTTCTTTCAGCTTCATTTTCATGGTACTTTTTTTTTTTAATATATCATAAAATATATTGGATTGATTGTAATTCTTCTGTGGAATCCTAAGGAAATTATCAGATTTTAATGAGCAATAATATGTAGTTTTGTTATACTCAGTTATTTACTTATTTTCAACAGTCCTGCTAAACCTTTCAGCTTCCTTGACAGATAAATAGTGACAGATTAATGAGATGGACATTTAAAAGTTCATAAGATCAACTTTGCATTTGAATACTTGGAACTGTACAGAAGTCACATGCTATACCTGTTTGATTTCACCTTCTAGATTTTGGTGATGGAGGCTGCAATATGCAATATGATGTTAAAACAGTTGCTTTATTTTCTTATACTCTTCTCTCTTCCTGACAGCCACAGATCATCAATGTACTTAAATTTTACCTTGAATTTAAATACTGGTTTAAATACCTTACTGGATCAGAGATTAATTGCAGGTATTAACTCTTGATTCTAGACTAGAATGACATTTTTAAAGTGATCGTTCTCATGAGCATACACTGCATTGTCAAAATGTTTCTATATTATTTTAGCACTTCTAATGTGTCCTTGCATTTTATCAGGTTGGCTGTTCTCATTTATAATTGTGGACATTCTTTAATTTTTCTCTGACTTGAGCTATTAGTGCTAAATTTACTTTTGGGTACTGGCATGTCTGATTTGCTATAGTGTGATAAATTTTTAACACTTGTATTCCTGAATGAATTAAAAGACGTAAAAATGATTCATTTTAAGTTATAATCTTTTATTTGCAATTCATCCAATATTTTATATTTACTTTAGAACTTCTTTCTCACATGGAAATAAACCCAAACTTTGTTCAGAAAAAAATATTCACATACAAAACATTCCTCTCAGAGCAATAATTGCATTATTATTTCTTTTCTCTGCAAGAAATACAGGGAAAATATAGAAAATAAAATATAATATATAAAGAATCTAGCAAAGTCAATCTAAAACCAAAAATGTTCTTCAAGATTTTTATTTTACTCTGCATGCATCTCACTCTTGAAAACCTTTTATTTACTTTATATATTAATTTAGAGGAGAAAAAAAGAAAAGAAGAAAGTAATCTTCACACATTTACCCTATTGATGTAGTAAATTTTTTTCTTTTTAAATGCCCTTGCCTGGTCTCCTGAATTACCACACATGAAAGTTTTAAGTTCAGAATTAAAAAAAGAGAGAAAAACATCACTCCAAATACTGTGTTCCATATTCTTGGGTTCTTTCATGCTGTTTGACAATAGAACATTGAAGTTGTATGTAAATAAAACTGTAAGTTTTATGTATTAAAAAATTAAATAACAATGCCAATCCATGCAATTTCCTTTCAGCAAGTTGTACTACTTCCTAAATATCTAGTTTGACATGTATTTGGAAAGAAAAGGAAAAGTGAAAGGATGATTTGTTCCTCTTTAAAGAAATACGAATAATACCAGAAAGAAACATGTGCATTCTGTTTCAAAATTAGTTGACTATTTTCTCATTAGGTGAAGAAACATGAGTGATTGGCCAATGGTTATTTAATGAATATGCCAAAACAATCACTCTGATTTGGTGAGCACTTTTGAACTCTGAATTTCTAAAAGAGCAGTCATTTGAAAATGGTATTTTATTATTATTATTTTTCCCAAAGAAGTTTTATTACAACTTTAGGTGAAATGTGAAAATTTTAAATCATTTTAATGAGCTCAGTTAAAACCCAAGAAGCATATTTAATATTAGTATGCAAGGGAATTTTCTTTTAAGAGTAGCTTAGGGTCAGCAGCACTTTATTACTGCTGTGAGGACTATCCTTGCCTTGTCTAAAGGCAACCTTACCATTTATATTTGATCAAATCCAAGAAACAACATTCAAAACAAACCTTTGCTTCTGGTATCATCTCATTTTCAGGCTTTCAATCTTCTTTGGTTTAGCAGAATAAAATTACTGACAGATGTCTAAGCTAATGCCTTACAAAAAAAAAATCCCCAAATAACCTAAGTGTTAGTGTGCATTTGGCTAAGGATCCCCCAGTGCACTTGGTATGAGCACCACTGTTTGAATGACAGTTCATTTACATACTTCCATATTAGCAGTACCATTAAGGCTCCAATTATACCTCACACACTCCTAAAATTCTCTATGGGTAAGCTACTCAACTTTACAAGTATCACTCTATTCTCATCCCAGTATAAAAATATTTCAACCCAACTGATTGTGTAATGTAGGGTTCTGTTATTACCTAATTAACAAAAAAGTGTTCTTTTGTGTCAAAGTCACTGTCACAGACTTTTCTTGTTTTCCTGATGTTACCTGGGAATGTGGTCACCTGTGAGCCAACTGTGTTGTTTTGGGGACCAAATTCCCGTATATTTGTGGTGTTTCATTTGCCAGAATCATTGAAAGGATCAAAGATCCCCCAAGCTCTCCTGATAGGAATATAAAGCATTCTGAGCACATTTTCATACTGCCTTAAATGGTTTGTTGTCAATAACATCTATGTAAATGAGCATAAAATATTCCCAGAGTGGAAACAGAGTTTCACATACATTTTTCATAGATTTAAGAAGCTATCCAGTGGGCAAGACTGGCTGCTAAAGGCTAGCTTATGTTTGCTTTCAAGGCTGTGCTTAGCTCCACTGTTTCTGTAAAACATGCTTTTTGCTCTCCTTAATGCTGATGTGGAAGTGTTTGCATTACTAATGTATGACCTGCCACTTTGAAGATTCAAAGAATTAGTGAAATCAGTCTGCTTGTCCATGTCAGGCAAAACCTCACCCTGACACTAACAGGGGAATTCTCTTTGCTTGTTCCCATCATTTGACACAACAGGTCAGACTGACCCCTACTAGCACAAAATGTCTGACTGATGATGTTGAGCCTTTAAGTCAGTGCAAAGCCATTAACCCTACCCCCGCTTGGAGGAAGGCGTTCTGGACAGCTGGAGTTTGCAGCACAATAAACGCATACTTTGGTGTCGAATTCACAGAGCCTACAGCTCTGGATTAGATCAGATATACATCATCTGCAGGGCTGTAGCTGTTCCTATCAGAAAGTGTACTCTTCAAGATTTGTTTCTGAACGCCTTTCCTCATCCATTTCCCCCCTCGGAGCCTTTAATGGAATTTTTCTTCTTCAAGAAATGCCAACCACATTGTGTGAGCAGTCATTCACTTCCAACCACCAATATATGCAGACGAAGTTTTTGTTTTGCTGTGCTCGGTTTATCAGTCTGACCCAGGTGAGTCAGATCACTCTGAATTTAAAAGGCTGGGAAAAGATCCCATGAGTTGCAGAAACATGGAGCTCTTTGGGTGGTTTGCTCCACAGTTATGAGCAATAACTTCTTTAAACTAGCACAGTTGTAACTGAAGGGGAAAGTACACCTGTAGTTTAACAAAAATGTCACTTTAGACAAGCATAGCTTCTTCCAGGGGAGATGTACCTGAAGGCATTTGAACCTGTCTGAGTGAGAGTATGAACACTGTTGCTTTAATAAAGTAAACATCTATGACTTACGCTTTGTTTTAATAAAACACACACTAACATGCTTAGTCTGAAGCACTTGAGTAATCCCACTGAAATTAATAGAGCTATTCACATTCCAAAGAATTTATTTAAGCTTCCATTTAATGGAATGTTTTCAAAGAATAAAATATACAAAAAGTATAATCATAGATGTAAGACATGTTTCAGTTTGTGTAATCCTAAATCTCATCGTGTTATGCCCAACAGATTTAATTAAATCCTACAGCAAGAACATTATTTAGAAAAAAATAAACAACCAACAAGTACATATTTTTCCTAATATACTGCAGAAGATTATTTATATAACTGAAAGTTTCTGAATTATGGAAAAGAAGGGGAAAAAAATCTCTATTAATAAACTTTAGCTATGAGAACTGAAATTTGATTATTAATTTATTTTAGGTCCAATATATCTCCACTTTCCCAAATTTCCAAATCTCCACTTTCCCAACATTTTACTTTCCCAACATTTTACTTTCCCAAAGACTTCTGTAAACAGTGTTGCCTCTCCTCCTGTCACTGAGTACTTCTGAGGGAAGTGAGGCATTAAAAATATCTTTTGGAAACTAAACACTTAGCATTATTCTTTGTTTTTAACCTTTCTCAAATTGCAGCTGTGGACTGTTCAAAATGATGTTGAAATTTGCGGGTTGTTTGGGTTTTTTTTTAAAGCTATTGCTAGTTGAAAAACAAGTAGCCTTTTTTTCCCCATAGGTGGCTTGAAGTTCTAATTCACATTAACAGTGTGTGAAGTATTTCAGCTAGATTATAAGTTATTTTTCCTAATATTGATATACACATATGTGTAGAAGCTTAAATACCTCACCTTTGTCTATGTAAGCCACAATATATAAAAATGCTACTCATTTTTGAATCATTTCTGGAGGACAAGTCAGTGTCATCTTATTGTGTTATAATATTATGAGAAACAAAATCTTTCTGTGAGATGCAGAGACCTGTGACAAAATGGAAGGCTTGTAAAAGTATGGAAATCGTTAAACTGCAACAGGTGTGGTATAAGCCACTTCACAGGAAAAAGCCAGAACTTTATGGGCAGCATTTAAGTCTTCTTTATCAAGATTTCTGTGACTACAGCTAGCTAGGCTTTAGTTAAGATGAAATGCCAAACCAACTTCACATATCGTTTAATCAGGTAACTATGTCCTGACCTTAGAAAAGAAGTTCCAGCAATCTACAGTCTAATGGGCCCTTCTGTTATCTCACCTTTTTGCTTCTGTACATCCCCTGCTCAAAAGACTGATGACATATGCCTGAACACTCTAACCAGAAGTAAAAAATAATGACCTTACCTTTCTTCATTATTCTAGTGCTATTAAAGAGTAGTTCAGGACCCAAGACTTCATCAGTGATTTTGGCACTGCGAAGCTCATTAGTTAAATGCAGATTTGTGAAACCAAGCACATAACTAGAGATTCTGTGAACTGTTGTGCTAATTATGAGATGAAAAGGTTCTGGATTTAAATAAAGACTATGAGTTTTGCCTTAACCTGGCTGTAAGAAGTAAAAAACAAAATAAAAAAAAAAACTCTATTAATGAAGGACACTAACAGTAATAGTTTGGTAATGTATATGCATTGTCCAGGGGTCTCTATCTCTGTAACACTCTTATGACTCTCTTGTTTTGAAAATACTGATATTTGCTGGAGTAATTCATCCCAAGACTGTGTTTGAATAAAGAGCTGATATCTGTCCTTCATTGTGGCACACATTTAAAATGAAGTTTATGGGTCCTGAGATGCAATTCACTGCAAATGAAAGGTGACGTCTATAACAATGGCAAATAGTTTTCTTTGTTAAATATGTCTTTCTTAAAGAAAGCAAGCTTTACCTGGAGACCTAAAATGTCATCTTTGCTGTTAAGCTACATAAAGGTGGACATTTCACTCCTCCAAGTCTCCTGTGATGTATTTGAAAAGAATAATGTCCATATTCCAATTTTGAAAACAGTGTTTTAAAATATTTTTCCCTTTGTCACCCTCCTTCTTTTTTTTTTTCCCCCAGAGAAAGGGTACTAGTTTCAGATGTCTTTCTGAAACAACTGCAAGACTTAGCTCATTTCAAAGTGGTAAATTATTTTACCAGGCTCAGTGGAAAGACACAGCATAGTCTGACTGTAATTTAAAACCTGTAGCATATAAACCAGCTGATTTCATGAGAAAGATGACAACTTTCCCATGCAACAAAACATGTCAGTATGTTTACTGCAAATTTGAGGTGTTTTTTTTCAGAGTTAATGAACACTGTGTTGCCAAGGCTTCTTCATTTCTGCTTACTACCAATCCAATCTCATGTTAAATGCAAGTGCCAGTTGGAGGATTGGTGATAGATTTTACCCTCATGCGCTGTGACTGACAATTATTTCTCACATTCCATTTACCAGTAAAGGTATGCAGCGCTGCTCTCTTCCTGATACTTATTCTTGCTGTACTGTGTATTGAAGATAGGTATAACAGAAAAATAATCTTCTACCTTATCTTATTTTTTTATGACTCGATAGTCTCCTAGCAAGCTCTTCCAGCTGAGGGATCATACGTGATTAGTCAAGAAAGCATCCTTCAGTTTTTGTGTCAACGCTATTGCTGAAAGACAAATGAGGCATTTTAAACACTTGAATTTTCAGCTGTCCACAGTCAGAAATGAGATTACCAGAAATTTTAAAGAACAAAAATGGAAATGTTAGGAGAAACCACTGAAGTAGTCTGAAGTTTTGTCCACAGTTAAGGTAGGTACCACAAAGACCTTCATGGCTCACCAGCAACCAGCTTGCATGTAGATACTTTTATATGTATTACAATCCTGAGAAGGAGTTTTTAGCAATGACTCAGTACCTGTTTATGACTTAAATTATGGGAAAATGACTATATGTATAAATATTGTAAGGTTGTCAGGGTATGTGTTAGAAAAAAAACCCAACCAACTATGAAGATTAAGCAGACTTTGCATATGCATTGACTTCACCAGCGTTAGCAATAATATTTCTTTTCTTAGGTTTTCAGTATTCCTGGACATTATTAAATAACTTCATCTATGATCCTAGATACATGAAAAGAAAAATGTTTAAAGTATTTTTTCCCTCTAAAAATGTGGCTTAGACTAGAAAATAAAAAAAAAGCAAAATGAAAACATTTTAGAAACTTCTTGTTCCTTAAAAGTAAATATTTTTAAAACAGAACAGGCCACACGTAGTCTTTTGATACTTCACCTTTTCAAGCTGTCAAGAAAATTCAATCAAAGAATCTTATTAAAATGTATTTTTTGTTGATGTAAAAAATGAAAACGTCATCTGGCTTTGTCCATAGTATTCTGCCTTTGCTCATGGGTAAATCAATCAGATTAAGATTTTGCACTGTAATTCAGGGCAAGATAGGGAGCTACTGCCCACACCTATTTCTGTGAAGCAACATGACAAGAACCAATCTACCTCACCTTGACACTAAACATCTTCCCTCAAACCAATTTACATGTTTTCTTTCCAGTCACTCTAATTCCTAAGTAACAAAGATTCACATGAAATGAGGCAGAAGTATTACTGAAGTCCTGACACCGCATAAGGAGACAAGCTAGGAGGTGAGGATAGCAAAGAAGTTTTACGGGTAGAAAAGTGGAATGAACAGTAATAGAAGTCATGAATAGTTTTTCTGCAAAATCAAAAAGGTCAATCTACATCTTGATCTGTTCTGTGTATGCACATTAGTGTTTGTGTTCAAGTGTACCTGGCTTGTTTAACAGAATTGGTTAAATTAGTACAATGTCTGATATTCTTGTTTTTCTTGAACAGAAGTCACCAAACATGAAGCTTCTCCTAAATTAAATAGCTATATTACTTTTCCATTTTCAAGCCCTCTCTAGTGGATTATCAGAATTAACTCATAGAATGCATTCTGATTCCCAAAGACTGCCTTCGCAGATGTCTGCCAGATCACACTTGGCCAAGTCAAAAACTATGCTGCTTAGTTCTCCTAGTTTAAACATGGAATGATTATACCCATACTCTCAAAGAATGTCCTTGGAGTTGTTATCATCGGTGTTTATTTCAGAGCTGCAAAAGAACGAAGCTTGCAAGAGAATAAAATAACAATGGATTTGGAAACAGAACCCAGACATGGTCTCAAAGAGGCTATGTATCTTTCCCTAGGCACAAGTTTGTACCTGCATTCATGAATATAAGTCATAAATCTGTTGTACGACTGTGTTGGAGAGGCTTCCAAGCAACACAGATACATGCAAAATAAGCCATCACGTGCAAGGTTTTCTTCAATTTATGCTGTGTTCTTTCTGCTGGCATTTGGATTGTGCTGCCTAGTAGAAGTAAGGTTGGGAGGATTGATGTTGTCTATATCATGGTATTCTTCAGTCATGGTCAGCTGTGAATCCTGAACAACGTGTGCTGCATTCAGTGGTGAACAAAGTGCTTTTGTAATAACTGACAGTCATTTGTTTCAAATGCAAAGACATAGCCTGCACGAGGCACAATCTGCACATCCCACTTAACACTTTAAAACTACATAGCAAATAACACAATTATAGTATCTATGGAGCATTTATACATTAAGACTGGAGAAAAATTATAGTTGTTTCAAACAGAAAATGTTACATTTTTGAAAAAAATATTTAATGGCATTAAAAGTGCCTAAAACAATCTTCTTGGGGTGGGAAGAAAGACTATGAACCAAATACTAAATGCAGTATAAAAGGAAAGCATTTCAAATTCTTTGAGAATCTATACTAAATATATCTGATACTCTAGATGACAGACTAAAGTTTTATATGTATTTGAGTATATGGACTAGATATTAAAAATAATTAGATGTCTTTGGGTCCCTTTTTTCCTGGTCATTCTTCCTAAAAAACATAAAGAACACATGCCTTTTTTATGATTATTACATTTCTAGGATTTCTTTTTTTTTTTTTTTTTTGTGATGATATCACCTGAAAGTCAATCCAAGATCTTGCAGGAAGGTGTCAGCTGTCATTTTCCTTATGGAAAGCTTTTCCTTTTCTAAGTTGTCAGCCATATGTGATCTTTTAAGGTAAAAATTCTTCTTAAAGAATTTATGGGAATTGGCAAGAGAGACAATCACTTGGCCACATAGGCATAACTGACATTACCAATTAATTCACTTGTACACCACAATGTTTCCACAAACCCTTAAGTTTTGGATTGATTGTTCCTGGGAATACTTCCCATTATACTTTTTAATCTGGCTCACACATTTCTCAGCCTATGTGCTCCCATGAAATTTGAGTTATATTCTAGGCAGAAATGAAAAACAAAAATCTACATTTGTTTTACTTTCAAGAAACACTCTGAAACTAATGTTTCAGATTAAATTAAAAAAATATCATAATGCAGATGGGCAACACAGAAGGAAGGATAAACTGGGCATTTTGTTGTTTGTGACCTGGAAAATGGCTTGCATAAATATTGAATTTTAAATCCTAACAAAATTAAATCTAGTGAGATAAATTTTCTAAGAACATTTGCAGATCATTACTTCTTTTTTTTTTTTTTTTTTTTGGTGCTGAAGTGTTTAAAGAGTTTATCATATGACAAAGCAGAGGATTTCACCAGAGTGAGTTCCTTTAAGGTATTGACTGGTTCTGTAGCTGCTAGCATTTGTGGACGTAAAGCTATAACATCAAAGGAAAGAGACTTTAGGTATCCATTCACATTGTCCAGAAGTTAGCGAATGTTAAGGAATTACATAAAGAACTGCAGTTTGATATATTAGTGATGTGGTTAACTAATTTCTTGCTGTAAAAAAGATATACCAATAAATAAAAGAAATTAACCTCATTTTTTCTGACTCTCTGTTCAATGATGAACTTTTTCCTAAGGTCACTCCTTAAATTGTGAACCAGATTCCCAGCTGGTTTAAATTATTGCAGCTTATCTGAATCCGACACAGTATGGTCATTTCTACCAGGTGAGGGTCTGTTGCATATAGAAGAATAAGGAGTAAAGATTTTTTCCAGAATCATTCTAATCTCAGTTAAAAAAGGTTTTTTGCTAAGAGATAAAAAACCTAAACCAAACAAGAAATCTAATGTTACTGCTCATGACAGCCCTCAGAGAAAGATCATTTGCAGGTGCTAATGAAAAGGAATGATATTTGTTTATAGGAGAAGGTGTGTAAATATAGTTTCTGAAGTTATAAGTGTTGTAATAAAATTTCCAGAATGATATCTGATGGGAGAAAGGTCAGGACTCTCATTCATGACTGCAGCAGTTTTTTACTGTAAATCTGCACACACAGTGCTGTAAAAGTATTCCCATGACATGCTGTGCTGGTATCTTCCTCTGAGATTCATCAGGAAGACAAGCTCATAGTGAACTAGATCTCTGAATGCTCAGTGGTATGAGTCAAAGGGTTTGGCTAGACGGTAAAGGGATCATCTTCCACTAATGAGTCTTGCCTTACACCTATTGGCAGGAGAGGTTCCTGAGTCAGCTTGCTTTCTTTGGATCACAATGAGAATCTGCATGGGAGCTGGGGATTGCATTTAGGGGTTCTGCGAGTCACAGCTGTTGCTCTCAGGTCCTCCCTCTTCTCCCATGCTGGAGCGCTCACCTTCATCTTTCCTTCTTTTTAAATTAAATGAGGAAGCTGCAGAGGTGTTCAATCATCCCCTCCTTCCCTGAGACTGGGAGGTTTGGCACACCACCCACTTCCCAGTCTCCTGCTGGGCAGCTTGCAAGTCCAGATATACAATTCTTCCCAAAGCATGATCAATTTTTATGTTTGACTTCTTTAGGGATTTGCATTACACTGATTTCCAGCTTCAGCAGAAGCCTTCTTTAATATTTCTGCCTCCCTGCAGATATTTGTTAGCACCTTAGAAGTGCTATAACACTAACACTTACCAAGCTTATAGAATGATCTTTGAACCCGTTGCATCATGAACCCGTTGCATCTGCTATGACTTGGAATAACCATTTTACCAAAGGTGAAATGGCTTCTGGAAAATGTCTAAACAGAATAATGAAACACTGATGTATCTGAGCCCATTTCTGGATCCCCAGTACACAAGGGAAACTGCTTGATGCCTACAGTTCTTTAACAATAGGCAGCTCTGTTCACCAGAAAGCACTGTAAATACACTATAAACTCCAGTATTATGAATGCTTATTTAGTAGACGCTGTGATTTAGCAGCTGTGCCTGAGCTCAGGACAGTTTGTATGTTGAGGACAAACCTGACCAGAGCAGTATTTATAACCAGTCAGACTCATCAATGTTTCCAAATAATAAAATATATCATAATAAAATATATGAAAGTGAGCAGAATTAGTGTTAGAAATTGCAGGAGTTAGTACACAGATGTCACCTATTCCCTGAAATTCACTGTTAAGGTCAGCTCCATTCTCTATCACGTGTGTCAAGTTACCTGATGTGCTGGAGTTTTTTTTCCTAAATATTGGATTTTTCTGAAACCAGCAAATAAAAGTACTGTTTCTTTGAAAAAATATATTAATGAAATGCTAGAAGAATTACCATTATGTGCTTTAAGAGTGTAACATGAAGGACCATCCCTGAAATCTGTTATTTGTCCATTTCAAATATTTAAAATACAGTTGCAAATAATGCTATGTTGGAAGAGACCAATTCTTTAATACTGAAGAGTATTAAAATTAATATTTAAACCAGAAAAAAGAAAAAGGAAATGAAAAGCTGATACCTGCTGTAGTTAGACCTATCTTCTGCTTACAGTCACTCTTAGCACTCAGATATAAGTTTGGAGATAATGAACTGAATTGGCTAGCTGACTGATTAAGCCCTTGATGTCTTCATGCAAAGTTTTTCATTGCTGACTTATATTTTCCCACTGACGCTTCAGTGCAGCAGAATCCCATAATACTTTAAGTGTTAACCCATTTGCATGTCTCTCTGACTGCAGAATTTCCAAAAGCATCAGGAGAACACATAAAGGCAGAGACATTAAATGTAAGGGAAAACCATCAATATTTGTTGCTTGTCAAATCACAGAGAAAAAAAAAAAAAGAAGAAAAATGTTTTGTTACCCTGTGTACCTTCAAATACTTTATTTTTTTTCCTGGGAACTGTGATTCGAATATCTTCAGTTTTAGGCAAGAGCTAGAAGGCTGTAAAAAAGCTAAAAAGCTCTGACAGCAACAAAAGCAACAAATGTAGTATTTATTAGAATGAATTTCAACTCCAGATATACTCAGGGCTGAGTAATACTTATTGTTAGCCTCAAGGGCTCTGTGAACAGTGATGTCTCTGCACAAATTTCCACTCCCATTTACAGAAATGGCTGAAAAGAGAATGACCATTTGCAATAGTGCAAAAAGTGAAAAGGTTTTTGTCAGATTTATGGTAAACTAAGATGGACAGAACAGAGCCGGACAATGCAAAGCATAAAAATTTAAGTAGTGAAGCCTAAGAAAACTCTGCAGTCTATGTCCTGATAATTATTTTTCTAGAATAGACTCACACTTCATCTAAAAAAAGCCATCTTTTACGTGATTTGTCATGGAGCTGGTAGAACCAGCTGTGTACACCTGACAGTACTAGTCAGAAAATTCTTAAGGGAAAGAAATAACTATATGATTTATGAAACTAATGCCATGTTCAAAGAATGTTGTATTTCATATCAAAACCTTTGAGAAGTACCAGGAGAGATGGAAGCAAACACAGCTTCACCTTACACTGTTCAGCAAAGACAGAAAGTATGTTAAGGAGGATGTAGTTGAGATACTGAATGCTCTTAAAATAATGACTTCTAACTGAAAGAGGCAAGAAGATGTAGCAGTTTTTTCATACAAAGAAGAGCCTGAAAGGCTGCTAGAGCAGTATAACTGCACTCACTTATAGTGGTGGTGCACCACCTATAATGGTTCCCAGCATTCACTGGAGAAACTACCTTGGCACATCAGGGAAATCAATCTGGATGGGCCTCTCAAGGGAGAATGCCGGTCTCCATGTGCGGGGCTGAAGGCAGTGAAGCAGTGTGGTGTGCTTGTTTGCAGGGGATGTCTGCTTGTGCAGGATCTCTATAGCCAAGCAAAGCCAGTGTAGGACTCAGCACGCTGCACAGCACCAGATGCAATGAGAAGGAGCTCAAGTGGGTCGTTTCCAAAACATTCAGTTGTTCCAAAGGAGGGGCAGGCAGGCTCTGTAATAGTTAGGCAGAGAAATGAAAAGTCCTTCAATGGGGAAAGCTGGGGGGTGGCAACCTCTTGTACTAGGCACCAGTGGCACTGGGAAAGCCCAGCTCTACCAGAGAGACTGGTAGCCCCCAGTCAGTGTGCTCTGGGCAATGTGGTGACACAGTTCTGGTCATCACTAATGTCTGTGATTGCTGGGAGCAAGAAGAATGAGATCTGGGAGGAGTGTAGGGACAGGTGTTTTTCCTGTCAGGTCTCTTTATGCCTTGGGAACTCCTGGACAGCAATTAGTGGCAGTGCCTTCCTGGGACAGGAAAATGATGTTCCCCACTGCCCAGTTCCTCTACCAGTGGTTGATAGCAGGCAGTCAAACAGAAGAAATGAGGAGTGAGGCTTGAGTGTTTATAAGGAAGTGGCAGAGCAAGTTTATCCTTTTTAGACTGCTATTGCCCATTTGACCTGGGCAGGCATCTGTCCCCATTTCCTACCCACCTTGTAGGTCAGGATGTGCATATCAATTTACTTTATTTTATGATTTGTTTTGTTTGAAAGCATCTTTCTTAAACAGAGAAAGAAATAGTCATACCAGAGGCCTGACAATGCAGATGACTACTCAGAGAGTTGAAGTGTGTTTTGAAGAACTAGGGAGTAAGAATAAGGAGCTAGGACTGGGAACCTAGTAAACAGATCTGTTGCTTAAAGAATAATGAGTAACTAATGACTCTAATGTGAAAAGAAAAGAAATATTCTTCTCTAAGGTTTTATGAATAATTTGGTTTCGTAGCTGAATTTCAATGCTCATCACAGAAACAGAAAATCAGAATGCATGACATTCTTTGACATGGAGTATTTCATTTCCCACTGAAATTAAATCTCAAACTTTAGAGATATGCAAAAGAAAATCAAACAAATGAAGTTTAATATCACAAAGGATACTAGACAATAAAGCAGTCAAATCTTAGAGATTTTTTTTTAGATGAGTGAATTCAGAGAAGTCACTCTAAACATGAGACTTTAGGGGTCAAATTTATTTTTCACCACACAATCTCTATAATTAGGCTTAAATAAGATTCATTTTGTATTTACTGAAAATTTGCTTTGCAAGTAACATTTATACTTTACATCTAAATCAGCATAAATCCAGGGAGCGTCAAAGTCTTTTTGTGAATAATTTTCACCTCTGAAAAAGTTGTGTTTGACTACCTTGGTAAAATACACAACCAAACGAAACTGTGGGATGTGTGATTGCATCTTGCAGCATTCTTCTTAATCTTACAGGACAAAGCACATTTACTTAGCTCTGCAAAGGAAACACTGAGAGATTAAACAGAGGCTCTGCTTTTTCAGTTTGTTTCTACTCCTTTCCTCCTAGGTCCTCGCATACGTACTACCTCTTTAGATACATTCCTCAAATGGTTTTCATTCAGCAGAAATTCTGACTTTTAAAGAAAAAAAAAAGTTTTGACAATTTAAGGTTCTGTATTTTTCTGAATGAACAAGCTTTTGGAACAGTATTTTCACTTTAGGAACTTGGTCTGCATTTTAAAAGAGTAGGCTTTGTGATTTAGTAGAGTTTTTGTGTGTGTATACATATAAAAGTACATAAATGGATATAGATAAAAGCATCCATCTTTCTCCTTTCTTCCAATTCTGTAAACTAAAAAGAAATAAATAAAAAAGAATGTGAGGCAAGAAGGTTAAAAATCCTACAGTAACAGCCATAAAAATATTAATCTAAAATAATAACGCTCAAACAATAGAAGGTCATTAATCATTTCTAAAGCAATCTTAAGTAAAATCAGTGCAACTAGCCATGTATAACAATGATTTGACACCTTAAACAGCAAAAGACATAACTAAGATGTCATGATTAATGACTATCAGAAATAGGAACTGATGTAAGTTGCCTGAGCCTTAATCTATTAGCACCTGAGTAAATGCCATGACAATTTCTCAATATGAAGGAAGTCTTTACTGGCTTCTGCTGATATATGTGTGGCTGGAACAGGAAAAGAGCTTGGGTAAGAAGTATTTCTCTTCCTTTGCCCTATGCCAGGCAGTAACAGTGAGTGGAAAAGGAAGTGAAATAAAGCAATGAAGAAAACTAGCATTTCTCTCGTATCTGTCTCACACTTTCAAAATAGCTGTATGCCTTCTCAAGATTTCATGTCCAGAGAGTAAACTCTGTCTATGTCTGTGCTATTAGAATAGAAACAATAGTGAATTACAGAATTCCTTTGGCCCAGACAGTTATAGGTTTAGAGGTACTGTCAATTGATGTCTATGTGTATAGATAAAAAGGTAGAAAAAAAGTGTAGGTGTAAGCAGTTAGTCCATCCAACGAATGGGATTTGTTAGAGATGCTAAAAGTGAAATGTACCTCATGATTTGTATTTTACACTGCCACCTGGTGATAAGGCAATAGGAAAAAATAGTAGAACAGCAAATTAATATTATATACAAAATAGTGAAATGTTTTTTTCTCCATTATCTGAACAGACAGTTCCAGAGGAAATAGAGGAAGCAAGATCTTAACAGTGGCCACCAAACAGTCCTGTGCCCATGCTAAACATTTTTATGTTCACATTCAATGACAGTGCTATTGATGAATGTGTGGTTCTTAACTCCATTTTACAGATTATTTTGGTTTTTGTACTGGGGTGGTGCTATGCCTTGCTTTAATTAATTGCTGTATTTTCTTTACTTTACTCTTTGTACAGTAAAGACAAAACTCTTTGTTATGGAGACTGAAAAACTCATGTTCCATTGCATGCATACTTGTAACTTTTGAACTGTGCCAATCAAATACATGCCAGTACAATTATAAAAAGTTACACATTCATAGGAGTAAATAATGAATTCAGATAATATTTATATATGCTACATGAAGTTAATTTAACAAAACAGTCTCAGAGAAGATAACTGCAAACAGCATGCCAACAATCTTGCAATGTTACTTCAACATCAGTCTCTATTTTCTAGGCAATAATTTGATTTCTTAGCTTAATACTGAGGAAGAGTTTAAAGTCTTCTCTGTTTTGCACAACCTTCTATGTAATATATACCTTTCTCTCTTTCTTCCTTTCCCACCATACACACACACACATTCATGATAAAATTGCCTTTATATGAATGAAATCTGCATATAATCTGAGAAAAATTGTCCTCTTATGTCTCTTATGACAGTATCCTAAGTAGCTTTAGAATCATAGAATCATAGAATAGTTAGGGTTGGAAAGGACCTTAAGATAATGTAGTTGCAACCCCCCTGCCATGGGCAGGGACACATCACACTAAACCATATCACCCAAGGCTCTGTCCGAGCTGGCCTTGAACACCTCCAGGGATGGAGCATTCGCAGCTTCCCCGGGCAACCAATTCCGGTGCCTCACCACCCTAACAGTAAAGAACTTCTTCCTTATATCCAATTTAAACCTCCTGTTTAAGTTTTAACCAGTTACCTGTTGTCCTATCTCTACAGTCCCTAGTGGAGAGTCCCTCCCCAGCAATCTTTTAGGCCCCCTTCAGATACTGGAAGGCTGCCATGAGGTCTCCATGCAGCCTTCTCTTCTCCAGGCTGAACAGCCCCAGCTTTCTCAGCCTATATTCATATGGGAGGTGCCCCAGTCCCCTGATCATCCTCATGGATTCTTTAATACCCAGAATTTCTGAAATTTGAAACAAAGCTTTTCTGAAAACCAAAAAGTGATTCTTCTGTTAGACCTTCAGCTGATTAATGTGACATGCTTTCACAGTGGTCAGGATGGAAAAGTCAAGATGGTGACTACTGCAACTTTCCTACTAGGGTCTCTTAGCTTAATTTGGGACCTGCTGACATAAGCAATGTGCCATCAAGAGGCAAGGACAGTGTATTGTGAAAATAATCAAAGAAGGAGGGGAAAATATGCATAATGCAGATACATGAGGCAGACCTCAATGAACTATCAAAAATAGAAAATGCCTTTGCCTGGGTTATGTGCACAGCTTCTCAGTCTGCTTATTTCTCAATGAATTCACATATAGGAGGAACATGACGGTAGTGGAGCTGGAGGACCTCTTGTATTTAAACTGGAGGAACTCTTTAAGCTCATGATGAACTGGCCTTAAGATCTCTACACGGAACTGTGTTGTACAGTGTGTACTTTTCCATTCTCAGTCTGTGGCCATGTTAAAAATCAAATTCCTTCACCTCCAGAGGGTTTGATAATAAAGAGACTTTAACCTACTGTTTTCTTTTCACAAGTGTCCATTGGATGAAGATTTTAGTTGTGTATGTACAGAAGTAGTCCTGAAATTAAGAACTGTAGAAAAGTACAAATTAAGTATTTCTCTTGAAAAGAGAAGAAATTCTCTTTAGTTGGTCTCTTCGGAACTGGAAGCAGCAGTAGTTGGAGTGTTACATAAAGATAAAAATGGTGGTTTTCCATCTGAAGTAATTCATTTTTTGGGGGGAAGGAGAAAAGTTTTGATAGAGCAGGTTTGTTGGTGTTTTTTCATGTTGTTTTTCTTGTTTGGGTTTTTCCTTATTATTTTCTTTCAGAAAAATGTACAGACTATCTCATGCTTTTCACCTGAACTTGTCTGTTAAGGCAATATAGTTGCATGCGACACAACAAAACAGTAGGTACGTTATAATTGCGGGTTGTCTCATGAAGTAATGCTCTCATTAAGAGTTTATTTGGGCTAACATAAATGGATTTTTTTAAGGCATGGTTTTCAAGAAGACATTATATTTCTTCTGTGAGAGTGATTCTTTCTGTGAATGAAATTTAGAGCATGCCAGGAGAGTCTTAGAAGTGCTTATACCACAGAAGATGTGTTGTCAATTTCTGGCAGCCTCAGAGACAGAGTGTAGCCGATGAAACATTTCTTCTTATATTTCCATCCTAACTTGACTTGTGCCTCCTAGAGATCACTTTCTATTCTCTTCATTCTTCTTCACAAACATGGTTAAAATCTCTGTGTAAAAAGTTTTTTTTAAGTTGTAGCAAGGGCTATCTTAACAACTGATAGTCAAACTACTCATTTCATTTTATAAAAGCTAAGTATTATAAAAAGAGTAAATCTAGGAAATCCTTACTTGCTTCTAGATTTTCTCTCAATAGGGGAAATTAATCACTGACTTCCAAAATTAACAAAAGCATTAATATATTTTATTGTTTGATTTTTTTTTTTGTTATTCTTTTTTAGGTTTTGTTGGTTTGTTGTTTGTTGGTTTTGTTGTTGTTTTGTTTTTTTTTTTAATCAAAATCTCATTGTGTTATTATCCTGCAGAGCCCAAAAGTTTCTGAAGTATTACTGGCCTTGATACTTTTGAAGCATTATGATCACATGAATAAAGTGTTAGGCAAGAATCTGGGAGATTGTGATGTCACTGTTGTTTTTCTGCATGGGTTCAGAAGCTGACAAGCCAGCAGAGGGTGAACCCAGCAGCTGCACCAGGAAGAAGTGGCGAGTGTGTGCAGAGACTCTAAGCCTTAGGGGTGGGTGCTCCATCCTCTGATCTGACCTGCAGTGGAGTGGGACACCTTTGATGGGCATTGGACATTGTGGAAAAACTTCTAGTACTTATCCAGCCCTTGGACTATTATCATCCACATTCTCCCTCATGGTCGAAAGTGATGCTGCCAAGGAGATATGGAGTGCTCCAGCAGCAACTGCATGGATCAGGAGTGACAGCCAAGGGCACAGGGGCCCAGAGGATGTCTCCTCAGCCCTACCCTTCTCACATGGAAGGGCCTGAAGAGGAATAGATGTGTCTTGAAGGTCAAGAAGTGGTTGTACATCTGGGGTTCAGGAAAAGGTTTGGTTTTTGTTACTATTGGGTATTTTTTTGAGAACAGAGGACTGCCAGGAGGACACTGTGTTCATTTGAGCAGGTTGGGCAAAATTGTCTTTGCCACCAGGCTGGACAACTTGGTGAGGAAAACTTTAAACTAGAAAGTTAAACTGCCTACAGAACAGTATTATCAAGGAAACTTTCACACCTTTTCTGGGAAATTGGCACAATCGGATCTGTCCTCTGACACATGCAGTATGGGGAGAAAACAGGACAAATTAATGATTTACATGAGGCTGCAGAGCCACAGTTCATTGGGTTCATGGAGATATAGTGGGATAGACCATGCAGCTGGAGTGCTGCTGAGGGTAAGGTACAGTCTTTTCAGTAAGGACAGGCCAAGATCTTGAGGAGGAGGAGTTCTTCCAGCCGATGTGAGAACAGCCAGTGTATATGGAGCTCTGCCTAAGGTGGATAATGAGACAGCCGAGAGCTTATGAATCAGGACTGGCAGCAAGACAAACATGGGTGACACATGAGGGGCTGCCTCATCATTAATGAAAAGCAGATGATGCCTTCTTCAGGAAGCTGGAGGAAACTTCACATTCACAGGTACATGGAACTTTAACTACCCTGATGTCTGCTAGAGAAACAAGAAAGCAAGGCACAAGCAAACTAGGAGATTTCTGGGCTGAATGGATGAAAATTTCCTAACCTCTTGCAGGAGATGCCCATGCTGATAGCAGAAGTCCCGTCTGTGGAGATGGAGGGTCTGGGACATCTGTGTGGAAGCTCTCCTGCCTTCTGGTAATGCAGGTGTCCTGTTGGCCCAGCTGCCTCTGGGCCTCTTTACTGCACTTGTGATTGAAATCAGTGAGCAGTGCAGGGAGATTGTTGTGTGGTCTTGCAGGCTGATCTGAGCTGCTGGACTATGGCCTGTCCTTCCACTGTAAGAAGAACAGAATGGTTTAATTCTGGTTTGGTAGGGTTTCTTTTGTTTGGGTTGTTTGTTTTTTGTTTTGTTTTGTTGTTTTTTGTTGTTTTTTTTTTTTTTTTCAAGAATTCTTTTTATTCTCTATAATCTTTGCTGAGAGGAAAAAATCTTTCTTAATTTTCTGTAAAAATCAGTAAGACTTTCAGGCAAGCAGGTTTACATGTTTACTGAGTCAGTGCTAAAAACTCTGAAGGACACAATGTGTTCAGTGTTTGTCCACATACTCAATTTTTTGTAATGTCATCAATGCTTAAGTTGTTTTTTTATGTGAAAGGTAAACAGAAGACATTTTAGCCAGTGTTTTTACCGGTTCTTATACAGGTACATCCTTGAGCTAGTCTGTGAAACCATGCATGTTTATCATAGCACTGAGATGAGTACTTTTTTAATACTCTCTATGAACAGTACAAGTAATTACAAACTTACACCATTCTTACAGGTTTGATGAATGAGAGATAAAAACAGTTTGCTTTAAGTTCTATTGAGTGATGAAATTGTATTCTACAAATCCAAGGAGCCTCATGCTAGTAGCAGTTATTCCAAAAGTTAGAATTATAAGCATTTATTGACTTTTCCTCACATTTTATAATAATCTTTATAATATCAAATTATTTGTCTGTATTACATGGCTGCCTAGTAAATTTGAATCATCAGTTTATACAGAAGAAAGTCCTTGCTGGTAAAAAGAAAAGAACAACAGTTTTAGGCAAACGTTATGTTGTAGTAGAAATGAACAACTTTATCCAAATATCAGCAGAAGATCCAACATAAAGCTGAAAAAGAAACCCAGTATTCTTGCCTCCCCAAAAAAGACAAAAACCACAAGCCAGTGATTTTTCTCATTTCTAATTATAAGCTTTGTGACTGCTCCATGTTCAGGACTGAAGCTCAAGACTTACACATCTTTCTTAAATGAAACTGGTGGAACTGTGATGTCTAATTTTCTGTGCAATTGTTTGTTTTTTTTTTCCTCTTTCAGAGTTTTAGGCACTCTCCTGTAAGGGGTTTTGACTTATATGCTTGCAAACAGATAGGTCCAGGCACCTATGAGAGTGCTCACTGTGCATGTGTCTGAGTAAGGCCCTATGAAACACAATCCTAATTTCTCACTGACATGAACCACTGAACTCTGAAGCGAGCTCCTGACTTCTGTGGTAAACAGGACCAAGAATACATAAGGTGGATGTGCTGTGCTCTCACACAGCATCAGAATTATCCAGTGTGGGTGTCACCTGTGGACAACAGTGGTAAAGCCACGTGTACCCTGGGGCAGCAGAGGTTGTGGCCTGGTGATTGCTGTCATTAATGCCCTTGGGTTTTATTACCAGAACTTTTGTCTATTTAAGTGGATACTCCTTTGCTTAAGTTTTCTGGTTGCTATCTTATCTATTCTCTATCTTGTGAGGGCCTATTTTGTGCACATTCTCGTTCATCACAATACAGAAGTCTGAGCTATGCTTATGTCTCTGGGCTGTCTCAAACCTAAGCTTCAGGTTGCAGCTAGGCACACTCCAAGGAAGATGGGAAGAGAAGGTTAAAAAACAGGACATTAAATAAAGTGAACAGTACATTTGAGTTAATAAATTGGTCCTTTAGAAAGGTAGAAGCTGCCGACTGTGATCTGCTTGTTTGATACATTCTTCATATCTGGAAAAAAACCATGAAAACAGAGAAAGACTGAAAATTGAAACTAGAATTTTTAAGAAGATAGCTGATCCCTGATAGCATTGTCTATATTGAAAATTCACCCTTCCCTGCTAAGATAGAGGATTTCCCAGGGTGCTCGGCTGAAATCACTGTTCTATATCAGCAAAATCGAGTAGATGAAACCCTACTTTAGAAAAAAGAAGAAGTAAATCAGAGAGTCAATTGAAAGTAAAATGTTTCCCTAAGGTAAGTTTAACAATTGTTTTTATCTTATCCGAGATAAATATGCATCATATTCCATTGTCAAATATAACTTTTGGTTGCTCTAATTGTTTCTAATATTGATGGGGTTAACGTTGAATAATTTTTAAATTATAACACTATAAAGGGCACATTATGTAGCCATTCTTTGCATCATCAGCAAAACCACAAGCATGGAGGAATAGATTAGAACCTAATAGTGTTTCTCCTAAGCAATGGCTGTAGCAGTAGAAAATAGTAAATTGCTTGCACTTCTGAAAGAATGCAAGATACAAAAGTATAGGAAGGAAAAGACAGACTTATACAGATTTCAGTCTTGCAATACCATGCCTGGATGATTCCTTTCTGTTTCAGGATTACTTCTGGTATAAGTTTGCCGTGTCAGCTGGCTGACAGATAATAGAAAAGGGATGAAATTGGACTCTTACGCTATTGCCTCCCCTAGTCTGCCCATTGCTGGAGACAAAAAAAAAAACACCAAAAAAACCCAAGAGATAAACCGTTCAACTGTTACAGAAGTTTTCTGCTGTGTGGCACCAAATAAAAACTGTAAACCCTTAGAGTTTAGAGCTCCAGGAGTAATTTTAAGCTTTGATAAAATGAGAGTGAAAGTGGAGCCAGAAATGCCCAGGTAACCCTGAGAGCTGAGCTGTTACACTTGGGAGAATCTGCTTCAGAAACTTTAGGGACTTCACTCTTGGATTTCTATAAATCATAATAAAGACTGCAACATACCATTACACTCACTCAGCCTAGGTAGTGATTCTTAGCTGAAATAGGCATGCAATTACATCAGATGTGTAAAAAATGCATAAGTGAAATGAAATGGTAATTACCTTTCTTCTTATAAAACCTCTTTTTTTCAGACAAAAACACAGAAAGAAAAATCCATGTATTTTCAAAATGCTAATGAAACGAGCTTTTCATTTTCTAGTTTCTTTTGAAAAAAAAATGAAAATATAGGAAGCTAAGCGAGTGTCCTATGAAAGCATCCTTTCAAGATGTCACTTTATTGCATTAAAGAAACTTAGAGTTCAAAAAATTCGTAACCTGTCCTTCATATAAAAGTATTTTTGCCTGATGTAAAACAGTTCACTTAAAGTTGAAATCTCATTTTCTGCTGCAATTTTTCCCCTGCGTGTCTGAATTTGTCAAAAATTATGAAAAAAGTGTCCAGTTTTAGACATGATTTTTTTGGTTAAAACATTTTTAGTGTACTCATTTTTAGGTCTTTTCCTTCTCTGTCATGATCTCAGCCTACAGATATATTAGTTAAATAGTTTCTTCTCCCATTTTTTTTTCGCAGCACGGAATCTGTTGAGGGTGGAAAAATCAGTAATGAAACCACACTCGAACTATATCATGGATTAGCACACAAGTGCTGTGCATTTTTCAAAAGACTACATCAAATATTCATAAATTTAATTGCTAGATAAGTTGACGATAGATCTAGATCTATGTTTGTAGAGCTGTAATGTTTTTCCTTTTCACTGATTTCCCTTTTGGCATTGAGCAGATTCCCTTCATACTACTGGTACTTTACCTCGGACATGGCTACTGAAGATGAGGTCTGCAATAACCCTGACCTGCAACAAAAATTTGAAACTTTGAGGAAAGGGTACATGAAGCAAAAAAAAGGTATGTTCATTCAAGTGCCCTTGATGGCAATGTAATTGTAGAGGACTAAAATTCAAATGCAAGGAATTATAAATGCATTAAGCAGATATTTGCACTGATGTTGCCAACCAGTGTAGCTTTCTCAAGCAGGCAGAAAAAGTCTTTTTAAACTCATCTTGTGTAGCTAATTCCAAGAACATACATATCCAAGAGTTTGATACATATGACGTCTTCCATAAGAACAGAGTTCTGCCAGCCTGTGAAGTTCCTCATCTTAACCAACCAAGAGCATATATTGAGACCATTCTGAGACCTAATTGAACTCATTTTAGAATTTAAAACATAATATTTTTGTTGGAATGGAAGCATTTGTCTTTTTTAAAAGAAAAGTTTGTCATGCAATCACAGTTTTGAGCAACTATCTTCAAAAAGTATTTCTTCATTTTTTTTCCAGGTTGGACTGGACTTTGAGCAACATTGTCTAGTGAAAGGTGTCCCTAGCCATGGCGGGGTGTGTGGCTGAATTAGATGACCTTTAAGGTTGCACTTCCTGCGTCACAACCCATTTCCATGTTTTATGCTGTTTTCAAGACTTGATTTCTGTGATTCCATTGTATGACTTTTAAAAATTTAGAAAATGTTTACATGTAGTTAGTATTCATATTTTGGGATAACAACCCCAATTCTGGAGCAATAGGGAATCTATTCCTATACTTAGAATCTGTCATTTAGCTTTATTATCTTTTTGCTGTTCTCTAAATGTCCTCTTTGTTGATATTACTCTATTATGCTCAAGTTAGTAGCATCTGCAGTGTAAAATATTGAGCTTTATCAGTTTTTTTTAATCAGTAGTTTTTTTTATCAGCAGGTTTTTTTATCAGTAGTTTTATCAGTAGTTTTTTTATTAAAACAACTTTATTATTTCGACTGATGTGAAACCGTTCACTTAAAGTTAAAATCTCAGTTGTGTTATTTGTATAACACAACTGCTGTAACGATATAGTTATTTATTTTGAAGCTTAAGAATTTGAAAGGGGTCAACAGGTAAATTTACTGTCCATGAAGGAATTTCTTAAAGGAGGAAAAGCATGTGTGACTTTTACTTCAGGCTGAATACGACAGTCTGATCAGCACAGAAAACTGATGAATCTGAGCGGAGGTGTGACTTATTTGAAATGTGGATGAAGAATAAAACAAGTTAATGAGATTGACATAAAGAATATCTTGTCAGAAAGACTGTAATACAGAACTCTGTAAAAGGGAGTGAAGAGAACTAGCACAGAGGATGGGGAGACTGAGTTCTCAAAAACTGGTGATGAGCTAAGACTAAGGCACAGTAGGTTTTGTGAATGTCCTGGGCTCAGCAGTAGCAGTCATGTTTTTTCCTTTGTGGTAGCTGGTGCAGTGCTGTGTTTTGACTTCCAGTTTGAGAACAGTGTTGGTGAAGCCAATGTTTTCGGTTGTTGCTAAGTGATGTTTACCCTGACCAAGGACTTTGTGAGGCTCATGCTCTGCCAGGGAGGAGGGGAAGCTGTGAGGAAGCAGAGATGGGGCACCTGACCCAGGTTAGCCAGGGAGGTATTCCATACCACAGCACATCATGCCCGGGGTGGGGGGTAACTGGGAGTCACCTGGAAGGACAGGGGCTTCCGGGTGGGACTCGTTTCTTGGCCGGTGGTATCGTATTCTCTTCCCTTGTTATTTTCCCTTATCATCGTTGTAGTTGATAGTAGCGGTGGTGATTTGTGTTGTACATTGGTTGCTGGACTGTTCTTGTCTCAACCCGCAGGAGTTGCACTCTCTCGATCCTCCTCCCCGTTCCTCCGGGAGCAGGGAAGGGGAGAGCCCCGGTGGGGGGGGGGGTGGGGGGGGGGGGGGGGGGGTGGGGGCGGCCCTCGATTGTTGTCAGCTCGGCACCACTCACTGGGAGTGAGTGAACAAGTTGCCTGACTGGGTTTAAACCACAACAGTGAAACATTGTGAAATGACAGAAATCATTGGTGTCATTTAGGAGAAGAATGTGCCAAGGATCTTTTCACTGAAATCTTCCTAAATGGGTTATTTGTTGCATTATTGTATGTTATTGTTTGAACAATGTACTAAGATTTAAAAAAAAAAAATAACGAAGAAATTGTGTGAAAGTTTTCTTTGTTTTTATTTACCTTTTTCAAAACATAGTATGTACAACTGGTTCAAGTCTTTCAGAACTCAGGTGCTATATAAATACCATAATAAATATTCACATTCTTTACTCCTCTCCTTAGGACTATTCAACACTGAAAGCCAACCCCATTCTAAGTGCTATTAAAAAAAATGTTTCTGACCTTCACTGCAACATACTCTGAAATATTCACTGTTTGAAAGACCCTCTTACACAGATTGTAGAACAAGTAAGATCCTTGGTCTTAATGTAGTAACATTCTCTTTTCAGGCTGGCCAGGAATATATCAGCAAATCCCCAAATCATAGAATCATAGAATCATAGAATAGTTAGGGTCGGAAAGGACCTTAAGATCATCTAGTTCCAACCCCCCTGCCATGGGCAGGGACACCTCACACTAAATCATGTCACTCAAGGCTTCGTCCGACCTGGTCTTGAACACCTCCAGGGATGGAGCATTCACAACCTCCCTGGGCAACCCATTCCAGTGCATCACCACCCTAACAGGAAATAATTTCCTCCTTATATCCAATCTAAACTTCCCCTGTTTAAGTTTGAGCCCATTATCCCTTGTCTTGTTATTACAGTCCCTAATGAAGAATCCATCCCCAGGATCTCTATAGGCCCCCTTCAGATACTGGAAGGCTGCTATGAGGTCTCCACACAGCCTTCTCTTCTCCAGGCTGAGCAGCCCCAACTTTCTCAGCTCCAGTCCCCTGATCACCCTCGTGGCCCTCCTCTGGACTTGTTCCAACAGTTCCATGTCTTTTTTATGTTGAGGACACCAGAACTGCACACAATACTCCAGATGAGGTCTCACAAGAGCAGAGTAGAGGGGCAGGATTACCTCCTTTGACCTGCTGGTCACACTCCTTTTGATACAGCCCAGGATACGGTTGGCTTTCTGGGCTGCAAACGCACACTGAAGCCGGCTCATGTTCATTTTCTCATCAACCAACACCCCCAAGTCCTTCTCCACAGGCCTGCTCTGAATCTCTTCTCTGCCCAACCTGCAGCTGTGCCTGGGATTGCTCTGACCCAGGTGTAGGACCTTGAACTTGTCATGGCTAATCTTCATGAGATTGGCATCAGCCCATGAGCCACACTCACAAGTGTATCGAGGTCCCTCTGGATGGCATTCTTTCCCTCCAGCTTATCAACCGAACCACACAGCTTGGTGTCATTGGCAAACTTGCTGAGGGTGCACTCAATCCCACTGTCCATGTCACTGACAAAGATGTTGAACAAGACCGATCCGAACACCGATCCCTGAGGGACACCACTCATTACTGGTCTCCAGCCGAACATTGAGCCATTGACCACAACTCTTTGTGTGCGGCCATTCAGCCAGTTCTTTATCCACCGAGTGGACCACCTATCAAGTTGATGTCTCTCCAATTTAGAGACAAAGATGTTGTGAGGGACAGTGTCAAGCTCTGGTGGATGACATCAACTGCTCTACCCCTGTCCATGAGTTCCATAGCCCCATCATAAAAGGCCATCAAACTGGTCAGGCAGGATTTCCCCTTAGTGAAGCCATGCTGGCTGTCACCAAGCACCCTGTTGATTTTTCATGTGTCCAGGAGAATCTGCTCCAAGATTTTGCCAGGCACAGAGGTGAGACTGAGTGGTCTGTAATTCCCTGGGTCATCCATTTTCCCCTTCTTGAAAATGGGGGTTATATTTCTGTTTTTTCAGTTGTTGGGGACTTCACCTAACTTCCATGATTTTTCAAATATGATGACCAGTGACTTAGGAGCTTCATTCGCCAGCTCCTTCAGGACCCATGGATGGATTTCATCAGGTCCCATGAACTTGTGTACATTCAGGTTCCTAAGGTGTTCTTGAACCAGATCTTCTCCTACACTGGGCTCAAGGTCTTCATTCTCACAGTCCGTGCATCTGCCTTCCAGGACTTGGGTAGTGTGGTCAGAGCCTTTGCCAGCGAATACCAAGGCAAAGAAGTCATTCAGAACTTTAGCCTTCTCTGAATCCTGAGTAGCCAGTTTTCCTGATAGCTTCCTGAGGGGGCCTACGTTGTATCTAGTCTGTCTTTTATTTGCTATGTACCTATAGAATCCCTTTCTGTTATCCTTAACATTCCTAGCCAAGTCTAATTCTAACTGGGCTTTAGCTTTCCTAACCTGGTCCCTAGCTTCCCGGACAACATCCTTGTATTCTTCCCAGGCTGCCTGTCCTTGCTTCCACCTTTTAGAAGCCTCTTTTTTCCTCTGAATTTTCCTCAGCAACTCCTTATCCATCCACGGAGGTCTGCTGGCCCTCCTGCTGCACTTCTTTCTAGTCGGGATGCAACACTCCTGAACTTGCAATAGGTGATGTGACACGTTAGGGAAGGAATACAGAAATGGGGCAGGGAAAAGCGTAACATTTAGGCTCTGCAACTCCGTCTCAGAGAATAAACTTGGATAAGGTTATTAATGAGAACGTGCTCAAAACTCCTAAATGAGTACACTTCCCTGTCTGGGTAAACACAGATCAATAAACCTGTTTTAACAGATCAGAAAAGACAATCCTTGACGTGTAGATTTAAGGTTAAAACCTATCACATAGATGGCTTTGAAAAGGCTCCCCTGTGCACCCACCACAAATAAACAAATGTAAGTCTGGTCAGGAAATGCTGCAAATTCTGACATGCGCCAGCTAGATCTGAGATAGTTTATGGTAACTTCTTTTTCTCATTACTGAGAGAGTGTGGAGAAATGTATGTGATGCTGTAAGTTCTTTCTGCTGCATCAGTCATTTCTCTGAGTTTTAATATAAAAGCCAATAAACAAACCCTAACAGAAAGTTTGTGCTACCATCACATAAAGCAACTCTCGCTGATATTGCTGCTCATCCTGATTTATTTATTTATTCAAAAATATAGTTTAGTTATTTTAATCTGTTCATGTAAGAAAAAATGAGAAGTAAAAAAAAAATCCTCCTACAAGCAATATATGTAAATGTCTGTGTATTTTCTAAGACATGTTTAGATTTGTAGTTCAGATTTGCTTAAAATTTTTATTTTTATGCTGAAATTATGAAAACCATTTGTGTAGAGCTCTGTGTTTTGCCTATCTTATCATCGCCCTGGTGCTGTGAGAGTAACTAATGTCTGCTTTTGCTGTCCAATGTAATGAGATGTTTTTTGCTTGTTTTTAATTTCTTATACTATTCTTTAGATTTTTATCTTTAAATATAGAGATTAAAACAAGTGTTTTGTCATCTGTCTCCATTGTTTGAAACTAATTTCTTAACATTAGTAACATAAAGGTCTTAAAGCAGAGATCAACATTTGCTTTTGATAGTAAAATATAGATAGAGAGGAGACCATCAGAGGAAGCAATACAGGATTGTGAGCATGTTCATGAAAACTAACAAGCATAAATAATCAGACTTTGGAGAGACAGATACTGAAATTGCTGTAAAAAAAAAGTATAGTAAGCTTCAGAAGTGGACAGCTGGCAAGATATATGTACATTGGATATTTCTTTACATTCCTTAAGGTCTCAGGTAGTGCTATGCCATCTATGTTACTTTGATTAAGATGCTAAGTAAGGAGCTGTTCAATGTTTTTTGTACAGTGTTTTGCAATAAATTGTTAGGCTGAACTAAATCAGGCATGATCCATGATGGAAGTTCACACCTTTCATGTTGCTGCAAGGAAGATAGGGAAAGAGTCTGGTCAGGCAGTATCACTTGGAGGTGAAGCTTTTTCGATTTAACTAAAAGTTGAATTTATAGAAAATGAAATGGTTTCTCCCATGTGGTAATAAGAGTACAGAAAATTAGCATTTATTTTGTGCCTCTGGTGTCAGGTTGTAGCAGGTCTTGGAGAAGTCAGTCAACTGATATAAACTAAGGCAGTCTTTACAGATATGCCTAAGCCTCACTGACATGAAAGGGAATTTCAAACACATGATCCTGCCATGTATGCTCCCACAGTGGAGCATTAGCTCTTGAACTGCCAGTTTCTGTCCATGAGAGTGTGGCAGGAGTTTTTCACCCTTGGAGAGGGGTCTGCTCTTTTGGCTGCCTTGCTGTGCTCAGCTACAACCAGAACACCCTCTCAAAGGAGGAAAATACACCTTCTTCGCAAGAGAGAAAGGGTGGAAGAATGGTACAGTGACATTACCTGCAGAAGTAGGAGTTACAGGACAGAGTTCATACCTACAAATCCATCCAGGTCTCCTAGAGATTTTCTGTGTGTCTGTTGTTTGGTGTTTCTTTCGATCTGTATTATCTGTCTGTATTTGCCATTAGTTTGTTCATCATTGCTCTCACTTTGGTATCTATTGTTTTAATTTTAGGCTACTTAAGTAGCTGTCATCTCCCAATATCTTTTTTTTTTTTCCCCAAAAAGAAAAATGCATTAACAATATGACAGCAGTGCTGTTCTCCCTAATGGCGAAGCTGCTTATCATCTGTAAAATGTTTCTCCTTCTGGAGCATTACTGTCTCCAGAGACTGATGTAACTCAGTCTCCTGAGGCAAAAAACAAAATGCTGGATGTGCTCTCACTGCTGTACCAAAGCAAACATTTCATTTTCACTACATGATTGTAAAACATCCATCAGATTTCCTTCAAGCTGGAAGAATTTCTTCACTAATGGTATTGTTTCACAAACAATTGTCTTATATTCTTTAAATTCATAACATCACCTAAAGGTATTTTATATTTTAGCCATTAGTATATATTTAGCTCTATTAAGTGCCTCTACTAAAATATTATTTATGTTCAATGGCACCAAAGCTCTTGATGTTATGATCTGCTTCAAGGCACTGTTTGCCTAGATAATATGTCATTTACCTTGACAAATCTGTGATAGATAGGATGCAATTCTCTGACAAGTTAAATGCTTTAAAGGTTTAATTTATAGAAGTTGCTTCTTACTATTTTTAGGTTTGAACACAAAGAAAAAGTCAACAGTTAATATTAAATGCCTATCAAATACTGTTGATATTGCACATTAAACTTATTTACAGTACATAACAATCTCTTCATGGAAGAATTTAAATTTGAGACATCATTCTGAAATAGATTTTTTTTTTCCTGTGGTATTTGTTTTCCAGATGTTCCCATTTTGTCCTTTCTGATTCTTCCAAGGGAAAAAGAGAAGATCTAGAAAAAAATAAAAGGAAAAGACAAACATTAACTGTAGGAAAAAAAATGAGCATGCTGCAGTAGGTTTTTCCCCAGCTCTGTACCATATGATGGAGATTTTATCAACTTTCTTTGCAAGGAACTTCCCAAAGGTTCCATGGATATGTGCTATTGCTTCCACTCTAGCTGTCATGCAGGGTATCATTGCTATATTTTTTTTTTAATTTCCTTTCCATCAACACAAGGGAAGAAAACAGATTTTTAATCTGAGCTTTGGAGTAGGAATCATAAAATATTTTAAATGTAATTGAATCTTGGGTTTTAAATTTCTGCATGAAATTCCACTAAGATTGTTCTATGCAGCATATCATTGTTTTCCTGAAATGACTACATTTCTATCAGAGTTCTAGAAGCAGGATCCTTTTGCATTAGGTAAAATAGCACATACTTAATAGTGGTCAGCATGTAGAGTTCTGCCTAAACCCTGGAAATGTGTTTTAACTGGAACTGTAGTGAGGGAGAACACAACAAAAATGTTGGGATGAAATTAACCCCTGGATATGAAAGTTTATTAGAGATTTCTAATCTACAAATTTTTTACTTTAAATGACACCTTTTTTATTTTTTTTATCCCAGTTTGTTGATCAGTAGCTATGGATATTGGTCTTGAAATGCATACTAAAAACATAACAAAACACAATAAAAGTAATATGAGTTGTGCATGTCTTACCATCCTCCATCACAGCAAAGGGAGAACATGACTAATAGTAACTAGCTGTCCACAAACAAAACTGTAAAACTAACCCCTCAGTGTCATATCACTGAGCATCCAGACTATAAACAAAATAAATTGTCATAGTGACATTTACTATTTGTTTGTAACGGGCTTTGTTTATTCTGAGTCTGTTACCTGTAAGATGAGCAGAGAGAGTAGACAACTCATGTTAAACCAAGAGTTATATTTGCCAGTGCTTGGAAGAGGGATGGGAATGACTTGAGTTCTTTGTGGCAGACTACAGAATCTGTGCATTTTATTTGATGGCATGGGGTGGACATCAATCAGATTGGGGATGGTTTGTTTTTTGTTGTTTTTTTTTTCCCTAGCTTTGAGTAATAAAATTGGCAAAACATGCATAAACAAATATGGCAATTACCTAAGCATGGAATACTATGTTATGCCATGTAAGTAAACACCTGGAGTAAGATTTTGAAGCTATATCTCTTCTCCCCCTTTTTTTTTTAAGTCATTATTGTGACTCTTATCAGTAGATTTAAAATAATCTTTTAAAAAAATCTAAAACTTTTATGATATTTCTGTACTTCTTGTACTTCACATTACAAATAAATTGTTGATTCTAGAGAGCAGTTATGTAAAAGTTTACAGCTGAGAAGGACATCATGTGCACTTGAAATGCTAGGTGAAATCTAAGGGAACATATCAAAAGACACTGGGTTTTTTAGAGGCATTTGAGGAGCTAAGGCTCTTTTTGTCTCATTCATAATTATTTATCTTATGACTCACTGGAATTAATATTGAATAACGATAGACATGCAAACAGCATCTCATATGCCTCCATGTTAGGAAAGGGCTTTTTTTACTTTCATTTGAACTGGAAAAACCTATTTCATGGTGGCAGAAAAAACCTAACAGAGGCATGGGAGAAGGTGGAATGGGTCCTCCACGTATCATCTGTTTTGTGCTGTTAACAAACACCTGAAGTATGTGTGTAAAACCAATGCAGCTTAACAGTGTCTGAAAACACTGGTGAATACCTGCTTCTAGGTAAATTGTAAGGCATGTATTTCAGAGAGCTTCTTTTCTTTTATGAAAAGCACACATAGATGCAAACTATGTATGCATTACATATATATACACTATACATAAATATAAATGTAAGTGTAAATATAAATATAAATATATAAAGATATAAATAAATGTATATGTCCATATACATTAAATTTTGTTTATAGATGCTATATACTACTTAGAGACACATCTATTTAAATGTAATCATTTAAGTTTGGTAGTGTATGCTCTTTGACAACATTAAACAGAAGGAGGCTAAGGCCATGTATTTGTCAGGGGAACCATATACACCTAATAGGCTGAAACTGGAAATAATAGCCAAACATATGTGATTTATTAAAGGGAAAGAAGTGATTCTGTTATCACAGAATAATAGAATGGTTAGGATTGGAAAAGAGCTTGAGATCATTTAGTTCTAACTCCCTGCCACGGGCAAGGAAACCACGCACGAGATCATGTTGCCCAAGGTTCTGTCCAACCTGGCCTTGAACACTGCCAGAGATGGGGCATTCACAAATTCCTTGGGAGCCTTTTCCAGTGCTGTGCATGGGATTACCCTGACCTAGGTGTAGGACATTGCACTTCGCATTGTTAGGCTTCATGAGATTGACATTAACCCAACTCTCAAGCCTGTCATGGTCTCTCTGGATCCCATCCCTTCCCTCCAGGGTATCAACTGAATCACACAACTTAGTGACATCGGCAGACTCAATCCCACTGTCCATGTCACTGACAAAGATGTTGAACAAGGCTGGTCCCAATATCAATCCCTGGCACAGCTACAGGTTGGGCAGAGAAGAGATTCAGAACAGCCCTGCGGAGAAGGACTTGGGGGGGTTGGTCAATAAGAAAATGAACATGAGCTGGCTTCAATGTGCGTTCACAGCCCAGAAAGCCAACTGTATCCTGGGCTGCATCAAAAGGAGCGTGACCAGCAGGTCGAAGGAGGTGATCCTATCCCTCTACTCGTGAGACCTCACTTGGAGTATTGTGTACAGTTTTGATGTCCTCAACACAAAAAGGACATGGAACTGTTGGAACAAGTCCAGAGGAGGACCATGAGGATGATCAGGGGACTGGAGCACCTCCCATATGAAGACAGGCTGAGAAAGTCAGGGCTGTTCAGCCTGGAGAAGACTGCATGGAGACCTCATAGCAGCCTTCCAGTATCTGAAGGGGGGCTATAGGAATGCTGGGGAGGGACTCCTCATTAGGGACTATAGTGATAGGGCAACAGGTAATGGGTTAAAACTTAACCGGGGAAGTTTAGATTGGATATAAGGAAGAAGTTCTTTACTGTAAGGGTGAAATTGGGTTGCCCAAGGAAGATGCGAATGTTCCATCCCTGGCAATGCTCAAGGTTAGGCTCGACAGAGCCTTGGGAGACACGGTTTAGTATAAGGTGTCCCTGCCCATGGCAAGGGGGTTGGAATTAGATGATCTTAAGGTCCTTTCAACCCTAACTATTCTGTGAGTCTATGATTCTGTTATTTTGTCCCCCATCCACTGGGAGAGAGTGAGAAAGTAGCTGTGTGTAGCTTAGTTGTCAGCTGCGGTTAGACTATGACAGTTGGTGAGGGTGGTAATTCCCTCTTCCATCCATCCTTCCTCAAGAACATACAAACAATTTGACAGAACTAGGAATCTGAATCTTCTGAAATCTGGACCAGTTTATTTAGTGTGCTGTCATTTGATGTACAGCCTAAACGTAGGATGCCCATGAACAGAAGTAATTAAAACATGAGGCAGAGAGAAAAGTAAGGAATTTTCTTTCAAAACAGAGATGATCCTGAAAGCTGAAAAGAATCCCACCTGTGGTTTCAATATTACTGGGAGAAATCAGCTATGTTTGCTCAAAGTGTTGGTTCTGCTGCCAGTAGAATGCTTTCTGGGATCTACAGATTGATTGTCCACCAAGTAATCAGCTGAATAAGAGACATGCCATCTTCTTCTTCATGTGTTTCCTCTAGGATGACTGTATGCCCAGAAACGTAGCAAGGTATAGTGATATGTAGTATTGCACATTTCAACAATGATATATAGAGCAATGCATGTAATAAAACATATTAAATGAATTTTGATATTCTATTCATGAGCAAGCCTTCACAAGACCAGAAAGATGATGAAGGTGACATTATGTACTTACTTTCCTCTACTGAAGTAAAGCACAACATATTCCTAATGTCTCAGTGTACTACTTAGTGATGAATCCAGTGCCTTTTAATTAGGTTCTGAATTTTGGTTAAATTCCAAATCTGTGACAAGCTAATAAGAAGCTTGGTTGAGTTGTATTCAACTGTTGCTCTAAATGGCCTTTAAAAGCTACATAAGTATTATGTTTAATCCTATGCTCAGAGTGAATCTGAGGGAAATTGTAAAAAGTGTTATAAAAGGATTGAGGTTCCAATTCTGCTATGTGTTAGGAGCATGGGCTTCTTCCTGCAACGATACGGGTGGTGGGGAGGCAGGGCTCACTCACGTTCATTGTACGACTGGGAAATACATGATGGAACAACACAGACCAGTCTCTTCAGTGAGAAAAGACAATACGATTCATAATCTTAATAATAAAACAAAAATATCACTCACACCTCAGGTAGCAGATAGCATTCATTCTTATTTGATCAGTTCAGATTAAAACCCTTTAAAACATCTGAGGAAAATATTTGCAAGGAACGCAACCCAACCTTTTGCTAGAGGTGTTTGAGATTTGTAATCCAGTTTCTGAAAAATCTGCTACATTTCTCCTCACTTGTCTGGCAAATTTTTCAGTATCTCTGGCATATTTTTTTCTTCCAAATTAAATTTACTTAATCTCCATGAAATTTGGTATTTTACTTTTCACTAGAAGAATAAAAATATTAATCACAATTTATTTTCCCTTCTTACCCTGATCTACAGTAATTCTCTTGCGTATTGTATACCGGCTAATTTTATGAAATGCCTCAATATGTTATAACAAAGTAACTAAATTTTTCTCTTCAGAAAACATTTGGAGTTGTCACATTCCACTGTAAAGCTATTGAGTATAGTATTAGCCATTTATCTTGAACCGACTAAAACACCATTATTCCTAGTGAGAAACACCTCAATTTGTTAGAAGTGGCAATGGGAAAATTATTACATTTCTATGCCTTGCTGAGTATTGCAAAAGTTCACTATAACCTCTTAAAACATAGAAAAGTGGTATTGTATTAGAAATCATGTTAGTAAAGGCATTGTCCAAATGCCTCTTAAGCACTGACAAGCTTGAGGCACTGATCACCTCTCTAGGAAGCCTGATCCAGTGTTTGACCACACTCTTAGTAAAGAAATGCTTCCTAATGTCAAGCCTAAACCTTCCCTGTCACACTTTTAAGACATTCCCACATGTCCTATCCCTGGAACCCAGGGAGAAGAGCTCAACACCTCCCTCTCCACTTCCCCTTCTCAGGAAGTTGTGGAGAGCAACGATGTCATCCCTCAGGTGACTCTTCAGTACCTGTGGGTATTGAGGTTATACTAACAAGTCTTCCGTCATGCCCTTTTTGTAGACTGAAATAACATTGTCCAGCTTCCCATCAGCAGGGGCTTCCCCAGACACCCAAGACCTAAAGTTGATAGAAGATTGAGAGATGTCCTGCTGTAACATCTCCTAGTTCCTCCAGTGCTCTGGAATGAACCCCATCAGGCGCCATGAACTTATGAACATTCACCTGATACAACTGGTCCCTTACAGTTTCTTTGTACATAAATTGAAAGTCACTGTTCCTGCACTCACTGTGCTCACTAACCCAGAGGACCAGGAACCCCAAAGTTTGTCACTATTATTAAAGACTGAGGCAAAAAAAGAATGCCTCCATTTTGTCTTTGTTGGTGGGAAGGAAGGGGAAGAGTGATTAATTTCTTTCTTCTTTAAGCAATTCACTGTTGGGCTTATAAACCTAAATTCTTACTAAATTGCCAGCCGGTATAAACTGCATTGCTCTTGTGAATTGATGTACATATTATTTGAGCATATCTGAGTCATGGATGAGAGCTGGCTTGATAAATTCAGTCTTGTATAGACTGAGTTGTTGGGAGTCATATTAGAAAATCAGGTGGCACAAATAATGAAAAATGTCACTTCTTGCTCAAGAACACATTTCAGTGATTGTGTGAAGTAAGCGTATAAAGAGATTTCTGCACTGAGTAAGAATACTTCTTTCTGTTTACTTCTAACCTGGAGATTTTAAAGAGCGGTTAACAAGACTTGTCTGAAGAATACCTAAAGTTAGCAACAGCAAGGGCAGAAGGACTAATGAAAGGACGTTTCATTTGTTGTGGCAGTTTTTCCCTCAAAACAGCTAAAGCAGTTTGTGTTTTTAGAAACACATTGCTACCCCACCATACCCCAGTATTCTCAAGGAATGTAGAAGTTATCTGGTAAAATGGAGAAGCAATATTATTTTACAGAAGCCTCCCAGTTTCTTGCATGTTTTGGTTTTGCTCAAGGATTTCAGTAGTTTATGGTGAAAAAAGTGGAACTGGTTTTCATTTACATTTCATTAATGTAACTCGAATAGTTTAGTTTAAATGGCTGTGATTACAGTACAAAGTTTATCATCTTTTTAAGGATCATTAGGAGAGTGAGACTACAGATACACTCAGCTGCTGAATAACTTCTAATGTGTACAGTCTTTAAGCAGTGGGTGATTATTCCGCACTGAAGTCATTACCTTTTTCCAAGGTGAGTATAAAATAATCTAATGCAGGGAATTAAAACATCACATTTTGTGAAGGAGCAGTGTCTCTTGCACATCCTTTTGGGAGGATGTCATGTAATTAACTTGGTAGATTCACTGAAGCTAAAAAGATTAACACAGTTAGCAGATTCAGTCTCAAAAAATACTTGTGTCTGCACAGATTGAGGTCTGGTGATATTTCTACAGAGTATTATTAACTCTAGTGTATTTCTCTTAAGGAAAGATTATAATATATTTTCTATCATATTATTTCTGATTATACAGTGAAATGTATCTCAGGGACCCTCAGATTTCTGGTAGACTTATTTCACTCACAGCTAGAGAGCAAAATTTGTTAAGAACTCAGGAAAACAAACCACTGTGTATTACAGAAATGTATGGACACTTGTAAGAAATAGAAAACAGAATCAGAAGAAAAGGTTTGGAGTCACTCTACAGCTTTAGCTAACTATGGAAAGCTGTTGTAATCTAAGGTTACCTCTATCTGTGAACATCCCACAGAGGCTACATGACATTGACATAAGACTGCAAACAGTATGAAATCAGTTTTGACATTTAAACTTGCTGTGCGGTGCTATGTTTGCATCCTAAAGACTCCAAAGGAGTAACAGGAATGAGTGAACAAGTGGCTTTGATTTTTGAGTGAAGACTCATTATTTTCGGAATAGCTGAATAGCATGTTACAGCTCTTGGGTGTTGCACTATAGAATATATTGAACCCATATTTTTTAATCCTCTGGAAAACATATATTCACATTTGCCTAAGCGCAAAAGAAAAAAAAAAAAGTCTTAAAGATGCTTGGTAAAGCTGGAAATAAATTAGATATTTTTAACCACTACTAGTTTTCACCTGTACTGAAAACCTAAATCTCACATGTTGGCGTTCTTGCAGCCTATTGTTTCATGCAGTAAACAAATTAATTTCTATCTGGTATATCAATTTATTTTCTTTAAATGAACTTCAATTAATTTTAACAGAAATGGGTTACATCTTTCACTGGCACAGGTAAGAATATTGCTGCCAGTGGTAGTGTAACAGGGTTGGTTAGTATTTGATGGGTAGCTTGCCTGTAGCTATCTTCTGTGCCACACAGCCATGGTCGAACTGAATCATAGATCTGCTGACTTTATCTAAAGACCACCAAGGAAACAGCAGTAACACAGACTTCTCCATTAATGCAAAGATTGTCCTTGGAGCAGGAGTTTAGTTCATTTCTCATTCATCTTCAGAGTGCCTCTGCCAGATCTACAGCTGGTGTTAATCAGCATAGCTGCACTGACTTAAAAAAAATGAGGTTGATTTATGCCAGCTAAAGAGGCACACCTCCTGATATTGCTTTCTGTGCATCAGATATTTGTGTAGGAGCTGGCTTAACACCAATTCAGTTTTTACTCTCAGGTGATAACAACTTCCAGTGATACTGACCTGGCCTTCAACTGAATTTGAGAGGTTAAAAATGTAAATAACAAAATAGGTTTCGCCATGTTTCCTGAGTTTTAATATGATTTTCTTGATAAACAGTCTTTTCCAGCAAGTGAAAATAAATCATCTTTCATAGAGTTTTGGCTTCAAAAAAACCCCACAATATAATCCACCCTAGGAAAAAGAAATGGACTCACAGTCTAGGTAGCCTCCAAAGTGGTTGGCATCCCTCCTCTGTGTCTGTACTGCCAAAATAAGTATGACATCCAGTCAACACCTTAATGTCCAAAGGACGGGGTTTGGATGTCACTCTTCTGTTTCACTTGGATAGTTTTATTCTTTCTGGAATGCCAGCTTGCTTCTTTAGAAATCCAGATGTGTTTATTTAAGGATTTAGATGTTTTTAACCATACAATTAGTAGCAATATTCATCAGCAAAAACAATCTCTCAAATTCTTTGTTTTCAAGGACCAGTCTTGCTTCTGCTTTCAATTGTCAAGTAAAGTAAACTTCATGTTTCACACATTGTTTGGAGACAATATCAAACTTCTGTGATGAGAGCAGTATACACAGACAGTACAATTCCTTGAAAGGCTGTCCTTCCCACATAAATCATCTGGGAGTAAAGGCATCTCTGGAAAAAAGAGCAAAGGTAGGTAATAAGAAGTCAAATCACACATTTCCATATGTTAGTATATATTTCCAATACCTGGGTACTTGGAACAGTGTATTTAAGAACTTAGATGTTATGCATCCAGCTATAACAAAATATTTTTTTTAACTTAGTGTAAGATATGACTTATGCAAAGATGGAAGAAAATGTATGCAAATGGCTTTGCACTATGCTGTTTTTTTTTTCTCATCTTTCCTCTCCCAAATTTTCTTTTCTATTTACTCTCTGCATACAAATATAATTGAGTAAATAATCATATGATATTTTGAATTTGGCAGCTTTGGACTCTTGAATACATATATATCATCAGACAGAGCTTCTTTATACCACATTCTGTGGCTTGCTATAGCTTGCCCAGTAATTCTTAGTGCCATCTACTATTCACCTCAGACAGCATTATGCAGCCACTCAGGAATGATTATCTATCTGGGAAATCAATAAACTGAAGCTCTATTAATAACACACATTATAAGAGGTATGCCAAAATGACTGTCATGTTCTCTTGTGTGAGAGCTGTGGTAACATAGGGAAGCTGTCAGAAACCCATTAGAAATAAATCATTCTGACACCACCATTCTGCTTTTTAAATAGCGGGGTGTCAGCACCTCAGTATTTCCCTGTGTTAACTGGGGGGTGGGGGGGTTGGGGGGGGGGGTGTGAGGGAAATAATGTTCACAGTCACCAGAAGGAGACTTTCAAAGCTTGAGTTTTGGTGTGGCATAAAATGAAAACAATAGACCAACTTATCTCTTGCCCCAGGGTCACTGTTGCAGGCTAGTGATTCAGATACATTGATTTGAGAGACATTTGGAAGCCTGCTTGCTTAGTTGCAGCGAGGGACTCTTGAAAAGATTCATATCAGAATAAAATTGAAAATTATGGACAGAAATCACAGAAATTTAAATTCATTCCTATCCCTGGGTGTTGTATGTTTCCTCACAAAATATGATGGCACAGGATCACATTGCATTTTGGAGAAGAGAAGCAGTCTCCATCTGATCTTAACGGCTATATATCCTGATTTGAAAGAAACAGCTCTCAATCTATACCTGGTCTGCTCTAAATATTACATGATTGTCCTGGGTTTAGCAGTAATTCTTTCTCCTTCTTGCTAGCTGGTGCAGCTCTGTGTTTTGACTTTCAGCCTGGGAACAGTGCTGATAACACCGATGTTTTCAGTTGTTGCTAAGTAATGTTTACCCTGACCAAGGACTTTGGGAGGCTTATGATCTGCCAGGGGGGAGGGGAAGTCGGGAGGAAGCAGAGACAGGGTGCCTGACCCAGGCTAGCCAAGGAGGTATTCCATACCACAGCATGTCATGCCCGGGGTGGGGGGTAGCTGGGAGTTACCCGGAAGGACACAGGCTTCTGGGTCGGACTTGTTTTTTTGCAGGTGGTATTGTATTCTCTTCCCCTGTTATTTTCTCTTATTATTGTTGTAGTTGATGGTAGCAGTGGTGATTTGTGTTGTACATTGGTTGCTGGACTGTTCTTGTCTCAACCCGTGGGAGTTGCACTCTTTTGATTCTTCTCCCCATCCCTCTGGGAGCGGGGAAGGGGAGAGCCCCAAGGGCGGGGGGAGGAGGTGGGTGGACGTGGACCTTGACTGCTTCCAGCCTGGCACCACTCACTGGGAGTGAGTGAACGAGCTGTCTGGCTGGGTTTAAACCACAACAATGATTCTCACAGTATCCAACTGCAGTCAAGGGTGTGGGATTTTTGAACACAGCACTTCACAAGCAATCCAGGTTGCCCTCTAAAATAAATTGTATTGGGAAAGAGGAATGAAAAAAAGTAATTGCAAAATTCCCAAGCATTCATGGGGCTATATTTCACAGCAGATGGCTGTAGCTTCTCCGATTTGCACCACTCTCTTTCCACTTTTTGCACTGGTTTTCAAGTCTGAGTGATGTTCTGTAGTCCATATAGAAGAAATCCTGTCACTTAGCAGGATCAGTTTATTTAGCTTATTCTCAGACAGCATGCACAGGAAAAAGATCATTAACATTCAGGTTCTTAGGTAACAGAAGCTCGTGCATTATTGTATAAAGCTGAATGTATGTTCTCCATTCCTGTGAAAGATAGCTCCTTAGACCCTTCTGAGAGAGAAAGAGGGGAATACAGCATATCATGTATAGCAGCAACATTACCTATCACCCACGCAGAGAGATCGGTTTAGTTAGGTAGATTCGTCAGCAGATCTCTGTCCCCAGGACTTCACAGTGTGAAGAGAGATGACAAAGCTGATTCCAGTTTGTGTGTAGAAGTCTCAAATCACTGTGCATCCCATAACTTGAGCCACAGCTGTCCTGTTCTTACATTTGTTAAAAAAACACATGGAGGTTTCAATGACTCGGAGCAGTTTAAAAGGAGTTTATTTGAAGATCTGAGTGAACCTGAGGTTCAGACACTGTTGGGGATTTGAGGGCTCCAACAGGTTTTCAATGAAATGCAGGAAGTAACTTGTTTCTACTGGTAGAATTTGGTTCAGAATTAACTTCTTTCAAAGTTCTACGAGTAGACAAATTTCTGTTTCAGCTATGAAATGCAAGAGATGCTGAAACCCCAGGCTCACTGAGACACAAGACAGCTGAAACAAAGAAGAAAATAATATCAATGTCTATGTGTTGAAAAACTGAAGTTTGCATAGTAATTAGCAACCTTATACATGGGTGAAATAACAGCTACTACAGTGAAAATGTAACTCAAATTCAGAAAGAGAGGTTTGATAAAGCATTCAGTGAAATGTGGACTTTCAGGGAGTTTGGCCCTCAAAGTTCTTTCCCTGTTGCCAACCAGCTGTTACCGTCTGTCTCTGTTGTGGTATGGATGAGCAACACTTTCCCACTGGGGGCCTGTGTCTTCTCTCCAGTTTCTGAAGTTGACATGGTCTGTTGGCTTGGAAGTTAGGCATGCGTATTTTCTCAGACCCTGAAGTAGAGAAAACTCTGTAATACTGCATAAAAGCAGGAAAAGTTTGCCTCATGCTGAGGAGTGGGAATGAGTAAGCCAATTATATGCAAGCTTATTTTTGCATTCACATCTATCCTCCTCTGACTTACACATTTATGTACTTCCTTCAGTATAATAAATAATGCATTCTACAGTACTCCGAAAAGAACAGAAGTTCGCATTTGTTGGTTACTAGTTCATAGTTTATAAATCCTTGTTAAGGATTAAGGTTAAGAAAAACTGAGCAGAAGTATGTATTTGGCATGAATTCTGGGACCACAGGACTTCTTACAGAAGCTAATATTTGGTTAATATTTGTGATTTTATAGAAAACTTTGTGTCTTTAACACCTGCGGGGATTTTTGCTATCTCTGCTTGATAGAATGTTTTCAGGTTTGTTTTCAACAGCTCCAAATATTTGAAGAACACTATTATTCCTTACTGGCAATAGAAAGTTCACAAATACCATGTTGTCGTTCCCACAGCCCTCAAAGATCTATGAGAGATGAGAATAAAAGTCTTTCTAACTCGTTCTCTCTCTTGCCTTTTTTTTTCTGTCATGGCTTATACTCTAGCCAGACACCTTGTTCACTCACTCCCACAACAATTGAGGGCCACCCCCTCCCCCCCCCCCACCTCCCCCGGGGCTCCCCCCTTCCCTGCTCCCATGAGGGATGGGGAGGAGAATCAAAAGAGTGCAACTCCCACGGGTTGAGACAAGAACAGTCCAGCAACCAATGTACAACACAAATCACCACCACTACTACCAACTACAACGATGATAAGAGAAAATAGCAAGGGAAGAGAATACGATACCACCGGCCAAGAAACGAGTCCAACCTGGAAGCCCGTGCCCTTCCGGGTAACTCCCAGTTACCCCCCACCCCGGGCATGACGTGCTGTGGTATGGAATACCTCCTTGGCTAACCTGGGTCAGGCACCCCATCTCTGCTTCCTCACAGCTTCCCCTCCTTCCTGGCAGATCATGAGCCTCCCAAAGTCCTTGGTCAGGGTAAGCATCACTTAGCAACAACCGAACACATTGGTTTCACCAGCGCTGTTCCCAGGCTGAAAGTCAAAACACAAGAAAAAGAATAAAAAGAATTGCTGTACCTCGTTGGTATTGCTGGCACGAGAAGACTTACTGGCCTTACTGACATGTCAAATTAAAACCTATGGACTCTGTTTTTCTCTTTACTGGTTAGCACTGAATAACTAAAAATTGTAGAAGATTGACTAGTTCAGCATCTGCTTAAAGTTATTTTTAGTATTTTTTTTTTAATTTCTTTGTAGAAAGCAGAAAGTGTAGAGACAGGAAAGTAATTTTGTTCCTGGCACTGAGGATTTCCCCACATCAAAGCCAAAAATCCCAGGCATATCTAGGAAAGGTAGAACAAGATCTGATCTCACACATTCTAGGTGCAAGAAAGATGTAGCCTGAGATTTACAAACTTAAAGAATACGTGAGGAATCATGTCAGGGGTTATATAACAGTATTTTCCATGAGGAAATAGATTGTTCTTGTGTTTAGAGGCATATCCTGCTTTGTACAGAAGTTTTTTTAGGTAGGACTGCTCAAATTAAAATACTGCTCAGTTGAGGTATGACAACACATTTTGTTATATGCAACTTGGAACTTTGAGAAAATCTGGGTTTGTTTGTTCCCTTGTTAATTATTTTACTTTAAAAATGAAGAATCATCATAAGAATTTTCTCTTTAAAGCTTTACTACAGAGAATAAAGCAGGGATCTACACATTGCTTAGGAAAGCTGATCTATTCCCAGGACAGAGGTGCTGCTGGTGATATTTAGGCTGCAGTCTCTAAAGGAAATGTTGGTTAGTGCAGAGGTAAAAGCAAAGATGCTTGAAAATGGAGCTAATAAAAAAAACAAACAAACAATTTTAGTATCCTCACAGAAGAATACCGTAGAAAACAAAAAACGGACATGAAGGCAGATGCAGGGACTCTGAGAATGAAGGCCCTAGGTCCACTGTAGGAGAGGATCTGTTTTGAGACCATCTTAAGAACCTGAACGTACACAAGTCCATGGGACCTGATGAAATCCATCCTCAGGTCCTGAAGGAGCTGGCAAATGAAGTTGCTAAGCCACTGTCCATCATATTTGAAAAATCATGGCCGGGATGTTCCTGATGACTGGAAAAAGGGAAATATAACCCCCATTTTCAAGAAGGGGAAAATGGATGACCCAGGGAATTACAGACCAGTCAGTCTCACCTCTGTGCCTGGCAAAATCTTGGAGCAGATTCTCCTGGAAGGCATGCTAAGGCACACGAAAAACAACAAGGTCCTTGGTGACAGCCAGCATGGCTTCACTAAGGGGAAATCCTGCCTGACCAATTTGGTGGCCTTCTATAGAACTGATGGACAGGGGTAGAGCAGTTGATGTCATCAACCTGGACTTGTGCAAAGCTGTCAACACTGTCCCAGATGACATCCTTGTCTCTAAATTGGAGAGACATCAATTTGATAGGTGGACCACTCGGTGGATAAAGAACTGGCTGGATGGCCGCACACAAAGAGTTGTGGTCAATGGCTCAATGTCCAGCTGGAGACCAGCAATGAGCGGTGTCCCTCAGGGATTGGGGTTGGGATCGTCTTGTTCAACATCTTTGTCAGTGACATGGACAGTGGGATTGAGTGCGCCCTCAGCAAGTTTGCCAATGACACCAAGCTGTGTGGTTCGGTAGATAAAGCTGGAGGGAAGGAATGCCATCCAGAGTGACCTCGATACGCTTGTGAGGTGGGCTGATGCCAACCTCGTGAAGATTAGCCATGACAAGTTCAAGGTCCTACACCTGGGTTAGAGCAATCCCAGGCACAGCTACAGGGTGGGCAGAGAAGAGATTCAGAGCAGCCCTGAGAAGAAGGACTTGGGGGTGTTGGTTGGTGAGAAAATGAACATGAGCCGGCTTCAGTGTGCGTTTGCAGCCCAGAAAGCCAACCGTATCCTGGGCTGCATCAAAAGGAGCGTGACCAGCAGGTCGAAGGAGGTGATCCTTCCCCTCTACTCTGCTCTTGTGAGACCTCACCTGGAGTATTGTGTGCAGTTCTGGTGTCCTCAACATAAAAAAGACATGGAACTGTTGGAACAAGTCCATAGGAGGGCCACGAGGATGATCAGGGGACTGGAGCACCTCCCGTATGAGGATAGGCTGATAAAGTCGGGGTTGTTCAGCCTGGAGAAGAGAAGGCTGTGAGGAGACCTCACAGCAGCTTTCCAGTATCTGAAGGGGGGTATAGGGCTCTTGGGGAGGGACTATAGTGATAGAACAAGGGATAATGCACTCAAACTTAACCAGGGGAAGTTTAGATCGGATATAAGGAAGAAATTCTTTACTGTGAGGGTGGTGAGGCACTGGAATGGGTTGCTCAGGGAAGTTGTGAATGCTCCATTCCCGGCTGTGTTCAAGACCAGGTTGGACAAAGCCTTGGGAGAGATGGTTTAGTGTGAGGTGTCTCTGCCTGTGGCAGGGGGGTTGGAACTAGATGATCTTAAGGTCCTTTCAACCCTAACTATTCTATGATTCTATGAATGGCAGGGAAGTTTAGGCTACACAGTAATGGGAAGGATGCCAGTTAAGCTAGAAAGATGTGAGCATGAGTGTATGTATGCATATGGATATGCCAGTGATGACATTAATTGTTTGTTTAAAGCCTTAATTAATGTAAATTAATTAAAAATAATTTATTAATTAAAGAATATAATCATTTAAATTATTAATTAATTAAAATAATTTGTATCATTAATTAATAAAATCAAATCTTTTAAAATACTAACTTATATTAATTAAATTTTAATTAATTGAAGCCTCCACAATTTTGGAGAAAAAAAACGAAACAAGGAATCCTTTAGTCTAGTTGATATTCAGTTTGTGCCATGTACCATTGTGTCTTCAACATGAAACTGACATTTGCGGTGTGTCAGTTTGTAGGGGAAGGTATCAAAGTGTATTAGCCCACCTGATGGATCTGGAAAATAAACAAGTTTTCAGGCACACCTGTGTGTTAAGTCTTCCATCACCAGTATATCTATAATAGCTTATTTTAATTCTAGAAAACCAGCAAATATGTTTTATGCCAATTATGATTGAAAACAAAACATCAAGTGTATTGGCATTTGACACAAACTACTGAGATTCTGCATGCAGTCTGTTGTTTAAAATGTATTAAACACAGGTATTGAAAGAGGCATTTAAAGACATAATTAATGTAGAATTAATGCAAAAAAAGGTGGTTACTTTAGAAGGTAAAGAGGAATTTTCTTTCAGAAATTTTCTCTACATTTGTTGTCCTGATGTCATTAATATAAACATTATAAGTTTTATTGAAACACTTTTTTATTTTGAAGAAGGCAGAAAAAGTTTTATTTATATATGTTATACATATATGTGGATGATAATGACAGTCAAGCACTCCACACTAGATGGTGTAAAACAGTTTTATGCTGAAAAGTCTGTATCAAAAGTTCTTGTACAGACCTATATCACGCAATAAAGGTGTTTTAGTTCTCTGCCTCTGTGATGTGTACAAAACAATAGGAAAACTTCGCTAGCATCTATCTCCTATTCATAAAAGCTCCCACTTATCCATTCATGCTTATTAGCAGCAGTATGACTTTGGTCTTATAGAAGAAAACTTAGCTGTGGATCCTAGATGTTGTTAAAAACATGCAAAGGATTGTTGAATGTATTGAACAGATGGAAATCTAAAGAACTTGGATAGTACTTAACCACGGTCAGCACAAGCACTTAAAAAACTTCTGTTTTTTCAACCACTGTTTTGTAATCTGTTTTATCTCCAAATGAAAGAGGTGAGTCTCATATTGCATAAATGAGATCCTGACAATGTCATGTAAAATAGATCATTGATAGAGAACAATAAATCTGGTTTTGTCTACATATTATTGTAAATCTGTTTCCTTTCTTAAGACTTCATATTTCAAGTTATTTTTTACTTAAAATATTCATACATCAACACTGCCCCCCTGAAAATTGTTGAGCTGAAAAATAAATTGTTCATGTGCCAACTGGTTTGATTTATTGAAAGTGACTGAATAAAAGGAGCAGGTGAGCTATCTAAGAAGCAACAGTAGATTTGGGATAACTTTGTTGAAACTTGGCAAATTCTTCTCACCTACAAACTGATGTATTTTCATCAAAATCCAAACAGCTTTCAGTTTTTAGGGAAACATCCTTCACAGATACAAATTTGTGACACTGATCAGGCTAAGCTGATTCTCTATTGCCTTAGGATCTGGGACAGCCAAGGCTTTTATGGAATTAAGTGTTTCAGAGCCTTAAAATTGGCAGGCAGTAGCCTTTAATATATAGTACGCTTAAAAAAGCCATGAGAACCTCAGTGTTTGAAATCTGGAATCACAAGCAAACCTTCAAAAACTATGAAAATCCTAGATTGTCTGCCTGAAGAACTTTGTAGTGTGTCTTCCTTGGCATATGTATGTGATGCAAACTAAAGTGTTATGTTATCCCCATCCATGAGGGTGCTGTTTTACCAACAAATAGTTGTAAAAACAAATGGCTTTTTTATGCTGGGGTTGTTGCTATGCTGGGTTGTTATGCTGCTTTTTTTTTCTTCATCAGTCAGTGTGTGGTTCAAGTCTTGTTTTCTGCATGTTGTTCGGAAGCTCCCCTGACAACGGATTTATTCATTTCTTTCTCAAACCTGAGAACCTGCTTTGAGGATGAGCAGTCCATTTATCTTCACAGTGCCCTTGGGAGGTGAGGTGGTGTTACAGTCATTTTAGGATCTTTGTCTGAAATCACACTTTTTTTTTTTTTTTCACAGTGCTTTCACATTGTTTAGCATCTTTACCACTATTTAACTTCAGTTCAAAAGTGATTGATTGGTTTGATCACTAAGCAGGACCCTGTTAATTTATATTGTGCATTTGAAAACTGAGACAGCAGAAGCAATGATTGCTTGTGAAGCGTTGCTTGAAATAACTTGGTCAGCTTTGCTGAAGAAATCTGGAGGGGAGGAAAGAGACCTGTGCAGCAGCATCTTGCTGTCTTTATTGTGAAAGAGACTGTGTTCCACTTCACTGACTGGTAACCATGGTGCCGCTTTCAAAAATGAACTATAGAGGTTAATATTTTATGCATAAGAGATTAAAAGGCTGTTACGGGGGTGTGCCACTGACAGTTTTGTTATTGGAAACATTTAAAATGGGTAATGGACAAAAAAAAATTAGCACTTACTCATACCATGATTTGGTTCTAGCTAACTTTTTCATTATGAGGACCAGCTGTACTGGATTCCTTCTGAAACAGCATGTGGGATGGGTTGGCCAAAGATGTGGTGTCCTTAACTCTGCTCGGTCTGCAGAAACAATGTGAGATTCTCTATCTGAGTATGTGTGTAGGGGTTGTCACAGAAGGTGTGCTTGAAAGGTGGGCCAACTAAACCTCATGAGGTTCATCAAAGCAAAATGCAAGATCCTACACCTGGGTAGGGGCAATATCAGGCACAGCTACAGGTTGGGCAGAGAAGAGGTTCAGAGCAGCCCTAAGGAGAAGGGCTTGGGAGTGTTGGTCAAGGAGAAATTGAAAATGAGCTGGCTTCAGTGTGCGCTCACATCCCAGAAAGACAACCATATTCTGGGTTGCATCAAAAGGAGTGTGACCAGCAGGTCAAAGGAGGTGATCCTGCCCCTCTACTCTGCTCTTGTGAGACCTCACTTGGAGTACTGTGTTCAGTTCTGATGTTCTCAACATAAAAAAGACATGGAACTGTTGGAACAAGTCCAGAGGAGGGCCCTGAGAATGATCAGGGGACTGGAGCACCTCCTGTATGAGGATAGGCTGATAAAGTCGGGGTTGTTCAGCCTGGAGAAGAGAAGGCTGTGAGGAGACCTCACAGCAGCCTTCCAGTATTTGAAAGACACCTACAATGATGCCAGAGAGGGACTTTTCAGCAGGGACTGCAGATACAGATTAAGGGGAAATGGTTTTAAACTGAAAGTGAGTAGATGTAGAATAGATAAAAGTTCTTTACTTCTGAGAGTGATCAGGCAGTGGAAGAGGTTGCCCAACAAAGTTCTGAATGCTCCATCCCTGGCAGTGCTCTAGGCTGGGTTGGACAGGGCCCTGAGCAACCTGGTGTAGTTGGAAAGTGTCCCCACCCATGGAAGGAAAGTTGAAACTAAATGATCTTAAGTTCCTTTCCAACTCAGTTATGATTCTATGTTTCTATGCTTACTAATGTATGTGACCAAACTAGTGCTGGTCCATAAGCTGGCTAGTTTCTGGGATCAGGGTCAGGTGGAGCTTTCTTTCTGAAGACTCTTTTTAACGTTTGACTGAGTTCCCACTGCTGCTGGATGACATTATCCTCCCAGGCATAGACAGACATGTCTGTTGCAATTAAATTAACAGGGCTGGTTCAGGAAAAGTAGGGGGAGAAATATGTAGTCCAGAACTTATAAACTCCTTATTATGTTACAACAGAGGTTTTTCAATAAGCAAACATAAAAGGAGTGAGAACTATTGTAGCAGATAACAATAATTAAATTTAATTAATATACTCTTGCACTGCAGTATTTAAAATTCAAACTAATTTAATGAATGCATTAATCATGTTGGTTAAATGAAAATGCATAGGTAATTCAGTATGCCCTTCAGTTTCAAGAAAAGTATTAAATCTTTTACCAAATTACATACCTAGGACAGAAGAGACTGGGGAAAAATATTATATTTGTCAACATTTCTGTCCTCTTGAAAGTCTTCCTGGCTAATAAATGTTTCTCGAGTGCAGTGTTAGTCAACCTTTTGTTACTGAAGGACCACTTCATTTTTAAAAAACAGTGCATGAACCTTCTCCTTAGTATTGTTTGGTAGTTAGAAGTGAAGACACTTAATAATTTATTTAACATTTAGGTATTATAAAATTCTGTTTTGTAAAAAAAATGTGATGTTACAATTAAGAACGATGAAATTAAGCCTCTTCATAATAAAAAGAAATCAAGTCACCATACGTCTGTCTTCAGAAACTGCAATATATATAGTCAACTTTCCATATGTGCATATTGTTTTCTTTTTACTTTTCTATTTAGTTCATTCATAAGGTTTTGGGGAGGAGAATTGTTTCATGAGGCCCTTTGAGTGACCACCAAAAGACTGAACAGTGTTGTTTTAGAGAGTTATACCTAGTAATTTAATTTGTATATAGGTATAAATATAAATGTTAGATGTGGGTATATTATTGATATACTAGTCCACTGGAAAGAATGCAGTCTAATTTGTGCTAATCCTGCCTTAAAAAAACTAAATTCCAAATATTCTAAATGTTTAGGTACATTTCTTCAGTCAATAAAAGTGAGTAATCCTGTTGTATTGATGGTATTTTCAAAGTAGATCTGGCCCATTTTATATTGGAAGAGGGCAACTATGCCTATTCTATGTGTGATATATGTTCTGGTTTGCGTTTTTCAATTCTGGCCTTTACACCATCCAAAACAGTGGAAATTTTGGCTTGTGCATTCAACTTTCCTTCTAAGGAAAGCAAGATACATGCACAAGCATCTCATTCAGCTGTGCAACCAACATATAGCCATGGTATCTGTGGAGACAGTGTTCTCACAGGAGAATGGATAACTGGTACACAAACTCTGAAAATCCTGAAAGACACAGCAAGGCCGTGAGAGGCCCAAGGAAGCTTAAGCAAACAAGATAAGAAGAAGATGGAATTCACCAAGTTAATGAGAACTGTGGACTGTAGGCAAGCTTTCGAGGTCAAGTTCCCACACCTGTGCTTAACCAATTATATGCTAGTTGCAAAGGGTCTTCAAGACATGTATCCAATCATAATATGCCAAATCACTGTAAGTGCATGTAAGAAATAGTATTTAAGGGGTTAAGGCTTTGTAATAAATGACTTTTGTCTGATCATATTGATCTCTGACTGAGTCCATATATTTTCTGCGGCAAATGGCACCTGAACAGGGACCCCCCATATTTTTCATATTGAAACTGAAGGAATTAAAGCGTGTGGCACTGAAGAGAGTGGAAAATGCGGAGCCGCAGGGACGTCGGCTGGGTTCAGTTCGGCAGGACCAGGATCGGGAGGTAGTTGCCTCGGAACGGAGCCTTGTGAGCCCAGAAGACACTGCACAGTGCAAATAAGGTAACAGCCGACGGGGTCTGGAAGAGGGTTAGGATGGGGAATCAATTAAGTAAAGAAAAAATGGCCATCCTTAAGCTCTTCCAGCATATTCTCTCAGAGGGATAGAATATGACGATAATCTGTTAAAAAGATTGTTGCTCTGGAGTAAAGAAAAAGCGCTGATCAAGGGGGTTAATGAAGCTTTTGATCTCGGGACTTGGAAAAAAGTTGGGGCACGCCTGTGGGATCAAGTTGCTTGTGGGTTTAAGGAGGCGAAGTCTCTTGCTGCCCCCTGGTTACTACTAAAACGGACCCTAGCCGCAGTGAAGGCTGAGAAACAGGAGGCAAAATCCACTTTTACAGCTTTCTCTGACTCGCTTTCACAACAGCAGGGCTCGGCACCTACATTAGATTAGCAGCCGGTGCTACAGCCATGGTAGTGTCGTCTGTTTCGGGCATAAAACATTCTGGACAAAAACTGAGGCGCAGTACAGTACGAAAGTTTGAGGACCCTGCGCCTTTCCCCTATCCGGTGTCAACAACGCCTTTACCAGCGGTAGCTCCAGCTGATACTCAGGAGTCAGTAGCAGCTACTGAGCAACCGAAACAAACTGATGTTAACCCTTTTCGTGCTGCTACTGCCCCTGAGCTTAGTCCCCAAGAATTTTTGCCGGGGTGGGAGTCTCCTGAGGAGGAGAGTGTAACTCCGAATAAATACCCACATCCGCCACATACACCACCGCTTACATCATTCCCACTGGAGCTGCAAAATGAGTGGAACTGGGGACAATGGACAAAATCCTTAGATAAGCAATTGCAGGACTTGCGGGACCGTCTGGACAAGTTGGGGGAGGACAGGGAGCAAGCCCCAGAAAAAACGGAAAAAACAGATAAGATCAGTCCGTGTGATGTGCCGTTACCATGGACTCCTACATCTAATAAAGCTAATTCGAGTGCCATGAGATGGCGAAGCTGCATTCAGGATGCAATCATAGGCAGTACTATTTTACCAATAGATGTTCCCGCTGCATTCCCTGCTATTATAAATTCTCAGGGACAGTCTGTCTGGACTCCTATGGACTGGAAAGCTATGAAAGAAATTAAGGGAGCAATTACTCAGTATGGGTTGTCTTCCCCATATACACAGCAAATGTTATCTGCTTTCTTTTCTAGCACCGTTCTAGCTCAAATGATTGTCTCAGAGTGGCTGCAATTTTATTAAATCCTTCACAGCTCCTACATTTTAAAAGTGGGTTTGAGGAGCTTGCTGCAAGGGCTGCAGATGAGAATTCAGAGTGTGATCCTCATCACCCTTTGCACGGTGTTTCATCTGAAATGTTATTGGGAAAGGGACAATTTCACCCTGATGGAGTACAAGCTCGTATGAAAATTGAAGTTTTACAGCAAGCACAGCAATTGGCTTTAGCTGCTCTGAAAGCTGCACCAGAAGCAGGAAAGCCTAATCCTTCATATACATCAGTAAAGCAGGGACCTACTGAGCCATACATGCGATTTATTGACAGATTGACAGAGGCTATTGAAAAGAATATTGATCTGGCATCTAATGCTAAAGAATCGATGCTTATGTCTCTGGCTATGGAAAATGCTAACTGAGCTTGTAAGCATATTTTGCAGGTTTTGCCAAAATCTGCTGGTCTTCAAGAAATGATGGATGCATGCTCTAAAGTGGGCACAGCAGAGGAAAAGGCTGGATACATGGCTACTGCCTTTGCCGCTGCTGTTAAACCCCTTCTACAACAAGGTCAGGGTGATTGTGGGGGTACTAAAGGTATGAGATGTTATAATTGTGGACGGATGGGGCATTTTAAAAAGCAGTGTACTGTAAAGAAAATCAGTTCAGCAACCCGCCCCCCTCAGTGTGGTGTTACTGATTTTGCAGACAAATGTTACCTTCTTTTGGGAAATTGAAATATGTCCATGTTACTATTGACACTATTCTCCTACAGGACAAGCTATTATTGAACGAACACATCAAACTTTGAAACAACTGTTGGAAAAACAAAAAACGGGGGAAGGACTTACACTGGTAGCAAGGATACAGAAAGCTGTATATGTTATGAATTTGTTACGATTGACAGGAGACTTTAATGATCCCCCCTGCCATAATACATGGTCAGGCATTAAGTTCAGGTTATATGACTAAAACTCCGGGTATTCTGGTCCAGTATAAGGATTTGGAAACCGGCATTTGGAAGGGTCCTGCAGAAGTAAAACTAACTGGTCGAGGTTATATGTCTATAATTACAGATTCCGGTCTGCGGTGGGTGCCAGCTCGATGGGTGAAACCCTGGAAAGAGCCAGCACCACCCCAGGACAACCCCCCTTGTCAGTGATTGAATTAATTGAAATTTCAGCTTAGGACTTCCTCTTTATGGATGTTTTCAGTCCTTCTTAAAGTGAAGGGAGCAATCTTTTTTACGTTAAAGTAAAACAAACAAACAAACACACAAAACCAACCAACCAACCAACCAAAAAACAAACAAACAAAAAAAACCACCATCTACCCCCCCCCCCCCCAAACCTACAGCGAGACAAACACAGGATACAGGCATATTGTGTGCGTTTTCGGTGGTGGGAAGGTCTTTCATATGTTTTTATCAGGGGTATTGGGCATACTGTGACTCATTTAATACAGTCTCTCTGTGATACTTATGAACTAGAAGTTGGTAAAAATAAGTATGTCCAGGTTTCTATCAACCCTTGGAGACCTCTGTAGATACTGCTGGCCACTTCTTCCAGCACAGGCTGGCCACCTGTGTCGGAATGAGTGTGCATTTTGGTCACTATAAAAGCCCAAGCCTCATGTGATGTGGGGGAGGCAGAGCCTCTGTGGGGACGCCTGCTAAGGTTGAGCCTGCCACCTTGCACTGCAATGATGCTTCTCGGAGCTGTTTTTCTGTTAGTCTCCACGGGGTCCTTATGCCACGTTCTGTACGTGAGACTGTGTAGTGGGAGTAATAATCGTCTTTTTGCGTTTCAAATATTTTACTTGTTTGGAGTGTGCTTGTGGGATCCCACACGTGTGTGTGTGTGTGTGTGTGTGTGTGTGTGCGCTGAGGGCAATCTGTGTTTTGTGTATTGTTGGGTTCATGTATAAGTTTTTAATGGGTAGCTGTTTAACATTTTGGGCACAAAACAGTTAATGTAAAAGTGCGGCTGCAGCAGGTATATATAGTTGCTGCTGAAGCAGGCAGGCGGCTGTAGCTGCTGCCCAGCAGGCCAGCTTTTGCAGGGGTAAAAAAAAAAAAAAAAAAAAAGGGGGGGGGTGGGAGGGTAATGATGCTGCAAATATGCAGTTTAACCTGTCTACTTCTCAAGAACGATAACCTGGACTGCCTGCAAAGTTTGTCAAGCCTTGCCATGAGCTGAACAGACGAATGGAAAAACCTGATGCCTCAGCTACAGGAGCTGACCGTGAATACCCCAAGCAGAATGAGATAGAGGTAGAGAAAGAACAAATAACTGCAAAACATCACTTGGGGGCAACTGAAAAGTAACATCCTGAATATGTGTGCTTGTAAAGTAGCTATTATTAGAGGTTGTGATTTTGTGTATAAAACCACCTGTATTTACTAGCCAGTTGCTAATAAGAAACTGCACCTTGTATTGTATAGATTTGTCACTTGTAAAAGAGATGTTAGAATACTGAAATTTGCAGTAGCTGCTAGAAAATGCTAAGGCAAAAGCTAGAAAGATTTTAATACAATCCTAGTGTTATAAAGCAAGTAATGGAACAAATTAAGAGGGTGGGATAATTCCACTGGTAAGAAATTTCTTTGGCTAGTCCCTCGCTGCCACCAGCATCTTCAACATGCTGCTGCACCCTGTAATAGTTACTCTGCTAATGTAAATTTGTGTGTGCCTTGCTGTAGTAGCTACTTGTTACTGGATGAAGCAGGTGAAACTCTGCATTGACAACAAGGTGCAAGGATTGAGACTGACAAAATGCCTGCTACCACAGTCAAGGGCAAGACTGGGTTGGCCTCTGTGTTTGCCACCAAGAAGAACCTTTAGCTCCGCTGTTGGCTGCAACCCAGCAGGCGTGGAGCGGTGGGGACACATGCCATGCCAGACCTTGATGTGAAGGATGGCCTCCCCTGTTACCAGAGAGCCATACAGCAGAAAAAAGGGGCAGGCCCAGCAGCCTGTAGCTGGCATATGTTGGAGATATGATCTAGGCCAAATCCCCTGCTCAAGTAGGGTCATCCAAACCATATATAAAACAAAAAGGGGGAGATGGAGAGACAGTGTTCTCACAGGAGAATGGATAATTGGTACATAAACTCTGAAAATCCTGAAAGACACAGCAAGGCCGTGAGAGGCCCAAGGAAGCTTAAGCAAGCAAGATAAGAAGAAGATGGAATTCACCAAGTTAATGAGAACTGTGGACTGTTGGCAAGCTTTCGAGGTCAAGTTCCCACACCTGTGCTTAACCAATTATATGCTAGTTGCAAAGGGTCTTCAAGACATGTATCCAATCATAATATGCCAAATCACTGTAAGTGCATGTAAGAAATAGTATTTAAGGGGTTAAGGCTTTGTAATAAACGGCTTTTGTCTGATCATATTGATCTCTGACTGAGTCGGCATATTTTCTGCGGCAGGTATCTATACTGAAAATAGACTTCTGGGGCACATCATACCTGTACTGTAGTATGGATGCACCAACTGGAGTCTTGAGTGTTAATGACCATGAAATTAATTATTTTGGAAATATCAGCTCTGACATATGAAATTTGTATTATTTAACCCATACTACATTTCAGGGACTTATAGAGTGGGGAATGCACTTGAAAAGTGAGAGCACACCTCATCAAGCAATCTTAATAGAGAGAGAGAGGAACAATTAGTACACAGGATTTGTACTTCTCTTGATTAACTCATGCCTGAAAATGAAAATATTAAGGGGAAATCTCTCTTGTGTACTTCAATAAACCAATCTTCTGGTTCCCAGAATAGGTTATAACTTCAGCTGAGCTAAGCAGTTGCAAAGTTGTGGAGCCCTTTAAAGAATCCAAACATCTTTGCTTCTCAAATATCCTCTTAGATCATGGCCAGATATTGCCAATGCACTGTGGAAGTGTCTGCTTTTAAAACCCAGTAGATAGAAGCATCTGACAAGGCTCTAGCATGCCACAGAAGAATTTTTTGTAATGGGAAAACAAACAACAGAGCTCTGCAAGATCAAGACTTGCAGTGTTTTCAGCCTCAGAGGTTAGAGTCAGGAAAGGGAGCACCAAGCACATTCTGCTTGTGTTTAATGTTTGTACTGAATCTATAAAAGATCTGGGTTTCTGTTCCCTGTAGGATCCGAATTCCCACAAATAACACAGAATGTGATGAGTTTATTAATAATAGCAAAATGTGAAAAACTGGGGGGTGGGGGGGGGTGGGGGGGGTGGTGAAGAAAGAGTGACATTGCCAGTAACAATTGCTTGATTGTGGTTTTATATAAACAAATCCTTACATATACGTGAGTGTGTGTTTATGCATATACATAAGAGACATGATGGACGGTTGGATTATGTCTCCAATATCACATTTTCATTGAAGCTATTCCTGGTGTCAAAATGATTTTTCAGTATATATTTATTGAAGAGATCCCACATATCCTTTTAATGAATGCCTGGAGATTTTTATTATCTACTTCCTGTGTTTTGACAGTACCCGTTAAAAAGATCATGCATTTAAATTTAGCCTCCTAGATTATCTGGCTGTGCTGAGGACTTTAGGGTCAATTTCACAATGCTGGATGAATAACATTTGACTTTCTGTGTGGTTGCAAGTTGTCTTAATACTTTGTAAAATCAGGCTAACTTAATTGTAATGACCACTAAGGTGGCACTATTTTATTGTGGTATTTGTTGAAAGACCCCTGTTTTCCAATACAGTTTCCATTTTTAGGCTCACCAGTAGACAACAAACTGGTATTTTTCAGTCGGCTTTTCTAAGTGTGAGTTACTTCATGTGTGCTCTCTCTTCTTGATACAGTTCAAATTTATAACACAACATATGAAATCCCAAAGTAAGGGTGCATAAATACATATGTAGTGATCCCTTTATGGTGAACAACTTTACTGTTACACCTGTTTCCTCATCCTGCATTTTGGAGGATACCAAGTTACCCCAGTTCACTGTGAGGCTGAGAGGTAATGTTAAGAGGTATTCAGAGGTAAAGACCTTGTTCTGCAGCATCTGATTAACCCTGCACCTAAAATAACTTCAGGTTAATTTTCCTTTAATTTCTTTTAATGTTTGACAAGATTTGCATCATGAAAATGAACTTTATTACAGGAAGTGCAAAGCCTAAGACACACTCTGCTATACTGCAATGAGTCCAGTGAAGGATCCCTGTTGATGACCAGAGCTGGAGCACAGGGGGCAGAGAGAGGTGGCAGGTAGGGAGCTAGTTCAGCTTGCTCTCTGCTCTCTTCAGCTGCCTGGTATAGGATACAAGGAGGGCGGCGGACTCTTCGTGGAGGTGCATAATGACAGGACAAAACAATGCTCAGTACACACAAGCAAAAAAAGGTTTATCAGGAGGGTGGCCAGACTCTGGCTGACCATAGAAAAGCTTGGATTTCCATTCATGGAGGTAATCAAAACTTGACAGGACAAAGCAGTACATAACTTATTACATATTCCTAATTGGAACAAGGGTTTGGAATAGATGAACTGCGGACACCCCTTCAGTTTATGGGAATCTCTGTTTTATGATACATTCATTTTACTTTACCTTATTTTCCAGGATATCCACCTGCAGCACATGCAGAACTCCACACCAAAGCAGGAGGATGCCCAAGGGAGGCTGTGACCCTGTGGGCAGCCCAAGCTGAATCAGGCTCCTGTCAGGAGCTGTGACCCCATAGACAGAGGAGCCCACACTGGAGAAGGTTTGCTGCAGGACTTGTGACCCTGCAGGGACCAACACTACAACAGCCTGTTCCAGAAGGATGCACCCTGTGGAAGGGACCCACATTGGAACAGTCTGCTCTGGACGGATGCACTCCATGGAAATGACCCACACTGGAGCAGTTTGTTCCTGAAGGATACACACCAGGGAAGGGACCCACTCTGGAGCAGTCTGTTCTAAAGGATACACCATGTTGAAGGGACCCACACTGGAGCAGTCTGCTCCTGAAAGATGTACCCATGGAAGGGACCTACACTGGAGCAGTTTTTGAAAAACTGCAGCCCATGGGAAGGACTCACATTAGAGAAGTTCATGGAGGACTGTGTCCTGTGGGAGGGACCCCATGCTGGAGCAGGGGAAGACCCTGAGGAGTCCTGCCCTGAGGAAAAAGAAGCATCAAAGAGAAAGTGTGATGGACTGACCGCAACCCCCAAACTCCTTCCCCTGTATCACTTCAGGGAGAAGAGGTAGAGAAAATCAGGAGTAACCCTGAGCCTGGGAAGAAGGGAGGGCTGGGGAGAAGAGGGGTTTAAGTTTTTAATTCTTATCATTATACTCTGACAATAAAGAAATTAATTTCCTGAAGTCGAGTCTATTTTGACTAATACATAATTGGTGAGTGATCTCTCCCTGTCCTTATCTCAACCTACAGGCTTTTTGTTATATTTTATCTCCCCTGTCCAGTTGAGTAAGGGGGTGATACAGTGATAGAGCATTTTTGCTGGAAACCTGGCATTCAGACAGCATTGAACCACTACATTGTGGTTTTTTTATTTAGGAATGTTATTTCCCTAAATGATCGATTTAATGCCCTTTGTTTATTACGTATCAAATTTCATTCCTCATATAACACAGATATATTACAGCTGTTTACTATGCTAGAAAGGCACGCACTGATTACTTTTAATTTTTTTGTGAAGCTGTTTTAATGTTGTATTAAAGAAATTTTAAATTAACTTCAGCTCATAAGAATTTGCAGTTTATATCAATAGCTGAACACGGCTAGTCTAACTACTAAAAGTAAAAAGATTTAACAATTTGTCTGGAACAATGTAACTTTTTTTTTTTTAATCTGGCTAAAAATGAAAACCATTTGGCTTGATTTTTTTAATTTATCTTGTCTTTTGCCCTAGTTTCAGTTTGGTGGATTTTTGTTTTGCTTTATTTTGGTTTGGTTATTTTTCCTTTCTAAGTCTTTGAAGAATCATCTGGCATTGCTTTTTTGAGGTATATGCCAGCTGTAATGAAAATCATCATAACATTGCTGAATAAGATGACTGTTGAAACATTCTAAAATCATCAGTCAATCATCTAGATATCATGGCAGAGTTTCTTAAGAACAGGAAATAGTGTACTTCTTGGTAAACTCTTTTGAAAAGCCATGCTGTGCTTAAAGTCATCTATATCTAAGCTTCTGGACTCAGGCAGCAAAGCTTTATTTTTTTCCCAGTCTTTTGTTTTATGTGATGATTGCTTAATGAAAAAAATATGAACAAGTGGCTCAGTGGGGACCAAAACATAAGAATTTTTCTTTCCAAATCACTGAGTCACACTCATGTTGCCATTTCTTCCTGATGAGAAACCAATATTCTTTGCTGCTGAAACTCCTTCAATAGCAGGGATTTTAATTTTTTTTCTTTGTGTGACTAAGCAGAGCAGTAAATCACTTCTTTTCTGGGATGAAGTGAGGGAATATTATCTGACAGTCAAGAAAAAGCCATGGAAGGTGGACAGAAAAGATCAATAAAACAGAGAATGTGTCATCTGTCTGAACAAAATGTGCAAATCTCAGAAAGAAGCAATTTGTCTTTTCCTTTCAGAGGGAAGCAATTTGTCTTTTTCTCTCACTTACAAATCTGTGACTGCGATGCTTCCATCTACTTCTTTCGGTTTTACTAGGGTGACAGTACTAGGCACCAATTACGCATTCTTCAGAAAAAAAAAAAAAAGAGCTGTCATTTAATTTAAACATCCTTTTTCTTGTTTTATAACAGTCTGTTTTCTATCTGGTAATTACTAACCTTTCCTGTAAGTTATGGAAAGTATGAAGAGGAAAGGCTTGACGATTCCTTCCTTATAATCAAAGCTGAAGTCAAGCTTTTTCAAAGGTATTGTTGTGATTCAGGACCCTCCAGTTCATTTAAGAAAATAATTCTCTCAGCTTCTTGATTTGTCAGATTTGAGTCAAAAACACTCAGCATAAAACCCACAGCATTTAAGCTCCTGCAAGTTACCATATATGAAGGTATTTTAGGTGCTGATGGGTACCTGAAATGATCTTTAAACACTAAAGCAATAAATACAGATTCAAGTCTGAAGCTAAAGGGCAAAGCATAACTCATATTTTTGTCATAAGGGAAGTTTTATTCCACTCATGATAAGAATAATTGTTTCTATGGATTTTAGACTTCCAATTCCACCTTCTGGATTTTCTTTAGCGCTTTTCACAACTTTACTGAAGACTGATTGTATGTTAGAAACGCATGGCAGAAAGAAGAAAAGATGGAATAAAAATACACTACTATTATAAAACCAAAATCAGAATAAACAAAACAGTTCAGCTACTCCAAGATTATTTTTTTCCAAACACTTGGTAAGCCATATTTTTAATATTGAAGGTTGATAGTGATGATTAGATACATGTTTGTCTGGTTTATGGTTTTGCAGACAGGCAGATAGATGTTCCTTCAGATTAGGTAGCATTAGACCTTCTGCTTATCTTTACAAAGGTGCAGGCTGGAGTTCAAGCAGCCATCCGTCCTCATCACTGCAGACACAGACATTCATGGTACTCACATTTGTATCTCCTACCAGATTACTCCATCATGGAGGGCCATGTAGATAAACCCAGTTTATAATGGCGCTTACCTCAACATTCACTGGGAGGTGACTTGTTGTCAGTTTTCTTAGTCACCTACTATTCTCCTGGTAACAATTTAAGATATTCAGATAACTTATTTCTCTTCCTTCTCTGATTGAGGAATTTATATTCTGTGTGATGCTAAAAAGAAAAAAAAATATGTCATCCTCTTGGACACAGAATTACTTACTCTTCTTTAGCCAGTCTTGAGACTAAACAGCTTTTGCTGCACTGCTGTATTCAGCAAAATTTCATACTAATATTTCTGTTCTGATAGTACTTCAGAATGTGAGGGAAAGTGTGTGCTGTGTGGTGTATTAATATGCATATGTGTGTGTCTGTAGGGAGAGAATTCAGTATTATGAAGAATAGAACATGAGAGGACTACAGATAAAATATATGATATGGAAAGAGAAAGAATCAGTACTTTAACTGACATTACTAAGAGACCTTTACTTTTTAAACAACACTTATATTGCTAAGAAACTTAATCTGTATCCCAATTAACAGCTGCAATGGATGTACTTCAGCTCTGTACCTTTCCATGGGTATTTGGGTGTAGGGTGAGTTGGACAGGAGGTACAAGTGGGTCAGCAGCCTCCAGGAAAGAAAAGAGTTTGGGTTTTCTCTTAAAAGCCCATTAAAAAAATATATTTTTTTTTTCAGAGGTAGAATCTCTATATCAAACATTAACAAACTTTGTTATTTATTGAAGAAATCATTTCTCAAGTTTATGGGAATGAGATAGAATATTATTACCTAAATTAGAAACAGAATCAAGTTCTGGTGCCTTTAGGATGTGTTCCTGTTGTCCAGCACTTTAACGTAAACAATGTTTTATGTACAATGTTTGCCATTTGATGAGCTCAGTAGTAAATGAAAAGAAAAAAAAAAAGAAGGGTGAGTAAACCCCCTTGAATGTTAGTATTTGTCTCTTTTTGGTGTAAGGGTAAGATTGTGATCTTTTGAGGGCTGGTATTTTAAACAACTTTATGTTCCTGATCAACCATGTCCCAGGTCTTTATTGTTGTATGCTTTATGGAGTTTCTTTTTATATTTACAGAAATAATAGCCCATCTGTTGTCAGGTAGCCCTCGTTCACATACCTTCCAAAGGGACTACCTCAGACTATACTGGTTGAAATCACTAGTTCCTGACAGCATGGGAATATCTGCAGTGTTTAAACCCTGTTGAATGCTGTGTATTCTCTTTCCTGGTCTCTTGGAACTGAATGATAGAAAAAGCTACCTGCAGAAATTAAATGCATGGTCCCTGAGATTTTGAGTGGCAGGAATGTTGAAACCAAATTACTGGAATATCCAGTCATTTCGTGGGGATAACGTTACTATTTTGTGCAGTTTTAGAGCTATCTATCTTGTTTCTTTAGCTTCTTTTACAGGAGCGTTTTAAAACTCTGCAGGATGCAAAGCCCACAGGCATATGAACTGTGTGTATTTACATCGGTTATCATGCACGGCTGTTCAGAAATCTCCCAAGCTAATCCTACATGGGGAGAAAAGCCTCTGAGGTCCTTTGTTGCTCACTCAGTTGCTCCAAAAAAAGGAAAGTAACTTAATATGAGTCGCCTTTCATCAGTAGCTACAAATTTCAGGTGTTCCTAAGCTTTAATCTTCACTCAGATGGCAGCTCCTCTTGCGCCTTTCTGTAAAACTGTTCACTTCAATCTCTCCAATCGTATAACAAATTCAGCAGGCAGCAGGAAGACAGCTAGTGTTTCTGAAATGTTTTACGGAGCATTATGCTTAAATAACATATATGTTTTGCGATTGCTAAATATTCAACATATATCCATATTGTTACAGCAACAGGATTATAGGTATTTTGTCAAAGGATGGGATAAAAACATTTTAGCAGGTGTGTTCAGGGGAAATGAATAGCATCTCATTAAATCACGCAATAGCAGAATAGAAGAGCTAGCAGTCATCAGTTTTTGTGGTGGATTTTTCCCCTGTAAAACAGATCATGCTGTGTACTGAAAGTAAATAATGCTGCCTGTCTCCAGTAAGCATATGTGTGTCTCTCACTAACCGAAGATATACCAGTGCACTGAGAGAAGAGTATTCTTAAAGAAAAGAGAGATTATTTTAGTATAGTTCCTCTATTCTATTAAGCACAATTAATAAAGTACCCAGGCTGAGATAACAGCTCTTAACATCTGTTTTCTAACCTCTACAGAGCAGTAAAACATGCATTACACTAAAGTTAGTATCATCACCAACACCTGCAGTTCCCTACCTTTTTGTACTATAAAACACCACCAACCAGAAAGTAATTAGAAATGCAAATAACAAACTGTGTGTGATAATCTGTCAGTAAAGTAATACAAGACAAATAATCATTCAGACTCTGCTTAGGACAGATTTAGGACAAAATGCTAGTGTTGAAGGGAAGATAAAACAAGAGTGAAGAAAAGAATTAGAAAAAAAAAATGTTGTCACCAAACCCTTTTCTAATTTCATTGATGTGTCAATGTTTGCTTTAAACTACACAATGGCTCCTCTCCAAATTTCCAAAATTAACTTTCTTCTCTAAAGTAATGCAAATCTATTTTTGCTATAAAACATTAGTTCTTAAATTCTACTCTAATTGGTGTCTGAAAAAACAATTTAAAATATCTGACAGAAATTAGTGTGACTTTTTAAAAATTTTGTTTCTGTTTTTGTTTTGGGGTAAAGCCAAGTCTTTAGGCTGTAGGATTTATGTTTCAGCAAAGTCACTAACTACAGAATCAGCTTTAGGTAACCTCAAAATTCCTTTAGTTTGCATTAATTAATATTTTCCATTGTCATTTCAGTAAAAAATCATGTATTGTGACTGTAATAAATCTCATTAAAGGTGATAAATATATATATAATACATACATATGTAAAAGACATTAAAAGTATATGCTTTTGAGCGTAGAAATCTTTTATGGTAGAAACAAATAATCATAATCAGAGTACTTCTATTAGGTAAGAGATACAAGCATTTTCTCGTCTGTGAACACATGTGACTAAGTCACTACTTTACTGGGTCATGTCTTGCCTGAGTGCTTGGACGTGATGTTTGTTCATTTGCTCAGGCATGACCAAAGTCAGCAGGATTTTTTTTGATCGTTAGAATTTTGTGTATTTTATTTGTCTGTTTTTTGTTTTTTTTTTCATTTTTTTCTGCTGTATGGTATTTTTTTCTGCAACATGACCATTTCTTCGTCAGCATCTGACCACTACCCACATCCACATAATTATTTTCCTATCTTTTAGCTGACCTTCAGCTGCAGTGAAAAAACAGAACATACCTGAAAACTATATTCTGGAGTATTTTATTTTTTCCTCCAGGGTGTTGCATATTTGGAGACAGGTGGGGATAATATGCTTAAAGAGTACAGTTTGATTAAGAGGTAGGTAATGCGTAGGCCCATATACAAAAGGAATTTCTTTAATGGAGTCATGTTTGAAAAAAGGTCTCTCTTCTTTGCTGGTAGCCAAAAATTTCAGCTTTGGAATTTGTTTTTTAGACTAATTGCTTGAACAAATATAGTATACTTAAAATCACCTGTGTTTTCTTAAAAATAAACAACTTAAAGTGTTTAGGAAAAAATTACAGAAATAATGGGATTTTAATGAGAATCAGAACAAGAACTGGTATGACAGTTTCCTTTAGTTATGGATTTTTTTTTTTTTTTAATTACAGGATAAACTTTTGAGCTATTTCTTTTCTATGTGAGCAACCCACATTTCATAAAGAATCCACTCAAATGCAGTTAGAAGTTCTCAAAGATGCTGTATTATTATAATGTATATTGACATAATGGTGTTACTACATCACAAGTGTCTCACTCCAAGATCTTTTTAAATGACCTTTTTCACCTCTGTGGTGCTTAATAGGAAAAAAAAAAAAAAAATCCATAAGATTAAAATCGTCTGGGGTGTCTCTATTATTTGGGATTTTCTTTTTTCTGGAGAGGGGCACGTTTTTTCGTCATTGTTGAGTGTGATTTGTGACTGGAGTTTGAAAGGTTGTATCTGACTTATGGGTACAGACCAGCTTGTGCTATGTTCTGTGCTTTATTGACAGTGTATGTCAATAAACAGAACTATTCTGGGGAGTTGCAGCTGCCATCCGCCATTGGACTTGACCTGTATTTGCAAACAGTAGATAACATAGTTACTTTCATGAGCAGAAATGCAGAAAAAAAAACCTTAAACACCAACGTCTGAAAAGGCTATCAAATGTTAAAAGTCAAAGAATATGTTAGCCACTAAGAAACTTCATTATTTCATAGGTACTGTAGAGACAGATCATATTCCAACATAGTTCAAAGAAGAAAAACACATACCACTCTAAGATTTCTCATGTATTATTGATACTCAGGTCTGGGTATTATTTAATCATACTGTGAATCTAAAGTACTAAAAGTGCGTTTGATTTTCGTATTATGTAGTCTTGCAAAGGTGTTACACTGCTGAAAATAAGCTTTTCCTATGTGAGCTCCTTGACAGAGCTCTGTTCAAGGCTGAGCTGCTGGTTTAGAAGTTACGCAAATTATGGTTTCTTACCAATGAAGGTGCCCCTAGATTTACTTGGGTCAAGACTATGAGCCCTTCAGTCTGAAATTTTATAAAAGCCTATTTAATTTTCTACAATTTCTCTGTTGTATGCAATTAAGCAATAATTTTCGAATGAATACAGAGAAGTAGATCTATGTCCATGCATGCTCAGGTTTAGATTCTGAATAGACTTTTCAGCCTGCAATTAGTTCTTTATGTGAGTTTAATCATGTACCTATGTCTTCACAATTATAGATGAAATCATTGATTGAACTAATTTGTTATGTTCACCCAGGTCCAAGAATTTGTCATAACAAGTCCTGTAAAGCTGACAATACAGTGGCCAGCACAACCTGGAAATAGGATTGCATTCAATACTTTGATTTCTTTTTTTTTTTTTTCCTACAGAGTTTGTTTCTGGAAATTTTTTTTTTTTTTTCCTTCTACATTTTCTATATCTTTCAAATTCTATCAAAAAGAACTTGATAGAAGATTAGCTTTGCAAAGGTATTGAAGGTCTTTGCGATAGTGACTTTTTCATTAATTAGGAAAAAATAATTATTATTGTAGCACTTGATATTTTAATGCAGTCTTAAACGTGCTGTTGCAAAACATTTATCCAAATTTAAATAGTACCTACTTAAAGGACTGAGGATGTTGATCCTCACCAGGAAGAGAGAAATTCTCGTAATAAAAGAGATATATTGTAGCTACATTAATAGCTACATTATTAATATTTAATTAATATTCTTTCCCTCCATTTTTTTATGAAAGAAATATTTAGGACTAAACTAAAGTTTTTTAGTGCCAATTTTTGTATTTATTGTAACATTGAAAGGAATAGCAGCACAGAAAGAGTATTGTAGAAAGAAAGTCATTGCAAGGCTTTAACTTCAATCCAGTGATTGTCTTTCCTCTTATTGCACCTGTAGCTTTGCCATTAAGATATTTCTTTCTTTGTACTGCATTGTTGAGATGCAGTACAAGACCTACAAGACATGTAGTTACTATGAGTAACTCATTGCCGTAATGTTTATAGCAGAGCTAACAAAATCCATTCCTGTTTTAGAGAAATGTCTTAAAATGTCAAGGGCGCTTTGATACGGTTGTGGGGTCTCGAGTACATTACCATATCATAAATTCATGTGGAGTTTTCATTAGAAGTTTTTTTTTTTTTTCTTCAGCACTATACTGTGGCTGGGATGGAGTTAATTTCTTCATAGTAGACTATGTGATGCTGTGTTTTGTATTTGTGGTGTGACTGAAACACTGTTGATAACACACTGAAGTTTTGCCTGTTACTGAATAATGCATTCACAGTGTTGAAATTTTCTTTTTCCTCACTGCATCCACAATGGGCAGGCTAGAGGAGCACAAGAAGTTGAGAGGGGACACAACTGAGACAGCTGATCCCAACATACCAATACTCCCACTGACCAAAAGGATACTCCATACTGTAAGGTGTCATGAAACGTGTGTTAAGCTAATCAATAAAAAAGAGAATGTGCATTTTATTTAAAGGTTTTCCTAAGTACAATATATCATTTTTAATGAGGCTGCTGTGTTTTCTTTAAGTCTGTAAAGTTTCACACAGTGTTATCATTGGTTCTGCTCCAAAATTGCTTTTCTCCAACATCTTAGACCAGGTAGAGAAATTAATATCTGAATGTTTAGTTATAAAATCTATAATATATACTGATCTTTGGTAATATAGAATTAATTTTCTTCATAACAACTCATGCGGTGTTGTGTTTTAGAATTTTGACCAGTCCAGTACTGACCACACACTAATGTAACTATCTTTTGCTGACAGTGTTTTTGTCAAGGCCTTCTCTGTTTCTCACTCTGCCCCACAAATTAAGAGATTGTGGGGGGATGTGTGTGTAATAAACTGGCAGGGCACGCAACTGGGCAGATGACCTGAAGATATAGTCCGTAATGTAATGTCATGCTCAGCAATAAAAAGGAAAAGAAGGTGTCTTAGGGAGATTAGTCATATTTTGCTCAGGTACTGACTGTGCATCAGACTACCCATGAGAGTTGGTGAATGATTACTTTGCATTACTTATTTTGCTTTGGTTGCTACTCTCTTCCACTTCTCCTTCATCAATTAAACAATTTGGTTTATATATTTGTTTGCTTGTTTTGTCTTTCTTTTATTCTTCTTTTTCTTTTCCCTGTCTCACTGGGGATGGAGGGAGATGTGAGTGAATAGCTGTGTGAGCTTAAATGCTCAGTGGGATTTGCCCACAATAAAGAGTTTAGATTCTTAAAAATCTAAATATTACATGGGAAAGCCCTGACATAAGCGCAAAACTGAAATTCATGAAAATGAGTGACTGAGTGTTCACATACAGTTTAGTAAAAAAACCCAAGCAATGAAGGACAGATTAATAATTTCTTTGATTCTAAAGCTGATTAAAGTCACACAGACATGAACAATTGACCCATTTTTGTAAATCCATAGATAACTTTATTTGCAGGAAGATAAAAAGCAGTTCCAAATCGACAAAGAAAGAGACAGCCACAGGAAATACTTTGTTTTTTCCCCATTGTAGAAAGGATGATTCAAGAATAGTATATCTAATTAAAAAAAAAAATCCCTGGCCATTAAGCTGCAGGTCTACAAAGTTTACATCACTTTTCATCCTTCTTTCTTTCAATTTGAGAATTCTAGATTAAAAAGTGTCTTGAAACATTAGACAAATATAGAGTTTGTGTCCACTATCATACTGCTTTTCTGGATTACTAAACTATATCATTCATCTTTCCTTTTATCTCTATCAACATCATTATTGCTGTACATACTAGAAATTCTTGGAGGAAACCAAAGCACCCTTAGATTTACAAGGTTACTGGTGACTACCAGGAAATACAATACCAGTTGGCAGAATTATAAATAGGCAATGTTTTTAGGAAAACTTGAATACTGTATTTAAAGCTGGGACCTCCAACATAATAAGGATGTGAACCTGTTGGAGAGAACACAGAGGAGAGACAAGAAGATGGTCAGAGGCCTGGAGCATCTCTCCTATGGACACAGGCTGAGAGAGATGGGCTTGTCAAGCCTGGAGAAGACAAGGCACTAGGCAGACCTTAGAGCAGATTCCAGTACATACATGGGTCTACAGGAAAGCTGAAGAGGGACATTTTACAAGGACATGTAGTGAGAGGACAAGAGGGAATGGTTTTAAACTGAAAGTGTGTAGATTTAGCTTAGATTGAAAGAAGTTCTTTGAATGTAAAAGTGGTGATGCACTACAACAGATTGCCCAGAGAAGCTGTAGCTATTCCACTCTTGGAATTGTTGAAGGCCAGGTTGGATGGGGCCTTGAGCAACCTGGTCTAGTGGAACATGTCCCTGCCCACGGCAGGGGGCTTGGAACTAGATGACCTTTAAGGTCCTTTGCAAGCCTAACCATGGTAAGATTCTATGATTCAATGATTTTCAGATAATGTTTCTAGGAAACCCCATTTAGGTTAATGTTTTTAGGAAAGCTCATTTGATTTGGTATTTAATAATATCAAGTTGTCGTTGATGATAATGTGGAGGGTAAGAAAAATTTGTGAGAGCAAGTTCAGGTGCACATTAGATGCACTGCAGCTTGGGTTGATAAAGCTGATTTCCAGGCTCATAGTAGGCACAGATGCTTGAGTAAATGTTTATAGACATAGTCTACAAATGTTAAAAGCATTCTACAAGCCAATATATACAAATCTATTCAGGTCACAGACAGCTACTTTTTGCTCAGACTGGAAGGCAAACACTTAGGTTAGAGATTCAAGAGAAGCTGTTTCAAATTCTTCTTAACTAGAGCATATTGACTGAAAAAGAAACGGAGCTGTAAGAATTGAAAGAACCTGGATGGAAGACCCTCAAGGACTTAAGGATCTAAGAAACAAAGAAATATCCATGGATAAAAGTATATTAATTTAGTGGGTCTCATGTGTCCTCTTCAGGACTTTCTGGCCCTTTTGTCACGTGGAATGAGGAGTTTCTTCCAGGAAGAATGAGATGTAACAGCAGTGTAAGCTTCAGAGACTGACCAGAAACAGGATTTCTGTGACCAAGTGGAAAGCTAGACTCTTCCTACATGTACAACTGAATTTGCCAGTACTTTTTTTTCCCCATTTTTTTTATTGTTTTTGTTTTTCCTTGCTATGTTTTTTGAGTAGTAGTTCTGCAAATCAGAATGCAATTTTAATTTCAACTGGATAGTCCTTCTACTATTTAAATTCTGTATTTTGAGACAAGGGGGGCACAAAATTACAAAATGGAATATATAAACCCTTAGATTCAGTTCTAAGTAATGTTAAGTTTCATGGCTTTGTAATAGTAGCAATGGAGAATTACTGAGGTGCATGATACATGGAAAAAAAACAGTACAGGTAAGGAACATACTGAGAATTCTTGTACAAGATAAATCATTATAGTTGACATAGTTTTAAGAAAAACAGTCTAGAAGAACAGGACACAGCGATAAGGAGTATCTGGGACCAGCAGGTGTCCAGGATGGGTTACAGTTAAACTAACTGATAAGTAGGAGGACAGGAGGATTATTATGTCTGTGGTCTTAATGAACCAATTAAGCTGATATAAGCATCTAGTACGCATGCTTCAAAGGCTGCCAGAAGTGATGAAGATTGTTGGAAGAAGTAAACTACCCTCAGAGACCACCACCACATTTTTGTATGCATGGGGAGAACTTTCTGGAAAATTATGTAATCCATACATAGCCTCATGAATATGTATGTATGCCCAGGGACTATATAAGGATAACTTGTGTAGCAATACAGAGACACACATTAAGAGGAGCTATCCCCCCGCGTCTCCCTGCACTGCAATAAAGAATACCTGTTTGTCAGCTTGAAAACTTTGTTGGCGAGTTTGTTTCTGGAGTTTTCTCCAAATCAGTTTAGACACTTTAGTTAGGAGGCAACTGTAAGTTTGCTGTTATTATCTTCCTCTTCTTTTTCCTGCGTGGTATGTCTACTTCTCTTTTTTGAAGAAATAGTTGCCACTGGCCTCTCAAAACACTTTTGTGCCTGAGACCATTTAGTGAAAATCAGACTTAGGAGAAACAGAATACATAATTCATCACAATTCCAAAATATTTCTGTTTAATTTCACCTTTGCATTGTGCATTTGTCCTGGTTTAACCACAGCTGGCAGCTAAGCACCCCTCAGCAGCCCACTCATTTCTCTCACCATGGGACGGGACGTGAGTCAGAATAGTAAAAGTGAGGAAACTCATGGGTTGAAATAAAGACAATTTAATGGGCAAAGCTAAAGCCACACACACAAGCAAAGCAGAACAAGGAATTCATTCACCACTTCCCATAGTCAGGCAGGTGTTCAGCCATCTCCAGGACAGCAGGGCTCCATCACATATAATGATGACTAGGGAAGACAAATGCCATCACTCCAAAAGTACCCCCCATTACTTCTTCTTCACCCACCTTTATATGCTGAGCATGACACCATATGGCATGGGATATCCCTTGGGTCAGCTGGGGTCAGCTGTCCTGTCTATGTCTCATCCCAGCTCCTTGTACACCTCCAACCTCATCACTGGTGGGGTGAGAGGCAGAAAAGAGCTTGACTCTGTGTAAGCACTGCTCAGCAATAACTAAATCATTCCTGTACCATTAGCACTGTTTCCAGCACAAATTCAAAACCTAGACCATAATAGCTACTATGAAAATATTAACTCTCTCCAAGGCAAAATCCGATCATAATCCCTTCCTTACTTCATATCATTTCATAGAATCATAGAATCATAGAATAGCTAGGGTTGGAAAGAACCTTAAGATCACCTACTTTCCAACCCATCCCTGTGGGCAGGGATGACCCACACTACACCATGTCACCCAGGGCCTCGTCCAACCTGGTCTTGAACACCTCCAGGGATGGAGCATTCACAACCTCCCTGGGCAACCCATTCCAGTGCCTCACCACCCTAACACGAAAGAATTTCCTCCTTATAACCAATCTAAACTTCCAATGTTTAAGTTTTAACCTGTTACCCCTCATCCTATCACTACAGTCCCTAATGAATAGTCCCTCCCCAACATCCTTATAGCCCCCCTTCAGATACTGGAAGGCTGCTATGAGGTCTCCATGCAGCCTTCTCTTCTCCAGGCTGAGCAGCCCCAATTTTCTCAGCCTGTCTTCAGATGGGAGGTGCTCCAGTCCCCGATCTGATCTTTCTCGTGGCCCTCCTCTGGACTTGTTCCAACAGCTCCATGTCCTTTTTGCGTTGAGGAGACCAGAACTGCACACAATACTCCAGGTGAGGTCTCACAAGAGCAGAGTAAAGGGGCAGGATCACCTCCTTCAGCCTGCTGGTCACACTCCTATTGATGCAGCCCAGGATGCAATTGGCTTTCTGGGCTCCGAGCTCACACTGAAGCCAGCTCATGTTCAGTTTCTCATCAACCAACACTCCCAAGTCCTTCTCTGCAGGGCTGCTCTGAACCTCTTCTCTGCCCAACCTGTAGCTGTGCCTGGGATTGCCCCAACTCAGGTCTAGGACATTGCAATTCACATCGTTGAACTTCATGAATTTGGCATTGGCCCACCGCTCAAGTATGTTAAGGTCTCTCTCGATGGCATCCATTCCCTCCAACATATCAACAAATCCACATGGCTTAGTATCATCGGCAATTCATTTATGTCATGTTCAGATCCCACACTGGCCAGTAGATCCTTACTACCCACCACCCACCTTCTATTCTTTTGATATAATACACAAATATAATTTCATTAGTCTATGGACAACCTCTGTGAAATGTCTTCAGAATGTCCACAAAATGTCCACTGAGTTCATTTAGTCCACTACTTTGGGCTCCATCTGATGTGGTGATCACTCACAGAAGGAGAAGTGGTGTGTTGTGTGGAATTGCTAGGCACCAAAGTCAGCTCAAGTTGGGTGGCAGGTGCACTTACACTGTTTCTTGTGAGGCTTGTCTGCCACTGATTCACGTGATTCCTGATGTAGTAATTCCTATGACATGCAACTCAAATAACGGGTTACAACAATTTAATTGTATTCCCATTACAGTCTTTGTCCCTGATCCCTTTGGAACAGACCATTAGGTTTAGCATTACAGTGAACTCCTGGTTTTGCCTTTTCTCCAGCTTGGACTTGACTTATCTGAAGACTGCAGTCCTGTAGAGGTATACCTCTGCAAGTGGAGCCTTATCTAGGAACCACGGTCTCTTCAGGGGTTTGTCTGCTGAGGCATAGACTTAGTCACAGCCACAGTTGCTTTGAGGGACACTTGTTCCAGCATGGCCTTATGCATGGGCCATAATGCCTTCAGAGTAAACCTGCTCCACATGACCTTACCTATGGTTGAAGTCCCTCCAGGGGTATACCTGCTTTGTCATGGGCTTCTCCATGGCCAGAATCTTTGAGGTGCTTCAGCATGACTTCACGCAAAGCCACTGATGCTTCAAGGTATACTTGTTGCAGGATGGACTTATCCACAAGCACAGATGCTTTGACAGGTACTCCATTGCTCTTATCAAAATGTTCCCAGGCACAGCAAGATGTGATGATGAGCAGTACATCTCTACAGCAGGACTGAAAGCAAAAACCAGACACTAGTCTGTACTAGACTCTAATAATATACAGTGGAGCAAATAAACCCCATATCAAGCCTGACAATTACTATCTAAATGGCAGTAACAACGATTCAATCTAGCACATTCCAATCAAACCTGTCATTATCTCGAACCTTTAGAACTCCATGCTGGGGTCCAAAAAGGAATGTTTTTAGCACAAATCCGAAACAGCCCCATACAAGCTACTACTAAGAAAATTAACTCTATCCCAGCTAAAACCAGAATTGTATTAAATGCTGAGAATCTTAAAATATGGGCCTGAAATTCTTAAAATTCTGGCTCATGTTACAAACAGAAGAGTTGAGAAGAGTTTGGTTTGTAGCATTCATATGGGACTCTGGAAGCTTAGTAAAGAAAATAAGGACAGTAGACTTTTGTCTATGCTCTTTTGATAATTTTTATACTATTGCTCCTCTTTGACATTCAGAGGTAGCAATTCCCATCTCCTACTACGTTTTGTTTTTCTTTTTTGATAGATTTTAAGCTCTCTGGTATGCACTGTCTTTTACAAAATTTTTTTTCACGTGTATTTCCTTAAATATGGCTATGTCACAAATAGCCTGTGTTCCCATTACTATATTTTATCATTATTTCTTCTTAAATACCTCCTATGCCATACAGAGAATGGACAGCAGGCAGATCATTCTCCTTCATCCACCCTGTCTATTGAGGAGAATATAGCAGAGACAGGGACACAGGACACCCAGGTGCTGGCTGCACAACCTCCCACCACTTGCATAAAACTGATAACCAGAGAAAACCAACAATATCAAATGTCCCAGCTTTTTTAAGCCTTTGATTTGTAGTGTTCATTGGGATCCTTTTCTGGTACAGGACATAGGAACAATGGAAATACAGTAGTCACAGAGAGCCTTTGGAATAACATAGCTACCAACCAGCCCATGAATCACAAGGCTCTATGTCTTTTTGGCTTTCCTGTATACTCTCCAGTTGTGTCACTTAATACTTCTGAGAGACATGGATTTATGCTGTTGTTTTATTTATTCCTTCATGGAAATTGGCTAGTTGCCATGATAGTTTTTGTTCCTGTCCTTTATGTTTCTTTATTTTCCAACTAGGACACTAGTAGTTTCTGAACTGTTTTCATTTCCTGTCTGTATATCCTGCTCCCAAAAGCTTGGTTTGTGTCTTTTCACAGGTCTTGGTATGGATTACAGCTGTTCAGTGTAGTTCTGGGAATATTTCTGAGAAGAAATCCCTGCTTTATTTGGAAAGGTAAGCTTTGGTCTCAGACCAAGTGCTCCTTCCGTTTCTAAGTGCTTGTTTCCCTCCTCCTGTGTCAGACTTTTATTTCTGTTTATGCCTCTCATTTGAAAACACCTTCCGTCTTTTTAAATACTGCTTTCTTATGGGTCTGGTATATCATAACTTAAAGCTTTTCAAAGTCACTTTTACCTGCAGAGAAAATTGCTACAGCTTACAAGACAACTTGTAAAGCAGACTTTGGAAAGATCATTTGCTGTCTTTTGCTGTCTTGTCAGGTGTCTATTGCTCAGCTACAAAATTGTAGCAATTGTCCTGATGTCTGACAAAGTCAAATCATCTCAATTTCATTAGTTTCCATTGACAGAGGCACTGGACTTGAGCGTTTTCTGTCTTACTGTGTTACAGCACTGAATCAGCACCCTAAGTTCTGAAAATTAACTTCTCATGAAACCCTGTTTTATATGGGCATAAAAAGATCAACAGACAAACAAAACATTGACTTTAGTCTGTTTAAACTGAACAGTATCTAAACCACAGTCTTCAGACAACATATAGTTTTGGTCTGTAAACACAGAGCCAGTGTTTCAGAATTCAAATGTTAGAGACAGTTCATTGTGAACATCTGCTTAACTTCCAGAAGCAGCCAAAATATTTTTCTCAATATGGAAATTCCGTCAATATGGAAAATTACCCCAATATGAAAAACAGGCCTTGCTTGCCTCTCTTCTATACTTTTCAGCTTCTATTTCATATTCATGTCTTTCAGATCCATTGTTTCTGATACATTTAATTGCCATGTTTGATTATGAAGTATGTTACAAACAGCACTTGTTGAGGACAATTTCCTCCACATGGGGAATGCTACCTAGACATAGATATAGATTTCCTTCTGAAGGAAAATAATTTTAGACCATAACAAACTTGAGTGGGGTTGTTAGGGGTTTTATCTTTTGGTTGGTTGGAATTTTGTTTTTTGTTTTCAGAATTGGTACAGTTCCTTTTCTTCTTTCAGGAGTCTTCTGAATTTTATATCCTGCTTGGTTTTAACACTTGCTGAACTTTACATCCTGCAAATCTAGAAAGAATTAGTGTACTATAATGCATGTAGCATCTTTTCTTAAATTGCTGCTTTACTATTTCACAGGCTTTTATATCGTTATACAATTGTTTATTCATCAGGCTTTCCTTCCTACATATTTGTAACACCATAGGTTAAAGCACAACCGAGATTTATCACCAAATCTTTTGGTTTTCTTCTTTTTCTGGGGCATATGAGACCCTGACTTAATAATTTCTACCTCTTTTACTTGCTCACAGCCAAGCAAATCTGTGAAACTATAGGTTCATCTTACAAAGCTCTTATGCTCACTTTAATAAAAAAAATAAATAAAAAAATGCTGAGATATTTAAATACTTACCACTTTTTACAACTAAAAAGAACAACAGATTGGCCATTCTGCTGACTAGTTTTGTGGGTGTTGCAGAAGGCAAGGGCAATGTTCTTAAATTGCAAGAGCTAAATATACCTCTGAAAAATGGACAATAACTTCATTTTAAAAAGGCTCTTCATTTTCCAATTCACCATATAATGGAATCCTGTAAAAGCTTCTACTAAAGCAGCATTAATTAGGCTCCAAAGGAATGTATGGAAATGCCAGATGTCTAAGCAGAAATATTAGCAAAGTTGTTAAATTTATGAACAGAGGTGGGAATAGCTCTTAGCATAAAATAATGTGTGTTTAACTCACTGACATGAACTGCAGAAATGGTACGTTTATTTTAGTTGAAGATACGTCTTGGAGAGCTGATTCTGCTAGTGAAGGCTAGATATCTTTCCATAAGACACAAGAGCAAATAGCTATTTAAATCTTGATGATTTTTTAATTATTTTTGTTGTATTTTTTTTTTTAATTCTGTTAATAGTGAAGTGAAATGAAAACACCTTCAGATAATGCAAAATTTAGCTAAAGTCAAATCCTAGTGTGACATTAACATGCTGAACTCCAAAACATCATTTGAATGGTGCCTTTTCACACAGTGCTGGCCCAGCATACTGTTATCTGCTTTTGCCGCAAGGGTACATTGTTGTGTCGTGTTCAACTTTATGTCTGCCAGGACCCCCAGTAATTTTCTACAAAGATGCTTTCCCACTGGTCTGCTCCAGCCTAACCTTTTACCTGGAGTTCTTTCTCCCCAGGTGCAAGATTTTGCATTTCCCTCTGTTGAACTTCAAGAGGTTTCTGCCAGTCAGTTTCTCCAGCCTGTTGTGGTCCCTCTGAATGACAGCATAACCACCTGATCTATCAACCACTCTTCCCAATTTGTGTCATCAGTGAACTTGCTGAAGGTACACTCTGACCCATCTTCCACATTATTCATGAAGAGGTAAGGCAGTATTGGTCCCAGTATCCTACCCTATGATACAGCACTAATGACTAACCTCCATCTGGAATTTGTGCCATTGATCATTGCCTATTAAGCCCAACAGCTCATCCAGTTTCCAAGCCATCTCTGTGTCCAGTTATCTAGCCCATATTTCATCAACTGTTAACAAAATCAAAGTAAAAAAGAAAACTAATAAATTTTTAAAGCAGGGGACCATCTTTAAAATTCTTTTGTACTGAAATCCGTACAGGAACTGGTATAAGGATTAACATGTTAATATATATAAAAGGTGTGTGCAGTTCTGGTGTCCTCAACATAAAAAGGACATGGAACTGTTGGAACAATTCCAGAGAAGGGCCATGAGGATGATCAGGGGACTGGAGCACCTCCTGTATGAAGATAGGCTGAGAAAGTTGGGGCTGCTCAGCCTGGAGAAGAGAAGGCTGCATGGAGACCTCATAGCAGCCTTCCAGTATCTGAACAGGGGCCTATAGGGATGCTGGAGAGAGACTCTTCATTAGGGACTGTACTGATAGGATGAGGGGTAACAGGTTAAAACTTAAACATTGGAAGTTTAGATTGGATATAAGGAGGAAATTCTTTCGTGTTAGGGTGGTGAGGCACTGGAATGGGTTGCCCAGGGAGGTTGTGAATGTTCCACCCCTGGAGGTGTTCAAGACCAGGTTGGACGAGGCCTTGGGTGGCATGGTTTAGTGTGAGGTGTCCCTGCTCATGACAGGGGAGTTGGAACTAGATGATCTTAAGGTCCTTTCCAACTCTAACTATTATTCTATGATTCTATGTAAATCATCTTTTGGATGCTATTTTATTTTGTCATTCTGGGGTTCATTGTTGTTATCTAGAAATGTTCAGTGTAATGAACAATTTTTAAGCAATGACTGTGACCCTTTACATTTATCTGTTTTGCAGAATGAATGATATATTTTCAGGGCAACCAACAGACAAGAAGTAAGGTACTCTCCAGAAAACACTGCAGTTTGCAAAGCCAGTTGTGTTGCATTGACTTATCTGATTAGCCTTTAAAAGTTCTAACAGTACAACTTTGAATGTGAGCTTTACATTGACAGAAATTTTATGAAGTTGATTATATAATTTAACAGAGAATACATTGTCTAATGCACCTAGGTCCTTTGTTATGAGGAATGCAGTATTAATGTGTTTTGATAGAAATGCAAATTACCCTTGTTACATACACTTCATGAGGGCTATTATTATTTAATTATTTTACAAGAATGAAGTCATAGAATATTTCAGTATAGTGCTATTTAGCCTGTCGTCCTAAGGATGGGCAAGAGTTTGAATTCTAAAATTTAAATATACAATTATTCTTCTCTCAAGTATTGACTGGATTGAGACTGATTTCCCACATTAATTTTCCTCTGCTAAAACACTTCTTTCTGACCAAAGCAATATGACCTTGTCAGTTGAGTAGAACATATTGTTTCAGCTTAAAATCTTTTAGAGCTAGTTGGCTCTGAAATTAAATTATATATTGAGAGTGTTGTTCTCACACATATTACGGAGAAAAACTTGAGCACATCAGTGGTGTTTTTTATTTAAACTACAAATTTGCAAATGTATTTCAGTCATTGTTATGGTGATCAGTAACACTGCCACCTTGAACTTTTCTTCATGTCTCATTTCTCATTTTTCTCAAAAAGCCAGATCTAAAGTTACATGAAGAAATTACTTATGGGTATATATTTTGAAAAAAAAAAAAATTGCTCTCACATGCTGTTAATAAGTAAATAAAATTCTGTAAAACAAACTGAGAAGTTCCAGTGGGAAGGCAGTTTTGAAAGACAAAAGTCTTAGTTGAGTGATAAATTTATACCCAGATGTATGGTACTGGGTCATTTGATTAAAATTTTTATGCACTTGAAGCTGAAAACACTGATTATTTTTTAGAAACATTTTCTTAAAATCCATCTCTATTGTGCTATTCATTCACTGAAGAAGATGCCCATTTTTTCAGGTTAAGAAAAAAAACGTAGAGGAAACCTTGTATAGCTATGTCCTCGTGACTGAGGTAAATGTTAGAATAGCTTTGTGGAACTAAGGCTCAGATTTCCTCGATTTTTTTTTTCATGCTGAAACTAGATTATGAGGCAATATTTTTCAGCAGGTTCTGTGTTAAAGCAGCGTGGCAAATACATTTTACCTCTTGTACTCTCTTGTTAGTCTGTATTATCAGCAAGTATTTCAGATTCCATGTGTTTGAGTTTATAGAACTGGATCTAGTTTATTTATATTGTGGTGGGTTTTTTTTTGTTTTTTTTTTTTTTCCAGTTGATCTAGCAAACTCAAAATTGCATAACAAAAGTTAGGTTCACTGTTACGTTGTGCATATTAAAAATGTCCATTTTCTACCCAGCATTGACAGCCTTAAATCTGGATGGCAGAGTGATAAAAAATAATTTAAAAAAACAGGAGACAGCAGATAATTTCATCTCCTGAATGTAACGTTGCTTCAGTGTATTTTGACCCTCAATACTGTTTGTTCATGTGGCTTAGTACTTCAGGAAATAAAAGTAATGTTTCCCACTACCATGGGCATTGGATTGACAATTTAATTGGAAAGTAGAAAGTATTCAGAGATGTCTAGAATCCTGATATCCTGGGATGTATTAATTTGTTGCTTTGTTTTGTTGCAGAAAGAGATAAATGCTCATTCAATGCTTGTTCTAGGCTCTACCAAGGCTAATATAACCACAATATTGACTTTAGTATTTTTGAGTGAGGACCTGGAACACCAAATTAATCACAGAATCACACAGAGATTACCTCAGATTGTGATCCACTCTGTACTGGTTAGAAATATCATGCCACTCTTTGGGGTAAAGCAGTAATTTCAAGTTTGAGGTGGCTGAAGTACAAAGAACATCTAAGTAATTGCTAACTTTTCTTTTGAAATGTTTTACTAAAATGAATATTTAACCTTTAAAAAGACATTGCCTTTAGTCATGAGAAAAAAAAAATCCTGTTGACAGTTCTTCCTTTTGTTGATTTTCACCCATAATTTTTTAAATGATTTCTTGTAATTGAAGCTGAACCTAGGTCTAGTGGACCAGTAATTATTTCACACAGAGCAAATCAGTTTCATTTCAGCGTAAGTAGTGAAAGACACCAAAAGTGTGTGCAGTTTCCTCTTAATGCAAAAAATATCAGGATACACATTTGATCAGTTTTAGCCTTCCTTTGCCTCTGGCTCTGTGGAGCTGCGAGGAGTAATGGACCATGAAAGGAAGGAGGTGACACACCAGAAAATTACAAGACTTAAACTATTATTTCTTGGTTTTTGCCACCTGGCAAATACCTGTCAAGAAAAGTAAACATGCTGCTCCTGATAGTCCATAAAATATTCAGTTCGAAGGAAGGCTTTAAAGTCAAGATACGCTTTAAAATCAGCGTGTCTTGTCTTTATTATTTTGAAGGTAGAAAAAACTCCTATTTAAAACAAAGCAGTCAGACCTGAGGGCTATGGTAACCCTAGTGTTCAGGATTTCAAATTCCATCTAGAAGTTCACCATCATCTGCTCACCTGTCTCAAGAAGACATATGAGCATTTACCTTATGAACGCACACAGAAATAGTGAAGTATATCTAAAATACATGTCAAAAGTTGAGTTCTTGGACAAACAGAAGTGCAAACCTCTGTTTAACATAAGTATAGGTAGACTGACAGCTCTGTGAAATGAAGCTCTTTACCTGTTGAAGCGTTAAGTGGTGATGATGCAGGTTTTCGTCATCTTGTTTTGCCATGGCACTTTGAATAAACTCAGGAAACCTTGCTTGGGAGGAAATATTCATTAGTATAGTATAAATTTGCACTGAATCTGTGTGATTAAGACACATAATTTAGTTTTTATTACACATAAAACCCTAAAACTGACAGTACTGCAAAAGTTGTTTTCCTATAAGCATCTCTGTAAAATTAGTTCCTTATTCTTGAATACAAATGTCTATAATAAACAAAATTGTTTCTCTCCAGGATGAACCTTCATAAGAAAGCACTTTTATAAGTCTACTCAAATTTATATGCCAGATGAACATTTTATACAGGTTTGTATATTTGTACTTTCACATTTAATCTGTCCTTTTCACTATTTGCATATTGTTGGCATGTGCTTTATCTTATAATCGTATTTGCAGTAGCATGATGCAGCATAAAAAAATTAAAACAAAACTTACTCCTGCAACAATTTTCTAAAAGTTAAAAAAAAATGTTCAATATAAATCTTTAATCTCCAAAAGGTAAATCCCAAAGAGAGAGGGTTAATCCCAAGAATATAAACTTGTTATAGAAAAGATAGAGTTTTTTCAATCTTTTAGACAGATAGCATAGCAAAAAGAAAATCGAATATTATTTACCCTGAAAACATCAGGTGTTTTGATTTGTTTGGTTTGGGTTAATTTGGTTTGGGTTGGGATTTTTTTGTAAACCAATACTCAGTGTGAGATTTTTACAGTGGGATTTGAAAAATTACAGTGAATTGTTGAATTCCCTGAATAAGCTTGAGTTCAGCCACACTTAATTTTCCTGGTTTTCGACATTTGCTTAGTAACTTTCTGTATTTGATTTATATAGAGAGAAATATTATATAGAACTCATGTAAAAAGATGCAGAAATCCTATGTAACCAATGCAGGTCCTTACAGGATGACCTAGACTTGCTTAATCTTGAAGTGAAAAAGACAGGAGTAAATACAATAAGGTCTTTGAAAAGATGCAGAGTCTGGTGAGAAAAATGCAAATAAAGATATAGTAATGTGCTGCACAGGCATCTTCAACTGTAAAACCTGTAAGAGCTTTAAAACCTGAACACTTCACTAAAATAAATATCAAATATACTATTATAACCTTTGTCAAATTCTTGTTTCTTCCAGTTCACCAAAGCCATTTTTCCTTATAGTGCCAAAGTGCCAGGACTCATAATCTCACGTATGCATTCATGTATACATGTCTGGTTGAGAACAGTGGATATTAGCTATCTAAACTATCTCTGTGTAAATAATATTAAGAAACTCTGGAGGTAAGGACACAAAAGAACTATTTAATAAGCCTGATTGATTGACAGTAGTTCATATGGTAAAGACTGCAGGTGATATTCTTCCAAAGTAAAGTGTAAAACTGTGATGTATTTTTAGGATGACCTGCTTTCAGAGTGGTCTCTTTCATTTGCTGATATCAGATATCAAAAAAGTTTGGAAATGGGAAAGCTCATAGCTCTTTGAAAAATTACACTTGAAAATATTTGACAAGAACTTGAAATTACATTGTAAAAATATATAAATACCATGAAATTTCATATGACTATGTAATTAACTAATTACATTCATAAGCAATGCACTCAACAAAACTCACATGATATATATTCCAACATTATTGATTCGCTACAGTCTCATCTGATGCATTTGCATGCTAGTTATCTTATCAGCAGGCTTTTACTTTTACAAGTCCATGACAGCAATTACCTAAATTATTAAAGAATAAAGCTAAAAGTATCCTTTTTTTTTTCTTTTTCTTCCTTTTGTTGAACTACAAGAAGTTGGTTAGAAGTGTTAGATGCATTTGAAGTATTTTAAGGTACCTCTTGCATATTAATTAATGTTTATTAACTCTGTGATTTTTTTTTTCTTCAGATTCCTTCACCTTTTCCTTTCTAAATTTGCAATCAGACTATTGCTGAGGTTAAGAGAAATCTGTTTTGTAGCTTTTGGTGTTTCTTTTGAAACAGTTCACATCTCTTCTAGAGTTCAGTATGATTTTAATACAGATATATATCACAGTTACATTTGAAGCAAGTACATTTTTTACTCCTAAATAAGCTGAAATTGAGATAAGTTTGTTGTTCATGACAGCTACAGGGAGTACAAGAGGCACCAGGAAGACATATTCTAAAAGAGAAATAACTTATGTGTTAGTCATTAGATTGTCAATGCTAGCTGAGTAGGGAAAGAAACTATTCCAAAGAAAATCTTACAGTGGGGAAAAAAAAAATCTCTTTTCTGAAGGTTTAGTAAGGACCAGATATTATGATAGAAGAGCTTTGTATGATGAAGGGTCAAGAAAGAAGAGAAATTGTCAGTGCTGTGACAAGAAAGCAAGTGATGCCCCAGAGTTAAATTCTGATGTGACTGGCTGTGACTTTTCAACATTCACCAGAGATATTCCAAATTTCTGTGAACCCAGAATCTTCTTCCAGATGTGTAAGTTACAGTGGTGTGCCAGGTAGTATATCTGATTTTATCACAAAGTTGCTGCAAAACAGATGCATTTAGTGTTGACCCAGTTTTATTTATACCATAAACCAGAATATGCCCTAAAGTAGATGCTTGTAACTGGCAACACAAACTCATATTATTTTTCACACCACGGTAGTATCTACCTTTGTGCCAAATTAACTCTCGAGTCTCATTTCTGCTTTACTTTTTTCTTCAGTAAAAAAAAAAAATAAATTGGATGATGGTTACATATGAGTGTTTATACACACGTACTATTTATGTAAAACAATTTATCCTGTGAAAGGCCTAGATGAAAACATCATGTTTAAGATGCTGAAATAAATTTCAGGAAAAGAGTTTTCAATCTGATAATTGGTTCTATTAAGACATTGTTATATTGTAGGTTGCTTTGTCTAGGATGTCCAGCCTATAGAATCATAGAAGAGCCAGGATTGGAAAAGACTTTAAGATCATCTGGTTCCAACTCCCCTGCCATGGCCAGGTACACCTCACACTAAACTATCTCACCCAAGGCTTTGTCCAACCTGGGCTTGAACACTGACAGGGGTGGAGCATTCACAACCTCCCTGGGCAACCCATTCCAGTGCCTCACCACCCTAACAAGAAAGAATTTCCTCCTTATATCCAACCTAAACTTCCCCTGTTTAAGTTTTAACCCATTACCCCTTGTCCTATCACTACAGTCCCTAATGAACAGTCCCTTCCCAGCATCCCTATAGGCCCCCTTCTTCAGATACTGGAAGGCTGCTATGAGGTCTCCACACAGCCTTCTCTTCTCCAGGCTGAGCAGCCCCAACTTTCTCAGCCTATCTTCATACGGGAGGTGCTCCAGTCCCCTGATCCTCATCGTGGCCCTTCTCTGGACTTGTTCCAACACCCCCGTGTCCTTTTTATGTTGAGGACTCCAGAACTGTACACAATACTCCAGGTGAGGTCTCACAAGAGCAGAGTAGAGGGGCAGGATCACCTCCTTTGACCTGCTGGTCACACTCCTTTTGATGCAGCCCAGGATATGGATGGCTTTCTGGGTTGCAAGCGCACACTGCCAGCTCATGTTCATTTTCTTATTCACCAGCACCCCCAAGTCCTTCTTCTCAGGGCTGCTCTCAATCTCTTCTTTGCCCAACCTGTAGCTGTGCCTGAGATTGCTCCGACCCAGGTGTAGGACCTTGCACTTGGCATGGTTAAACTTCATGAGGTTGGTAACAGCCCACCTCACACGCGCGTCAGGGTCCCTCTGGATGGCATTCCTTCCCTCCAGCGGATCAACCGAACCACACAGCTTGGTGTCATCGACAAACTTGCTGAGGGCATGCTCAATCCCACTGTCCATGTCAGCAATGAAGATGTTAAGACTGGTCCCAACACAGATCCCTGACGGACACCACTGGTTACTGTTCTCCAGCTGGACATTGAGCCATTGACCACAACTCTTTGCATGTGGTCATCCAGCCAGTTCTTTATCCACTGAGTGGTCCATCCATCAAACTGATGTCTCTCCAATTTAGAGACAAGGATGTCGTGTGGGACAGTGTCAAACGCTTTGCATAAATCCAGGTAGATAACATCAACTGCTCTACCCCTGTCCCTCAGTTCCGTAGCCCCATCATAGAAGGCCACCAAACTGGTCAGGCAGGATTTCCCCTTAGTGAAGCCATGCCAGCTGTCACCAAGCACTTTGTCGTTTTTCATGTGCCTTAGCATGCCTTCCAGGAGAATCTGCTCCAAGATTTTGCCAGGCACGGAGGTGAGACTGACTGGTCTGTAATTCCCCAGGCCATCCATTTTCCCCATCTAGAAAATGAGGGTTATATTTCCCTTTTTCCAGTTGTCGGGAACTTCACCTGACTGCCATGATTTTTCAACTATGATGGACAGTGGCTTAGCAACTTCATTTGCCAGGTCCCATGGGCTTGTGCACGTTCAGGTTCTTAAGATGGTCTCGAACCAGATCCTCTCCTACAGTGGGCTCAAGGTCTTCATTCTCACAGTCCCTGCCTCTGCCTTCCAAGACTTGAGTGGTGTGATCAGAGCATTTGCTAGTGAAGGCTGAGGCAAAGAAGTCATTCAGAACCTCAGCCCTCTCCAAATCCTGTGTAGCCAGCTCACCTGATAGCTTCCGGAGAGGGCCCACGTTGTCCTTAGTCTGTTTTTTATTTGCAACGTACCTATAGAATCCCTTCCTGTTACCTTTCACATACCTAGCCAAGTTTAATTCTAACTGAGCCTTAGCTTTCCAAACCTGGTCCCTAGCTTCCTGAACAACCTCACTGTATTCTTCCCAGGCTGCCTGTCCTTGCTTCCGCCTTTTGTAAGCCTCTTTTTTCCTTTGAATTTTCCTCAGCAGCTCCTTATCCATCCAAGGAGGTCTCCTGGCCCTCCTGCTGCACTTCCTTCTAGTTGAGATGAAACACTCTTGAACTTGTAGTAGGTGATCCTTGAATATCAACCAATAGTCTTGCCCCCCCCGCCCTCTAGGGCTATATCCCATGGAACCTTACTAAGCAGGTTCCTGAAGAGGCCAAAGTCTGCTCTTTTGTATCCAGGGCAGTGAGCTTGCTGCACGCTCTTCTGACTGTCCTGAGGATCTCAAATTCGAGCATCTCACAATCGCTGTGACCAAGGCTGCCCTGGAGCATCACACTTCTAACCAGCCCTTCTCTGTTGGTGTGCACAAGGTCAAGCATGGCACCTCTCCTTGTCGGCTCTTCTATTACTTGCAGAAGGAAGTTGTCTTTCACACAATTGGGGAACCTCCTGGATTGCTTGTGCCAGGCTGTACCGTCCCTCCAACAGATACCAGCGTGGTTGAAGTCCCCCATGAGAGCAAGGTTCTGAGAGTGTGAGGCTTTTCCTATCTCTCTATAGAGTGCTTCATCCACAGGTTCTCCTTGATCAGGTGGTCTGTAACAGATCCCCGCAATAATGTCTCCCATCGTTGTGCTCCCTTTAACTCTGACCCACAAACTCTCTGTTAACTGCTCACCTGTCCCCAGACAGAGTTACATAGTCTTCAGCCTATCCTTAACATAAAGATCAACTCCCTCTCCCCGCCTGCCAGGCTTGTCTTTTCTAAGGAGCCCGTAATCTTCCATTCCAACACTCCAGTCATAGGAGCCATCCCACCATGTTTCTGTGATGCCTATTATATCATACCCCTGTAGACATGCACACATCTCTAATTCCTCTTGTTTGTTCCCCATGCTACGGGCATTTGTATAGAGGCAACTGAGCCGAGCTCCAGATGAGGCTGCCTCATTGGCTGGAGCAGGTGGAATATCTCTACATTGCTCCAAGCATTTATTATAGGTGCTGGCAACTGACTGGGAGTGCTGGGATGGAATGATGCCCCCCTCCCCCAGCACATCTAGTTTAAAGCTTCTGTGACCAGCCTGGTAAACCTCCTACCAAAACTGCACTTCCCCTTGGGAGAGCTCCACCAGCCCCCAGTAGACCTGGCCTCCTAAATTGAATCCCATGTTCAAGATAACCAGACCCCTGACTATGACACCACCCTTTTAATCAGTTATTAACCTGGCCAATCCTCCTAGCTTTTTTTAGGTCCTCCCCTGTATCCTGGAGAATTGACGAAAAGACAATCTGAGCTCCAGAGCCCCTAAACACCTCTCCCAGAGCTTGGTAGCCCTTCTTTATGTTCCCCAGTCTACTACTATCTATATCACTAGCACCCATATGTATCACTAGAAGTGGGTAATAGTCCGTGGGACTTACTAGAGCAGGCAGCCTCTCTGCAACATCCCAGATCCGTGCCCCTGATAGGCAACACACCTCTCTTGAGACGGGGTCAGGCCGACAGACAAGTGTTTCTGTCCCTTTCAAAGTAGAGTTCCCTACTACTGTGACCCACCACTTTTTCCTGGCAGCACCAGTAGAGATTTTCTTTACCAGTGCATCAGCTGGCTGTTTCTGGTGCAAGTGCGTTTCCTCATTATCCTCCTGCAAGACAGCAAAGCAGTTTTGCATGAGGACAACAGATTTAGGAGGAAGCCCCTTGCTTTTAATTGTCTTTTTCCTCTTTTTTTTTTTTTTTTTTGTCACTTCCTGGGTTAACGGCCTCCTTCTTTCCTTCACGAGCTAGAGGGGAAGCTTGAGGCCCCTGCACCGTTTGGGCAGGGAGCAAGCATATCTGCTTCCTCTCAGCTACCCTGACATCTTGCAGCCTAATAGCATCCCGCAGCTCAGCCACCTGCTGCAGGAGGACCTCTGCCAGGGAGCACCGAGTGCAGCCCTGCCCATTGTGCACCCTCCCCTCACAAGACCAGTGCAGGCACTCCCTACACTCCGAGCTCTGCACTGCAGCCTCCCCTCTCATCGCTCTGTCTGGGTGCCTACGCTGGTCACCACTGGGGCAGCCAGAGCAGAGCTCCCAGACCATCCCTGGTCATACGGCGAGTGCTCACCATCCTGCTCACCTGCCCGTGTGAACTGCCGCGCAAACTGCCTCTTGCCTCAACCCGCCCTGTTTGCCCACTCTGTTCACCGTGTTCCTGGTCCCTTGCGCTCCCTGGGGCAGGTTTTTAACCACTCAGGGATGGTGCCGCTCCTACAGCTGGACAATGTGAATTTCTGAACTCTCCCAAATCAAATAAGGCTTTGTTTTGATAATTTCTCAGATTGGATTTGAACCTCAGACTTAACTTCCTTCATTTCCCCAGTGCTCTCTGCCATGTTTATCTTCAATTTTCTGAACCTAGTTACTGCCCAAAAAGACCATACGCCTCAAATACATCAAATTTATGACTTCAGGAGGTTACTTTGTGTTCTACAATTTGTGCAAGTCACTGTTTTTGTGTAGTGTGCATCCTAAAGAACGTCTATTAATAAACACGCAGACACTTCCTTTCTGCAGTATTCTGAATATAATCAGACATATTTGGTCTTGGTTATAGTTTTGTGGTGGATGTTATTCTGCATATGTGTGATGTTGTTTTGCATTGCTTATCAAATGTTTTAGAAATAATCCATTGATTTTCAGTTATCTGCCTGAAAGGTTTACTAATTAATAAATAAATAAATAAAGACTTTTCCCACTCTTCATTGCCTTGTGGTAATCTGAAAAATGACATTTCCAGAGGTGCTTTTCTGGTTGCCATAAAAGCCTTGTTTGATTTATGATAAATGTTAATTGCCTTCATATAGCTTCCAGCCTGTACAAGTAAATGATCTAGGACAATGAATGCCATGCTCATTCAAGCACACTGGGCTCAGAGTATTATCTATTAAAGCCCCTGTGGATTAAATGAAGCAGATAATATGTGATGAAATGTTTATTCTCTTCTTTTGGCTCACAAGACAGGTATGCATTACTACATTGCTTGATGTCTTGCCTGAAGGAAGAGGATTCTTTTGCAATCGTGTGGCTCTAATGCACTGCTTTGTTTCTTTACACTACACATACATTACTTTTTTGCTGGTGGATCAGGAAGATAAACACTTATCTGGAGAAGAAATACGTTTTCTCAGGGCAAAATATTATTGTAACCTGAAGGTGAAGCAAACTGAGAAAACATTAAATTTAAATGAAGAATGCACTTTTTAAATCAACAACAGTGCCCTTAAAACAGAGAAATGATATTATCAGTGTATTTTCTCACCCAGTACAGAGGAATGAAAACCTTTTACTGCGTTTGACTAAATACACCCAATATACTCTTAAAATTGTGAAAGCTCATAATATAATCTTTTCATGTCCTTTTTTTTCAGACATTTTGCCTCAAGGACTTGGTTTCAAGTAAATCTACCACAGAAAAATATCAGCAGTGACACCTCTGCTGCTGCAATACATGATGAAATATTACAGGCTGTGACCATTGCAGCTTCTTCACAGTGTTGTTACGACAGCCCCCAAGCTCAGGCAAACTCAGAGACACCATTTAACTACACTATTCCCTATAAGATTTTCTTAAAATATTTTAATAATCCTTGTTCTAAGGAACGCACAGATACAGTACCCGTATCTGCATCTGTAGCTATATCCCTTTCTCTTTCACTACCTTCATATCATTTCATCTCTCTTTATATCTAATATAGATCTATGTATGCACCTATCGTTATCTTGATATCTATATATCTTGATATCTATCTCAAAATCTGTATCTAAATCCATATATATTTATATCTATATCATCTATATCCATAATCTATATCTATAGATATGTCGTGGTTTTAACCCAGCCAGACAGCTTGTCCACTCACTCCCCCCCTTCTTTCCCTCCCCCTACTCCCGGAGGGACAGAGAGGAGAACTGAAAAGAATGCAACTCCCATGGGTTGAGATAAGAACAGTCCAGTAACTAAGGTATAACACAAATCACTACTGCTACCACCAATAATAATAATGAAAAAGGAAATAACAAGGGAAGAGAATACAACGCCTCACCGCCAGCCAACCGATAACTCACCCCCCCAGCCCAACGAAGCACCGACCGATACCTCCTCCAACCCTGCAGTCCCAGCCCTTCTGGGTAACTGCCAGTTACATCCTGGGCATGATGTGCTGTGGTATGGAGTACCTCACAAAGTCCTTGGTCAGGGTAAACATCACTTAGCAACAACCGAAAACATCGGTTTCACCAACACTGTTCCCAGGCTGGAAGTCAAAACACAGCACTGCACCAGCTACCACGAAGGAGAAACATGACTGCTACAGCTGAACCCAGGACAATATCTATATCTATCCTCTAAATCTCTGTCTCTATATCTCTATATCTGTATCTGTCTATATCATCTATATCTATCTACATCTACATCTACATCTATATCATCTATATCTATATCTATCTATATCTAATCTATATCTATATCTATATCATCTATATCTATCTGTCAGGAGGCCTGCATGGATGAACAAGTGGCTCCTGGACAAATACCATCATAAAAAAGAGACCTACAGAGTGTGGAAACAAGGATAAATAGCTTGGGAGGAATATGGAGAAACAATCAAAGCAGCCAGGAATCAGGTTGCAAAGGCTAAAACTCTGACAGAACCCAGACTGGTTAAAAACATTAAGGGCAACAAGAAGAACTTCTATAGGTACACTGGGGACAAAAGGAAGATTAGGAAAAATGTCAGACCCCTCAGGAAGGAAACAGGAAACGTTCACTTGGGACAAGCAGAAAACCAAGGTACTCAAAAACTTTTTTTGCTTGGTCTTCACTGACGAGAACTCCAACCACAGTGCCCAAGTTGCAGAAGGCAAGGGCAGGTACTGGGAGAAAGAAGAGCTCAAGGAGAAGATCAGGTTCTAGTTCATCTAAGAAACCTGAAGGTTCAGAAGTCCATGGGATCTGACAAACTGCGCCTGTGGGTCCTGAGGGAACAAGCAAGTGTACTTGCCAGGTGATTACCTATCATATCTGAGAAATCATGGCAGTCTGATGAAGTTTCAGCAGACTGGAAAAGGGCATTGGGACCCGGTGCTATTTAATGTCTTTGTCAACAACACGGACAGTGGTACTGAGTGCAACCTCAGCAGACCTGCCGAGAATACCAAGCTCTGTGGTGTGGTCAACCTGTTACAGGGAAAGGATGTCATTCAGGGGAGCCTTGACAGACCCAAGAGGTGGGCAGTACAAACCTCATGTAGTTCAATAAGGCCAAGTGCAAGGACCTGCACCTGGATCAAGGCAATCCCAAACACAAATATGGTCCAGGGAGAGACTGGATTAAGAGCAGTCCTGAGGAGAAGGAGTTTGGTTGAAGGGAGGCTCAACATGAACCAGCAGTGAGTATCATGGGATGCATCAAAAAGAGTGTGACCAGCATGCTAAGGGTGGTGATTCTGCTCCTCTGTTCTCGTGAGACCCCACCTGCTTTCCTGTGTTCAGCTCTGGGACCCCCCCAACACAAGAGAGGTGAGTGAGCCCAGAGGAGGTCCATGAACATGATCAGAGGGCTCGGCACCTCTTCTGAGAAGACAGGCTGAGACAGTTTGTTCTTCCTGGAGAGAGAAAGCTCCAGGGAAACCTTATGGCAGTCTCTAAAACCTAAAGGGGGCCTACAGGAAATCTGGAGAGAGACATTTTACAAGGGCAAGTAGTGATAGGAGAAGGGGCAATGGCTTTAAACTGACAGAGGGGAGACTTAGATTAAACTTTAGGAAGGAATTTTTTAGCACGGGAGTGGTAATGCACTGGAACAGGTTGTGCAGAGAGGTCGCATGTACTCCATGTTTGGAAGTGTCCAAGGCTGATTTGGATTGGGCTTTGAACAGGGTGGTCTATTGGAGGTTACCCTGTCTGTGGCAGGGGGTTTGGAATTGGACAATTTTAAGGTCAGTTCCAACCCAAACCAGTCTGTTTCCATGATTGTCTGATTCTATGAATCTATATAATATCTATATCTCATCTATATATGCATGTATACGTATACATATAAATGTATGCATATACATCTCTGTCTTTATCGTCTTTCTGTCTAACCTACATCACCTTTGCCTCTATTTTATCTTCATCATCTCTTCCATCTTTATCATCATCTCTCTCTGTAGCTTTTCCTCATCAATGTATGCATGTGTATATATATGCATATGTCTATAACATCTATAGCCATACACCTCTGTCTATATATTTTTGTATTTTTCATTCTTGGAACTTTTTCATACATGAAGTAAACTGTCATCAGTGAAATTCCTTGGAATTAGCAGTCAATGCAAAACCAGACAAGTAAGTTTGGCAAATATTTGCATGAGAGATTATAATACAAAAGGTATTATTTATTAGCAAAAGATTGAGATTTACCCTCTTTTTACTGTCGTTTTTTCAAAATAACCACATTAAAAGGAAATAATGGGATTTCAGTTGCTGAATGTCATGTAGTTAGTGGTTCACAACTGCTGTTACAAAATGAGAAATGTTGAAAACTGAGGTCTACATTTAAAAAGTATTAAACATAACTGGAAGCAACAAAAAGCACATGTAGAGCAAAGGTAAATAAACTGTATTGCTATATATGTATGTACAGATGTCCTGGGGATAGAGAGGGCTATTCAGTTGAAATATACCTTGATTTTTGCACACAGAATAAATACTTATTTTCCAGCATTTATGTTTTGATACATTACCCGTTCTCCTTTTCTGCCAGAGGGTAGCACGCCCCCCAAAAAAAACAAACTAACCCTTAAAGACTGTGGTATGTTTCACAATGCTACTGTCATGAAAGAAGTCATTAAGAAAGCTTTTGCATTTGTAGTTTGAAATTTTGCTTATGTATGCTTATGTTTGCATTCACATTTTTTAAAAATAATTGTGATGCCTTTGTTCACTACGTTTAGGTTTTTTTGTAGAATCGTATCACAGAATCATAGAATGATAGCATGATTTATGTTAGAAGGAAAGTTAAAGATAATTTAGTTGCAATCCACCTGCTATGGACAAGGGACACCTCCCACTAGACCGGATTGCTCAAAGCCCTGTCCAACCTTGCCTTTAACACTGTCAGGGATGGGGCAGCCACAACTGCTCTTGGAAACATGTTCCAGTGTCTCATCACCCTCATACTAAAGAATTCCTTTCTAATGTCTCATCCAAATCTCCTCTCTGTCAGTTTAAATCCATTCCCCCTTCTCCTATCGCTCATAAAAAGTCTCTCTCCAGATTTCCTGGAGAGTCTCCCTTTAGGTACTGAAGACTGCCATAAGTGTCCCTGGAGTCTTTTCTTCTCCAGGCTGAGTAAGCCCAATTCTCAGCCTGTCCTCATAGGAGGTTTGCTCCTCTGGACTCACTCAATCTGGTCCACATCTCTCGTGTTGGGAGTCCCACGGCTGAGCACAGGACTGCAGATGGGGTCTCACAAGAGCATAGTGGAGAAGCAAAATCACTTAGCTCAATCTGCTGGCCATGTTTCTTTCAATGCAGCACAGATTATGGTTGGCTTTTGGGGCTCAAGTACACACTGATGGCTCATGTTGAGCTTGTCAGCCAATGCCCCCAAGTCCTTCTCCTCAGGCCTGCTCTCAATCCATCCTCTTGAGCAGCCTGTTTCTGTGCTTGGGATTGCCCCAACCCAGGTACAGGACCCTGCACTTGGCCCACTTCTCCAGACTGTCAAAGTCCCTCTGGATGACATCTCTTCCTTCACTGTGTCAAACCCATCACACAGCTTGGTGGTGTTGACAGACTTGCTGAGGGAGCACTCAATCCCACCATCCATGTCACCAACAAAGATGTTGGACAGTGCTGGTCCCAGCACCTACTTCTGAGGAATACTACTTGTCACTGATCTCCACTTGGACATCTGTCCATCTATTCATCTATTGGATACCCGTCTATCTCCAGTTTAGGGACAAGCACATCATGCTGGGCAGTGACAAATGCCTTGCAGAAGTCAAGTAGGTGATGTCAGTTGCTTATCCACCAGTGCTCTACCACATTTTAAAAGGCCAATATTCCCTTCAGCTTCATAGACTGACATGTTTGCACTAGTAATCTAAGTTCCTAAAATTAGCCAATGAGTGTTACAAACCTGTCTATGATCTGTTCTTTCAGTACATGTTCATATTGATGCATACATACACGTTCATAAATTTTTACCAAAGTCCCCTTTTTTTTTTTTTCCCAGAATGTGTTTTACAAAAGCCAATTGCCCTTTTTTGCAAATTTAACACTTCAGTCAATCTGTGCTTATAAGTGCAAAATTTAATGGTAGAAGTTATAATGGCAGATCTCAGTGTATACTATAGTCTCTGTTGAATGTGCTTGATCACCTTGTCTGTATATTTAGCAGCATTTTCCTGGCAAGTAATGAGAAATCTGTTGCACGCCTTTGCTTTCAAAAGGTCAGACAGAATGTTGTTTGGCTTTATATTTCACAGGAAAGTAAGGTTATTGTATTTTTTAAAACAGATATGTATCAGCTTTTGTGTTCTACCTTTCCCTTACTGCAGTTTGCTTACTAATCCTGTGACTGCTTCCTTCTGTGTAAAAATATACATTTTATTGTAATGTTTTGGAGTTTGTCTGTTTTTCACATTTTTACAGTGAAAACTTGATTGGTAAAAGAATAAAATTATTTTCAGATGAAGCAAATATATAGCTCAGAATATAGATGTTTGCGTGGTCCACTGCTCTTGCAACAGGCCTTAATGACAGGAGACCTCCTAGCAGGCACTGACTGATGCGTTTTGGCCATTTCTGTGTAAGATTTGCTGTGTGAGATTTTCCAGTGTTGACATTCTGTTGTTCAAGGATTTAGTCAATAGGGATTTCTATAGGAAGTCAATTCAATTCTCAGATGTACTCAATATTTCTACAGAGCATAGTCTTGTTTTTGAGCTTTAGGTCCTATTGATCCCATAGGTTATTATACAGCAAATGTATTTCCTTATAAATCAAGCTTCCTCTTTGTTCATCATCTTGTTGACTTTTTCATCTTGTGATCAGTTATAACACCAAAACCTTTTCAACTATTTGTGCTTTTTAAATTCACAATTTATAGTAGTAAGTTTTCTTAGAAATTTCTGAGAATATTCTGTATTTCGTAAGTCATATTTAATTCCGTTTTATTCCTAGACTCATCCTAAAGGCAATTGTAATCTCAACCTCAAGGAAATTCAGTTACTTCTATGTTTGTATTTCAGTATCAGTCTGATCTTTTTCTGTATTGAAGATACTTTACTTTGTGTCATCAGAAAATTTAATCAGCATGTGCCTCTTTTAAAGAGAGGTTACTAATGAAATTAAGCAAAGCTGGTTCCAAAACAGGCCCTGAGGAGCTCTGCTAGTGACTCTGCTCCACTGTTCTCACTGCACTTTTCAGTATCAATTTTATGCTCTTTCCTTTTAGGCATACCCCTAGCCTCTCTGCAGTTCGTTACCTAATGTCTTGTTAAGTTTTCTTCAATTTATTTCACTGAAGACATTGAAAATGCAGTTTTGGCTAGACTTCTTAGAAATTAAAATGAATGTATCTGGGCTTGTGACAACATTGTGTAAACAGACATGATAATAGGGATATCCTAGCCGCTCACGGGAACAAATAGGTACCGAGTTCCTTAAAAAGCTACTGATTTCCTTAAAGAACAGCTCCAACCCCACCTGCAAAGTTATTAGCTTGAGAATTAATTTATTGGTGGAGCGTTTTTTCACACAGTGACCCAGTGGAAACAGAAAAGAAGGCAAAATCAGCCCTTGCTAATTGAGCAAGAGAGAATTTTCAGAGTTTTACAAGCAGAACAAGTGGAAATGCAAATGGGGATAATTGAGAGCTAATTATTCCCAGTAGCACTTTATGTGCTCTCTGAGATGCATGCATGGAAGGAGACTGGAAACAAAAGATACCAATATTTCATTTTGATCCCTTAATAAAGGTGTAAATAAAAGTATCCCAAAGAGAATATGAAACAGTTTAATGTTCTCTTCATGAAGTAATATAATTCAACCTTGTAGTTTTATATAATGAAAGTATAAGGTTGATTTTTATGCATCAGTCATATCTCCTTTCTCTTTTTCCCTGCCTCTGTGGCCAGCAAAAAAAGTTTCTTCATTTATTTGAAATATATTTTTAAAGGTTGCATTCAAGTAGAATTAGGTCTCGTGGATGATAAAACAGAAGAACAAGTACATGAATCAGTTCATGACATGTGAATATGAATATTCACTAAAACTAACAAATCACAGGGGTGACAGACTCACGTTGGAGTTCAGTGTTAAGCTGTAAGCATGCTTATTCTGTTAACTGAAGACCTGCAAAAATAGGTGTTTCTAAAGAATTTCCATGCTAATCTGTACAAAAACACCTACAATTAAGCGATGCCTTGATTTGGCATGACATGATGGAAGAAGATGGACAATACAGCCCATTTCAGCAGAGGAGTATGAACACCCACTACACAGCAGTGGCAGGGAACTGCTGTGTAACTCTAAAGGTAAACTCATTTCAGGTGGAAGCTGGTAAAAAGGCCATTAATTTATGCAAAAGATAAAAATCATACTAAAAAAGTTATGAATTATGTTTTTAAGAAGTACTTACATTTAAAAAACCCTGTTTAAACTGAAAACTCTGCCACCAGAAGTTAACAGAGCAGGCAGTCTTCTTGTCTAAGAACTTGACTTCCGTAATGGTGTGATTTCATTTCTGTGAAATGCTCATATTTTGCCAAGTATTTTCATTGCACATTTTTGAGAAAGGAAGGAAGTAGGAAAAAACAGAATCCACCCCTCAACAGCCACCTGTGCGATGGTTAAAAACTCTTCTGCTTTGTGGTAATCTATGACAATACCTTTTATGACTCATTAGAAACAGCTTAATTGCAGAGTTAGAGCCACTTCTATTTCTTGTTTGTTTCTGTGGTGTTGTATTTGTTTCATTTGATAATTTTTTTATTCTGCCAAATTAGTATAAATAATTACATTACATGACAGAGAGAGAGAAGTAACTGAAAATAGAAAATGGTCTTCCACATACCAGATGAGTGGCCAGATCCAATGTGATAGGTTCAGAAGAAATATTTTAGAAAACTTGCATTTAGTGATATCTCTCTTTGTTTTTTTGAGTTTGTGTTTGTTTTTTTTTTCTGTTTAATGTTATATGGAGCTAATATGCATATCAGTGGTTACTGCCACATGCCACAGTCTTTATTATTACAAAAAAACAAGTACTTAAAAATTCATACGTACACTCTCAAATTCTTCAATATAAGCACAGCTGGGAAGACTTGAAAGTGGTGGTATTTGATGCTTTGTCTGGGCAGTTCAGTATATCAACTAGGTAGAGGCAGCTATATGGTGCTGAGGCTGTGTGGCATATTCACATCATACAGTGCATCTCTAAGATTTTTTTCTCCTCTTTCTTGATATTTTTACCAACACTTTCCTCTAAAAGGATTTAGCAAGGTATTTTTTCTGTTGTTTGCTGAAACAAATATTTTCCATTGTGTTTTCAGATGCAAAGTGCTTTATCATAGTAAAGTATATTTTAAGCCTGACATTACAGTCAGAGAGAAAGAAACAATGGGAGGTTAATGACTGCTGTTTCAAAGGTGGTGGTAATCGCAGAAATCAAAGTGAGAAGTTATTTTATTTTTTCTACAGAAATATAGGTGCATCTTAGAGGAATATGGAGTCACATGATAACAGAAGATAGCCTATCATTCTTTGAAAAAAGTGGTTAAACAACTCAGTCTTTCTGATATAACAAATCTATGCAGATGCTCTGTATTTTGTTTAAGTGTAAACATTAACACAGAAACTGAATAACCTGTTTTTTTTCTTTCTGGAGTGTTGAAGAGCAAGAAATGTAGAAATAAAAAAGAAGACAACATAGCAAAAGAAATTAATGGGAAAAAAAGTGATAAGATAGTTTGCATATTTAGCTAAATATCAAGTCACTGAAAATTTAGCACAATAATTTTAGACCATCACCAGAAACTGAAATGCACATTTACCACAGAACAGACCCAGTCCGCTGGATAATATGATATTTTCTGTCACTGTATAAACACAGGCAAGCTAAAAAAAATCTTCCTCAACATGTATAAGTTTTATATAAAATGAGAGTTTCATTACTTTACAGAACTGCATTACTGTGATAATACATGCATCTGTAATCTCAAAAAGCTTAAGATTTCCCAAAATTAAGGGAACAATAAAAAAAATTCTTTTAACCTTAGGAGTTTAATCGATAGCAACACACCCCCACAAACTGTACTCTCATAATTTAATTATGAATTAAAGTAGCACAGCTTTGGTTGACTTTAACTTCAGTTGGCATCATTTTTCAATGTTTAGGTAAGTTAGAGTATAATTCTTAGCTGTAGAAGAGACTGAATAAAATAACCAATTAACAAAGCCATATACAGAGATAGCATTAAATACCAAAATTAGATTTAACTGAGATTATAACGCAAAGCTTCACAAAAGAAAGCTACCTGGTGCGGCCCTGATTAGAATACAAAAGTCTGGGGTAATTTGCTTCTAGCAGCTCTCAGTGGTCTCATAGAGTTCACTGCTGTTGTTCAGAAAAAGTTTCTGGATTGACATGGATGTGAATGTAGAAGTCACTAAGTACGGATTAGTAGCACAATGCTGCTTTTTGTATAACATGTTATCATCATAAAAACTCTTGACTATACCATTCAATGACTGAGAGATCCTAGATCTGAATATGCAAGATCTTAAATATGTGGTAAGATTTTTATGCATGTGCTCTCTATATAAAAATAGCTTTCAGTACTGAAGTACTTCAGTTTGCTTTTTTTGACCTTTTTTCTTCCTTTTTGCTGTATAGAAGAAAGCACAAAACCAAACAGATTCAAAAAAACCATGTTTCACCAAACAAAATATTTGAAGAGTTTCTCTGCTGATGACAGCACCGTGATTTTTCCCAAGTAAATATTTCTGTATCTGTACTTTTTTCCCTAATTCATACAAAGCAGTAACTGCCTACAAATAGAAGACACTGGTTAGATTTGTAGCTCCTGGGTGGTGGTGTGTGTGGACTGACAAAAATGAAAAATATGAAAAATGACAAGACACGAACTAAGGTTGCACTCTGCACAGTGTTAAAAAGATTTTAAAGTTAAAATCATATGATGCCTTTCAGGCACCCACATGGATTTTAATGTTCCATTCTAGGATCAGGCCACCAGTTTTAGCTATGTTTGCATAACTTTGTATAGCTAAAACTAACTTGCCTTTACTCACATATACTTAAAAAGCTTTTTTTTACTCCTTGTATGGTAGTATACTCTGAGCGCAAACATAGTCATTTGTGATGCTCAGAAAATGCAAACCACGGGGGTCTGTCCTGGGGCCTGTTCTGTTTACTGTACTTATTGGAGACATGGGAGGGTGACTCAATGCATTCTGTCAGTTTTCCAGGTGACATCAAGTCTTCAGGGCTGGGGCTGTTTCAGTCAGGAGCAGGAACAGCTTTGGGGTACCTAACAGCACCCTGGTGTCTACAGGGAGAGAATCTACAGGGCAGGGATGGACAGAAGGGTGAAACAGAAGCTGGAACAGGGAAACTTCAGACTGCACGTATTATAATACCATGTGGATCACTGAGAAGCGGAGCACATTGTTCAGTGTGGCTGCTTCCCACCTCTGGAGACCTTTATGCCTCCACGGGATGAAGCCTTGTGCATCCATCGCCATCTGAGTTCAATGTTGTCCCTGCTTGGATCAGAGGATCACACCTGAGACACCCTAAGGACCCCTCAAACCTGCATGGCCCAGTGATTCTGTGTAGAAAACAGAAACTATGAGAATTGCTTTGCATTCACCATTTTTGAGATGGCATTTATAGGTTGTGTAAGGGGGACAGTCCACTCTCATAGTGAAACGGAGCTGAATACATAATTTCTGTTCTGCGGCTTCCTTTGCTGGTTTTAATATTCTTGTAGGCACCTGTGCTGAACATAAGGGTTTCCTCATATATAATTTGAGAGTGGTCTTTCAGTTCTACCAACTTTCCAGTACATTTCCTGTTACATTTCTTTCTTTTTCAGCTGATGTTTTTTTTCTCCCAGCTGTATAGGTTTCAATTTTGAAAAAAAGTCATGAATAGACTGATGGGTTATGTCTTTCAAGTCCTGGTCCACAGTGTGATCTGGAGCATACATTTTCAGTAAACATCCTTTTTTTTTTTCTGGTTTGGGAATATAAGACTGGGACATCACTGTATTAAGATTTATTTTTATATATTAAAAAAAACCCAAACAAGCCAACAGACAAAAACAACAACAAAAAAACCTTCATCAAAGTCATAGAATCATGGAACAGTTAAGGCTGGAAAGGAGCTTAAGTTTGTTTATTTCCAATCCCTCTGCCATGGGCAGGGATGCCTCACACTACACTATGTCACTCAAGGCTCTTTCCAGCCTGCTCTTGAGCACTGCAGGGATGAAGCATTATACTACATCTTTGGGCAACTCTTGGTGCTTCACTATTCTTTTTTTAGTAGCGGTCAGTTGCAAAATCTTAAGAAAAGTGTACCTATAAGGGGGGCTGGAACTAGATGATCTTAAGGTCCCTTCCAAATCTAGCTATTCTATGATTCTAAGGCAAAACTTCATGATAGTGCCTCAACCATAAGAAAATTTGCATATTGATGAACTTTGAGCCAAAAGCTGTATCTACGTCTTTCTTCTTACTACTGCTTTATGAACTTGAGCATTTTAATTTGCCCATAAGTGTTTGGTTCCATCCGCGGTATCCTATAATGGAAAATAGAACCAGTTTAAATAATGTCTTATGTGGAAGGTAACTACTTTGGGTGGTTTAAAAAAATAAGAATATTGCTGGAAACAGGTTGTATTATTTGACATCTTAGTGTGTCCACCACACAGGTTCAAAGCTATATTAAGGGCTTAGCGCTGGTTCAAATCTTTTTGATTCTAGCTAGGTTTCAAATAGACATTCTGTATCTGTAGAGGATTCTGCACTAGAGTTTCCTGTGAGAGAAAAGTTTACAGGATAGATTTGGTTTTGTGCAACTAAGTTTCATCTCCCATTTTCTGGCCAGATCTTCAGCATAGTGTAAATCTTCAGCAGGTTGTCACAATCAATTTAAATCTTGCTTGTCTTGAAGTTGTTATTTCACTTCCAAGCTTTGTCATGTTATAGTTTGTTTCCTTTTCAGGACTTTTAGAATAACTTGGTATTGTACTGGGGGCAGGGTGGAAGAGAAAGGGTGAGAGAACAAAAAAAAATAGCTCTTGGTTGTGATACATGGTCATATATTGCTACAGAGTAGTAACAGTAACAACAGTTATAATGATAACCTATCTTTCTGTGGTTAAGATTCGGGAAATTAATCCCATACCAACTTTTTATTCTTACTGTTTTCAAGGTCTTTCCTTGAGAAAGCTTTTTAGAAATGTATATTCGGTCAGATAGATCCTTGTGCTCTCTGAACTTACTAAATCCCTCAAGACACTCACATATATTTTTGAGATATGGCTTCTGTCTATAAAAATTATGTTGACTCTAAATATATCATGTTTATGCATGCCTATAGTTTATGGATGTTATGCAACCACTTAAAACATTCAGAACACTTTTCAACTTGATTAAAACATTGTTTTACCCATTTATATGTTTCATTTTAAGTAGTCTACATCCTCTCTTCAGCCATGACAAAATGAAGGAATTAATGTCTGTTTAGAAAGTTCCATATCAGAATGCATCAAAGTTTAAAAGCAATTAAAAGCAGAATATGAGAAAAAGTAATGTAATGGCAATAGCAATGAGGTATGTTAAGACTTCCTAACACCTATAACTGTCAACATTTTTTCATTTAGAGAAAATGAAAAAAAGAAGAAATATCTAGCCTTAGAGTACTATACTGCTTCAGCATGTAAGAAAACAATCGTGTCTTTAAAGGTAGGATTAATATATTAAACCAATAGAAACATTCAAATATTTTTAGCCAGTTTTAAATCTGTATCTTCAGTTAAGAAACTAAAAATTATTTTTTATTATATATATTCCCCAAGAAAGAAGGTTAAGTGATAACCAGTAAACTCATTTTTGCCACTGCAGTTGGCTGCCAGATGATCAAACCTGCTTTGTACTTAAGAGAGAAAATTGTGTCATGAATTGAAAATCAGAAAGCACTTGTGACCTGGTTGTAACTCAAAAGAAAATCTGTTTTGCACTTGGTTGTTTCAGTGTATGTTAAATATTCATGACCAGATTTACCCATTATATAAATGCTCACTCATATCATTATGCCATATAATGAATTGTTTCCCCTGTTGAAAGTCATCATATCTTTCTATCTCATCCAATTGCATATTAAATGTTACCCCTTCCACATCTATACTCTCTTCTGTTTGCTGAGGTGGAATTTGTGTTTTTTCTGTGGTTTTTTTTTCTTTTTTTTTTTTAATAAATTTAGGGCTGATATTTTACAGGGTTAACTATAGCCTGCACCACATAGCTATAGGTTCCTTATATTATGTCCTGGGTTCAGCAGTAGCAGTCATTTTTCTCCTTCTTGGTAGCTGGTGCAGTGCTGTGTTTTGACTTTCGGCCTGGCAACAGAGCTGATAGCGATGTTTTGGTTTGGCCAAGGACTTTGTGAGCCTCACGCTCTGCCAGGGAGGAGGGGAAGACGGGAGGAAGCAGAGACACGACACCTGACCCAAACTGACCAAAGAGGTATTCCATACCACAGCACGTCATGCCCAGGATGTAACTGGGAGTTAGTTGGAAGGACTGGGAGACTGCAGGGTTGGAGGAGGTATCGGTCGGTGCTTGGTCGGGCTGAGGGGGGCGAGTTATTGGTCGGCTGGTGCTGAGGTGTTGTATTCTCTTCCCTTGTTATTTCCTTTATCATTATTATCATTGGTGGTAGCAGTAGTGATTTGTGTTATACCTTAGTTACTAAACTGTTCTTATCTCAACCCGTGGGAGTTGCATTTTTTTTCGATTCTCCTCTCTGTCCCTCCGGGAGCGGGGGAGGGCAAGAAAGGGGGGGAAGTGAGCGAACGAATTACCTGACTGGGTTTAAACCACGACATATTACATCTGTTAGGCCTTCTGAGGCCAAATAGCTACATAGCAGATCACAGACTGCATATTAAAACCTGAGTTTTCAAATGAAAATAGTTTCAAATGAAAATTAAATATCCCTCATGGAATTAATTATCTCGGAATCTATCTCCATCACAAATTGCATCAAAAGTTCGACCTTGGACTTTCTTCTGCTAAGACACATTTTGTGTTCAGAGTTCATCAATTCCTCCCCATTCTCAGAAAAGAAAAGACACAATTCTTGGCTGTTGGTTCAGAGAAATGACCTACAGCAGGAATCAGAGCAGGAAGCAGACGGAAGCGAAGTCCAGACTAAGGTGGATTGTTTCCCTTGCCTCCATTCTCATAAGTAAGGCTTCTGGTCAACACCCAGCAGATAATGCTAATCACCCCCTCAGTGACAGAGAGATCAAAAATCCACTAGTTTCAGTCTGAAAAGGAAGCCATCTGCTTCTGTAATTTTCTGCTGTCTTAAAGAGTTTGAGTGCTGGAACTATGGGAAACATAGATTTGAGTTTTAAACTGGTTTTGGATTGTAACCATTTGCACAAGACACAAATTATGTCTCAGACATGAAGTTATGACTTAACCTAAATTCTGCTCATTCCTAGAAACTATTAATGACCTCTGCTAGAAACTCATTTTTGCCTTCTCTTACCATTATACTAAAGTACTTGATTTGCATGTAAATGATTTGAGTGTCATGTAATTTTAATCAGAAAGTACAAGAGTTTGTCATTGAAAAATGTTCAGAGTGAAAATGTCCATTTCCTTATGGAAAGAGATATTGAATGCAATATATGTTTTGTTTTGTTTTTTGTTTTGTTTTGTTTTGTTTGTAAAATATACTATATTTCTCAGAGAATGAAAATGAAAGCTATACACAGTTACAACTACAGTAACTGTGTGTAAATGTGGCTGTGGAAGAGGTCATGCAAGGTTTTTATTTTCTCAAAGCAGAAGGGAGATTGCTGCTACCAAAGTGTGTGAATAAAAAATGACAAAGGGAAGTCGAGTTCTTCTTGTATCCCAAGCCTGAAAACAGAGTCAAGGTTTACTTTAGTCACTGACTCAACTGTATATCAAGATGAGAGGCTTTTGGTATTATACTCAATAAATATCCCCTCCCGTGGCAATCCAGATCAAAGGAAAGGGAAGCTGTAGATATACATATTTTTTCTTTTGTGCTGTCCTTTTTGTGTTCAGATAGATTAGAGACACTTACTACTCACTTGATATAGATAGCAGTGATAGCAATAGTAGACAGATACAATTTTTTCCTGAAGTGTTTGTAAACTGTAATCAGGAAAGTGCCCAGACAGAATGAGAGTCTAGAACCATGTTGTGGGTCTCCAAGTTAGAGTGCTTGATGGCTTGACAAGAGGGTGATAATGTACACTGGTGACAGATGATTGTGTCGGTTCCCTGATGGACATCAGAATATCACCTTCCTACAGACTGTGTGACTGCTGTTATTCAGGCTAGCAAAGGTAAGAAAGGAAATAATCAGTAACATTGTTTTTGGAAGGTGAGCTTAGATTTATTAATAATTTCTAAATTAAGTTACAAGTAATTTATAAATAAAAAAATCAAAAGGAAGTTTTTTTAGAAGTCTGAGTTTAATAATTTCTGAATTCTATTGATCAGTTTTGCTTTTATGAAATTATTTATTTACTTATGATCCTAGAATAGTTCTATTTCATGCAAGCTGTCTTTCCTCTAATGCTTAGGTTCAAAACCACAGCTCATAGCAAATGTATTGCTATATCTAGTGATTTCCACTAGACATAGCTAAGCATGTGACTTATTGAAAATAGAATGAGTCTACAGGGCCAAATATCTGCTTTAATTACCACTTAAATTGATTTTATATATAATTTCTTATTTATATATTTTTTTCTCTTTATATATAATGTCTTGGCTTTACTACTACTATTACTGTTGTTGTTCTTACAGACATTTCTAAATGATTTGGGATCATATTAGAATAACACTTGTACCAAATTCTGGTTTTAAGTTGTCTGGTGTTGGGAACTTTTCCCACTTTTCTCAGACCTATCTCTAAAGGACTCGGGTAACTTTTAAAATACAAGATTAAATGCTACAAAATCAGCTCATTTCTTTGTGCTCTTCCCATGCTTTATTTCTTGGCATATTTCCTCTTTGTGTGTTTTCTTGGAAAAGACAGTAATGTCGAACCTTAAGAGGAGGTATTTGATGTTTTTGCCCTTAACAAATCCACAAATAATCAAAGTGAAGAAACACCATCTCAGGAGAAGCTATAGATTTGCTGTCTCAGCTTTACTGTCCATGATGTCCTTTCTCTGCTACAAATATAATCAAAGGACAAAAGATAACAAGATTGCATACACTAACTGAAATGAGTGTTGGAATAGATTTAGAAAAAATTGTAGCATAACCAGAATTTTAAATCTTTTGTTGTGAAAGCAGTAAGAGAAGTGTGACATTCCCCTGAAAGTATAGAATTTAAAAAGTTGTGGCCAACACTAAAGCTTACATCTGGAAGAGTTATATTCACTTATTTCAAATTGCATCGTTTCTATAATAGTAAATCAGTGGATGTGTGAAATAATTTTATGATAGAAACACTCAAAACCTGCTTGCCAGTGTTATCTTACTTAAAGTTGTCTAGGCAGAAATTCTGTCAGATTTTATTGATATAACTCAGAGGAAATTCTCTGTGTTTTCACCTTCTCATGTTAATTTCCTTGCATTTTGGCTGTATGTAGAAATGAAATTAAGGTATCTTCACATATTTGTAGATTAAATCCAAAGTCTTATTGAAAATTACCTTTAAAACGACATCTGAAAAGACTTTAAATTCCTAATAACCTAGAAGGAGATATATACTATGTTTTCTTCATCTGAATATCTAAACTTTATGTAAAATTATAATCAAGAATTTGCAGAGAGTAAATTATTCTACTTGTATTTTATTGTATTAGTTATTCTGAGAATTATTGAAGGAAATAGTTGCCAGTATTAACCCAAAAATTATCTCTGCCCGAGTTTCGTGTTACTGATATTATTTAACTTAACCTCTGTTCAGTGTAAAACCAAACAAATAATAACCATGAAGGAAGATTTTGAGTACTTTTTCTTAACAGATGTCTTCAAAATGGGGAAAAACTTCAGTGAGTTTAACTCAGATATTTGAAACATAACCTGTATTACATCCAAAACTAATAATAAAACTTAGAGAAGTCAAGGATGACATTATTTATGTGAAGATTAGTGATCACCTGTCGTGGTTTAAACCCAGTCAGGCAATTCGTTCATTCACTTCCCCCCCTTCTTGCCCTCCCCCTGCTCCCGGAGGGACGGAGAGGAGAGTCAAAAAGAATGCAACTCCCACGGGTTGAAATAAGAACAGTTTAGTAACTAAGGTATAACACAAATCACTACTGCTACCACCAATGATAATAATGATAAAGGAAATAACAAGGGAAGAGAATACATCACCTCACCACCAGCCAACTGATAACTCACCCCCCAGCCCGACCAAGCACCGACCCATACCTCCTCCAACCCTGCAGGCTCCCAGCCCTTCCGGCTAACCCCCAGTTACATCCTGGGCATGACGTGCTGTGATATGGAATACCTCTTTGGTTAGTTTGGGTCAGGTGTCCTGTCTCTGCTTCCTCCTGGCTTCCCCTCCTCCCTGGCAGAGCATGAGGCTCACAAAGTCCTTGGCCAAACCGAAGCATCGCTATCAGCTCTGTTGCCAGGCCGAAAGTCAAAACACTGCACTGCACCAGCTACTAAGAAGGGGAAACATGATTGCTACTGCTGAACCGAGGACATCACCTTATGGCATTCATAGTAACCGCTTTTTCTTTAATGTAGGTACAACCCTAAGATCATAAATGCTGATGATTTTCTTAAATATCTATTAAATATTAAATTTCTATTAAACATGTCATCTGTGACAGTGGGATTTGTTTTCTTTAGAATAATGTAAGAATAGAGTGAATGCCTCATTGCAAATGTTAAGAGTTGCTCTTATGCAGAGTATATCTATACAGGAATACAGGTGGGCATTACCTCATTTTTCAATGCCATAGCAAAGGCACTTTAACTATTGATACTGTCTTCATTAATTTTAAAGCATCAGAGTGTTCAGCCCAGGCTTCACAAACCTGTTGTGGGTATTAAGGGTCATCAGTCAACAAAATTAACTCAATAAGAAATTATTTGAACATAGAAGTGTCTGCACTTGGAATTACGACCTAGTTCAAATGGCAATCTTTGGATTTGCGCCAGTTATTTTGACTGAGTGTAGGATTAACAATGCCGGTATATTTTTATTCCATAGTGAGCATATATATCTCAAATCATTTTTGCATGAAGTAAATTAGGAGTCTGCTGATTTAATTTTTTCACTAAAATCTTCAGCTGAGTGAAAATATTGGGTTCTTATCCATTCCAGTTCTGCTGAGACTAAATGGTTTAATCCGAAATGAATTTAGAACCTGCTACAAAGAATATGACTTCAGTTAGAGTGGCAGCCTTAAAGAAATATGGGGTTACTGTCCTTTCAATAAATGTTTTTCCTTACATATAAAAAAAAAACCACATGACCAGCTGATATCAACTTTGTTTTTATTACAACAAATGTTACCTTCTTTTGCAACTTAAGAAGTTGTGTTATGACTCCTATCAGACAACCATGAAGTTAAAATTATTCTGAAAGACATCTGGTACTTCCGAAGAAAGACCATCCAGCAGCATCTAAATATCACTGTTTGATTCAGTTTCTTGTTAGGTTTTCTATAAAAAATTAATTTTCTTCTCAAATAAAACTAACATGTTAATACTGCAATTCTTATTCAAGTATTACTCCAGTGCACTAGATGTAAAAAATTAAATGGAATAATTGGGAGGTGAAAGGTCAAAGATTTCTTCTTAGTTATTTTGATTCATAAAATATTTATTAAAAAATAAAAAAAAAAGATGATTTTTTTCAAATTATTCACATTTCTTCCAGGAAAATAAAATATGATGAAGAAATCTTTAAAGAGACTTAAGAGAAAAAGATGGTTAGAAAAATTTAAAATATGAAGACACAAAATTTCTGAATATTTAACACATCTTCAAATCATCAGATAAAAATAAATGTTAATATACTGACTTGCAGTTTCCTACATAGCAGGTTTGACTTTTTAGACAGTAAAGGAGTTGTTCATAAGGGTAAAGCACAAGCAAGAGCAAAATTAAAATAAAAAAGAAAATGAAAAAGAGAAGGAAAACAAAAATGAAAGAAAAAAAATAGAGAAACAAAAAAAAAAAAAAGGTAAAAGAAAAAAGGTAAAATAAAAATAAAAAAAAGACAAGTTCAGAAATCTGGACATTTCCTACAGCTTTTGGCTGTTACTATCCTGCTAGCAAAGGCAGCCTGGGTACCTCACCAGGGTTATGTCAACAAGGCTTAACCAAACTACCTTCTGTATTGCTGAGCATATAATAATTTATAATACTAACTTGTGCATAACCTATTTGCATACATACTCACTTATGTAACACATTCTCCCCTTAAATAACTGCTGGGGTTTGATTTTTTTTAACCTCTTCAGACAAAAACATATCAACATTGTATGATGCAATGCAAGCAGACACAGAATGAGCCTATTGGCTGCCAAACCATCTACTGACAATCATTTAGTCTTTGAGTGGTTATTGTGTGTCTGCAGTCTTTTTCATTTGCAGACTACTGTTACCATACCATTTACTAACATATCTCAGCAGCCATCAGTACTACTGGCAATTTTAAATATTTTCTTCAGTCATGTATTTATCTCGTTTGCTGGGTTTGTTGACAAAATTGTTTGTATGTTTTCATCTCTGCTGGATTACAACATTAGAAGCGGACCTTTGCGAGGGTTTTTTTCTGACAAAAACCATGGTTTATAATTATGTAATTGTGTTACCTGAATTATGAGTACCTTAAAGATTTCTCAGTTGTTGCAGATTATTTGAATTAATAACCCCTCTGTATTGTCCTTTTTTTTTTTTTTTAATTTTTATAGTATTAGTTCACATCTAATTTAACATTTTTTGTAACAAAATGGCCTGAATCAATTGTTTAGTCATAGAAAAAAATCTTGGGTTAGGAACTCCTGCCTGTGTGCTGTCCAGAAGGGTGATTATTTTAAATGTTACAACTATCAGTTGATGTTGGCTGCCCTTATGATGCTAATTCTGTTCCTTTATTGTTATGGTTTCAATGGCTAAATGAAGGTAATTTAAAACGAAAGTTTATGGAGACAAGAAGTGTTATGTGCAAAGACTACTGTGAGATTTTGCATGCAATAAATATTGTTAATTTATATCCTGAAGTTATGGAAAATTGTAATACACTTTAAGCTTCATTTTGTCTCTCTACTCTCCTTTTCTGCATATATTCCACCCCCAAAATTCTCCACTGTGGAGCCAACAGTCCCCAGCAATACCACCCTCCAGCACTAACATTAGAAATATAAATCTCAATTCACACAGTTTTGTTCATATACTCACCAAAAGAAAAATGTCGATAAATAAAATCCCCTTTTGCTCACTATGATATTTTCCATTAAAGACATTCTGATCTAAGGGAAAAAAAAAAAAACCAAAACGAAAACAAACAAACAAAAAGAAGAAAACCAAACAGAAACAAACTAGATGTTCTTTGAGGTTTTGATTTGTTTCTTGCTGTGTACACACCACAATAATAGGTGGTATGACAGAAAGAAGCATAGAGTAGATGAAGGGATAAGTAAAGTAACACAGATGTTTTTAAAGAGCCTGGAATTTACTCTTCACACAAGAGTAGTATGTCCTCTATCATATCAGAAAGCTGGCCCAGTATTGTGCTTTTTCATCAGACTGACTTCAAGGTATCCTTTCCTAAGCAGACCTGGAATATCTCTAATTTACCCAAAAGAAAAATAAAACCAGAAGACCACTAGCGGTGTGCCAACCAAATACTCAGAGTATTCATGCAACAATTTTTTTCTTTGAAGACTTTTAGTTTTTTTTTTTTGAGTGGGTAGGGTTTGTTTCTCTTTTAAGGAGATACAGCCTTTTCTGGCTTCATTTCTATGGAACAAGGGTAAAATTTTTTGTTCAAAAGTGTCTACGTGCATACCCAACTAACTTTCTTTTTCAAAACTAGTGATCTGAGTCATAACTGAGTACTGCATCTGCTGCTGTAACTGTCTTCAGGTTGCAGCGTTGAAGTCCTCAGGGAAAGGGAATGTTGTGGTTGCTCAAAACACACTCAGTGATGTTAGGTTAAATTTACAGCTGTATGTTTTCATCTGAAAGGAAATACTTGGAGCTGTTATTTCCAATCAGAGGCAGTGCACAAATAGATTTTCCAGTAACTCATACATTGGTTCTTGCTTATGACTTTCGGGAGCTCAGGCTCAGTTCAATTCTATGGACAGGGAATGTAAACTCACAAGAAAGACATTGCTCAGAGGGCTAAAGAGTACCTTGTGGGTTATGTACAATGATTTCCAGTACTAATGTTTCTGACAAAGAAATCCTAGTTAAACAGAACAGAAAAGCATCAAAAGGGTGATATTGAAGCCATCTTTTCCAGCATGCTCTCTAATATAATAGATAAAGATGTTCTCTGCAGATAGGAAAATATCCAGGAAGGATTTCAGAAACCATTTGAGGAACGTTGAACAAAAGTCTTTACCAACTATGGGGAAACAGCCTCCAAGCCTGTTCTATATTTTCTAAATCAAACCTTTTGTTATCGTTATTACTGGTTTTCTCCTTTTTTTCTTTTCTGATTAAAGAAAGAAAAAAGACAAAAAAATAGAGGAGGTAGGCTTAGATTCATGTTTATGTTTCTTTCTTTAACAATTTAGATATATCTCTCTTTCAGGATTGTTTTTAATAGTTAAATTAGGTGACTGTACAGCTGTCCTGAGAACATACATACATCTTCTAAGAGATGTTTTGAGCCGTTTCTTGAAATGAAAAGAATTTGAAGCATATATTTAGCATACAATATATAATCTTACTGAAGTAGAAAAATTTGCTTCATCAATTCCATCAATTCCATGAAGCCACTTTGCATGAAGGTAACATTCTGGCCATTCAGATTGAGTGATGCATTTTACAATTGAAGAATAAAATGTTCTTTTTTATTAAAATTATTGAAGTTGCAGGGCAGGACATTACAGGTAATCTTTCACTCATTTACAACATAAATTGTGGTTTTTTTCTTCATGTCTGTGACAACGTTTTAAGCATAAATTTTTCATTTTACTCAGTGATATGTGAATTAAGACATTAACTTAAATTCTTAAATTCTCATGTTTTCCCAGAGCATTCATTGCATCTACAATGAACAGTTCTACTGGTAAGTGGATTACCCTTCCTCTGAAAAACTAATGGAAAATCGTCTGTTTTTTTTTCTAGGAAACTACCCAGCAACTGTGATATGCACTTTACAACATGTAAAGCATCTATGAGGGTTTTTGCTTTGCATTTTCCCAAAACCAAACCAACTCCAAACAAAACACAAGTAAAGGTTTACAAGGTTTTCAAGTTATTCACAGCTTTCAAAATATAGAACTAAAACTTGCCAGCAGTATTGCTTCTGAAAAATTCAAAGGCATAAACTAAAGACATAGTCAGGTTACCCTGTTCTCTACTCATTCCCAATACAGTTGTAAGAGGTTTTGTAACATTAAAATTCTGCACAGAATGGATGAGGACTCCTCTGAATGAACTTGATGTATAACCTATTGCTAATTCTCCTTTCCCAGGTGTACACTGTGCTTGTCAGTGACACACATTATGCTTTGATTTGTGAATGCTTGAAATACAAGCGCATAAACCCACTGCACTGAGAAGGTTGACATTTGAGCTTTTTTCTCTATCCATTCCAAAGGCTGAGGGAATTTTAAGGCAACACGAGAAACAACAACACATCTCTCTCTGGAAATTGGCACCTACCTTCAGACACTACTGCACCCGTTGAGGATGGATAACTTTATTAGTAATGCACTTGATTGTTATTTAGGAATTTTGAGTGCAATTTCATTCTCTGCTTATTTCTATTCTCTCACAGATGTAACTTAATCTCTGTCTCTTTTTCACAACTGTCCTGGGTTCAGCAATAGCAGTCATTTTTTTCTCCTTCTTAGTAACTGGTGCAGTCCTGTGTTTTTGACTTTCAGCCTGGGAACAGCGCTGATAACACCAACGTTTTTAGTTACTGCTCAAATGTTTAGTCTGACCAAGGACTTTGTGAGTCTCATGCTCTGCCAAGGAGGAGGGGAAGCCGGGAGGAAGCAGAGACAGGACACCTGACCCAAACTAGCCAAAGAGATACTCCATACCGCAGCACGTCAAGCCCAGAATGTAACTGGGAGCTAACCAAAAGGGCTGGCTCACTGCTTGTTCAGGCTTGGTATCGGCGGGTGGTATTGTATTCTCTTCCCTTGTTATTTCCCTTATCATTATTATTATTGGTGGTAGCAGTAGTGGTTTGTGTTATACCTTAGTTACTGGACTGTTCTTATCTCAACCTGTGGGAGTTGCATAGTTTTGATTCTCCTCCCAGTCCCTCTGGGAGCGGGGGCGGGGGGGGGGGGGGGGGGAGAAAAGGAAGGGGAAGTGAGCGTGAGGGCGGTGTGGTTCTGATTTACAGCTTGGACTTAAACCATGACAGCAGCATAATGTTTTATGCAGCTGGATGGAAGGGAGTTTGTCATTGTGTAAGACTTGGATGTTTGCAGTGAATAGGTAGGAAATGTTACATAACCTGATAAGAGGGCATAGGATATTTCCAGGAAGCTTCTGAAGGAGAGGAATACAGAGGCTTGAAACATCTGCAATAAGAAAACACTTTTTTTTTTTTTCTTGGACAAGGTCACATGCATTTATATTCTGCCTTTTTCCTTCTTCTTTTGGTTTCCTTCCTCCCTCATTGTTTTATTTTTCCAGCCCATCACATCCTCTGTAGTGTTTTTATTAGTTTTCACTGCCTACATCCTTCACTGAATTGAATTCTTCTTTACTCAGCCAACTTAATGCTTCAGTTATCAACTCCCAACTCAACATTTGCCTTTTTCCTTCTCTACATGTCCTTTTTTTTTTTTATATTACTCTCTAATCTTCACAGTTGGTTTTATGCCCATGTGTGCTGAACCTACTGTTGTTTTTGCACTGCAGAGTATCTCTCTGAATTTAAATTATAGGAACATTCCAAGGCTGCTTTTTTTGTATGAGTTTCAGACTTAACTGTTCATACTTGGGAAAGGTGTATGTTGTCTTTCCATGTGGACGTTGATCTCACTTGTGGTTTTGACTGAACAATAAGATCCCTGTTCTCTTTATACATATTTAGCATTTGCAGGATAGTATAACCAAGGGGGGAAAAAGACTAAATTCAGAGAGAAGTCTTATCTTTTGAAAACTTTAGAAGCTGCAAACCGAAATATGTTTTCAATGCACAAGCGGTTTTTGAGTTAATTTATACAGTACTGGAGAAACTAAGGTTTTAATCTGATCTGAGGTACTATTCATATAGAATAAGACAACAATTTTATAATCCAGCAAAACCATGGAAATATAGTTATCAAATAATTCAGATTTTTAACTCTGCAATAAGTGACAAAGAGTGCATCCAAACTGTGTTTTCATTCATTTACAGTTTATCCCTCTTTGCTTTCTCCAAAAAGCAGTGACATCCTATCTTATCTGTGTCATCCTGATGTGAAAACAACCAGACACATATGGCTTATGATCTCTAAACAGAGGAAGATGAATGAACATAGCTTTCTTAGAGCAGACAATCTAATGGACCAGAAATTTTAATTAGGAAAGAAATAACTCTCACATAAAAGCTAAGGTAGTGCATTGCTGTGACTTGTGTTTTCTCAGAAAGATCAACTAAAAGCATTGTGGTTTGGGGTGATAGCAGTTAATGAATTTCAGCAAAGACAGTTTGCCTTTTCACAGGTTTCTTCATTTGTGTGCAAAGCCAAATAATACAATTATCTTTATCTTATGGATCCTGCCCTCATTCTATTAGCATATTATTCTTTACACAGGTACTAGTCTGGAATCCAGTTCTTCAAGACTTTAGTACCTTATTGGGTTAAAAGAATTTAATAGCTATTTCCTGAAAGAGAAGAAAAAAGCTTGAGGTTTGTATCTATTTTGGGTTTAGGGGGTTTTGTTGTTTGGGGGGTGGGTTTGTTTTGTTTTGTTGTTGTTCTTTTTCTCACCCTGCACAAAATAAATATAAATGCATTTCTAAAATGACAACTACAAATTATTTCACTGCCACTTGAACATCAAAATAATACTTACTTTACTGTTTTCCTATATATCTATATATATAGTATTGCACTCACTTTGTTACAGTTACAGGGGAGAAACGCAACCCTAACCCTAACCCTAACTCTAACCCTAACCCTAACGCCTAACCCTAACCCTAACCCTAACCCTAACCCTAACCCATTTCTCCCCTGTAACTGTAACAAAGTGAGTGCAATACTATATATATAGATATATAGGAAAACACAGTAAACGTAACAAAGTGATCAAAATAAAGCATGTTCAAGAGCATTCTAATGACACACAGAGGTTCTCAACCCTAACCCTAACCCTAACCCTAACCCTAACCCTAACCCTACCCCATTTCTCCCCTGTAACTGTAACAAAGTGAGTGTAATACTATATACATAGATACATAGGAAAACACAGTAAACGTAACAAAGTGATCAAAATAAAGAATGTTCAAGAGCATTCTAATGACCCACAGATGTTCTCAACCCTAACCCTAACCCTAACCCTAACCCTAACCCTAATCCTAACCGTAAACCTAACCCTACCCCATTTCTCCCCTGTAACTGTAACAAAGCGAGTGCAATACTATATATATAGATATATAGGAAAACACAGTAAATGTAACAAAGTGAGCAAAATAAAGCATGTTCAAGAGCATTCTAATGACCCACAGAGGTACTCAACCCTAACCCTAACCCTAACACTAACCCTAACCCTAACACTAACCCTAACCCATTTCTCCCCTCTAACTGTAACAAAGTGAGTGTAATACTATATATATATATATATACAGGAAAACAGAGGAAACGTAACAAAGTGATCAAAATAAAGCATGTTCAAGAGCATTCTAATGACCCACAGAGGTTCTCAACCCTAACCCTAACCCTAACCCTAACCCTAACCCTAAACCTAACCCTAACCCTCACCCATTTCTCCCCTGTAACCGTAACAATGTGTGTGTAACACTATATATATAGATATATAGGAAAACACAGTAAACGTAACAAAGTGATCAAAATAAAGCATGTTCAAGAGCATTCTAATGACACACAGAGGTTCTCAACCCTAACCCTAACCCTAACCCTAACCCATTTCTCCCCTGTAACTGTAACAAAGTGAGTGTAATACTATATATATATATATAGGAAAACAGAGTAAACGTAACAAAGTGATCAAAATAAAGCATGTTCAAGAGCATTCTAATGACACACAGAGGTTCTCAACCCTAACCCTAACCCTAACCCTAACCCTAACCCTAACCCTAACCCCTAACCCTAACCCTAACCCTAACCCTAACCATAACCCTAACCCTAACCCTAACCCTAACCCATTTCTCCCCTGTAACTGTAACAAAGTGAGTGCAATACTATAACCCATGTTCAAGAGCATTCTAATGACCACAGAGGTTCTCAACCCTACCCTACCCTAACCCTAACCCTAACCCTAACCCTAAACCTAACCCTAACCCTAACCCAGAAACTGTAACAAAAAGAGAGTAATAACAAAAATATAGATATATAGGAAAACAAAGTAAAAGTAACAAAGTGAGCAAAATAAAGTATGTTCAAGAGCATTCTAATGACCCACAGAGGTTATCAACCCCAACCCTAACCCTAACCCTAACCCTAACCCTAACCCATTTCTCCCCTGTAAATGTAACAAAGTGAGTGCAATACTATATATATAGATATATAGGAAAACACAGTAAATGTAACAAAGTGAGCAAAATAAAGCATGTTCAAGAGCATTCTAATGACCCACAGAGGTACTCAACCCTAACCCAAACCCTAACCCTAACCCTAACACTAACCCTAACCCTAACACTAACCCTAACCCATTTCTCCCCTCTAACTGTAACAGAGTGTAATACTATATATATATATATATATACAGGAAAACAGAGGAAACGTAACAAAGTAATCAAAATAAAGCATGTTCAAGAGCATTCTAATGACCCACAGAGGTTCTCAACCCTAACCCTAACCCTAACCCTAACCCTAACCCTAACCCTAACCCTAACCCTAAACCTAACCCTAACCCTAACCCTAACCCTAACCCATTTCTCCCCTGTAACTGTAACAAAGTGAGTGTAATACTATATACATAGATATATAGGAAAACACAGTAAACGTAACAAAGTGATCAAAATAAAGCATGTTCAAGAGTATTCTAATGACCCACAGAGGTTCTCAACCCTAACCCTAACCCTAACCCTA